>NC_065920.1:20528354-20843771 GCF_024586455.1 Bactrocera neohumeralis
AAGACCTCTGGCTGCGGGTGCCTTTCCTTCTTGTGGCTGGTGAGCATGTTTGGTATGCGTTTGCCTTGGCCTTGGAGACTGCGTGTGTCTCCTGCTCACTTGGGTGTGCGTTGGTAAAGTTTGTCGCGGAAATGTAACCGAAATGCGACATAATTTTTTACAAAAATACTTTCTTTTTTCGGCTCAGTTTTTTTTTCATCCAATCGCTGTTGTTTTGCTAACATTTTTTATGTCGACAGCTCAGCGTGTTGCGCTTTTTCTTGAATCATTGCTTTCCTCTTTAGCTTTCTTGCTGTACAAATGATGTTGTTGTTAGGCGCTTAATCATTCTTCCTCTTCTCTTTCGTTGTTTGACATTATTTTTTATCGTTGTACTAACAACGAAATATTTTATTTTAGTATATTCCCGGTTGTTTTGAGATTTTTTCTGTGCCGGGATGAATGTCTTCCTTATGTAGGCTGGCGCTAAACCGAGGAACTGTTGATGTCTGGCAACTAAGTGGTCGTTTTGAGTTGTTGATGTTCACTTTCGAAATGCAGAGTTTCTGTGACTTTTTAGTTCCTGAAGAGTTATTCATTTCATGAGTTATATCTTTCAAGGAATTGTGATGGTAATGAATTCTAATATAGCCCAATTTTATTTCTTATATAATCGACTTATAATTGAATATTTTGTGATATAGTATAACTAGAGGAGCCTTACCTAAGTTGTTGTTGTAACGGCTGAAATCTGCCGAGTTGACAGTCCTTGGTCGGATAAAAACCCGGGTTCGTTCCGGTTACGTAGACCCAACTGTTGTGGGAACAGATCCTTACCTTAGTAAACAAAATCAGTTTTGTATAGGCTGGGTTTTGCAGATATATAATTTTTTCGACGAATAATTGTCAAATTGACTCTTAAATCACTTAGACCATTTAAATGGTTGACGGATTTTGTTTGTGGTAGGGTTTGTCACTGACGTCAGACAATGTAATATGTAGAGAACCATCCTCTTCTACGGGTCGAAATTATGTAACGGTAGGCCCAGGAAATGTGATGTTTCGACGGGGTCAGACCATGGGGAGAGGTGATTTAGGTAAAAGGAGGTGGTTAGAGTCGTCCGGAGAATCATCTCATGCACGCTGGACATTTATTTGGTATGTATGGGCGGTCGTTTAACTCCAGGTACACCATTCACTGGGAAGAAGTCGGTGAAGGGGTTGATGACTCCACTGTATCAGTCAGAGTTTTTACTAAAATCTTCCAGGGGTAACTGCTTCAAGAGGACTGCAATGTGTTTTTTAACGGGAAGCATGCAGGCCTCACTATGTAGCTGTTCCACAGGAAACATGAAGAGACATCCTGGAATTGTAAGAAGCGCAGTATTTTGACATCGCTGAAGCTTCTGCGTCTGCCTTTCACTAAATCACAGTAGACCTACTGAGCACTACATCCACGCAACCATATGGGTGCGGCGTATTTTATGACCGGCCCATCGATTGCTTTGCATTGAGTTGCCGGCGTGGTCTGAGGATACTACCCTTGAATGACAGGGCATAGCTATTTGGTCAGGCGATGTCGAGATCGAAATATCTAGTATTTACATTCCACCTGTTACATGTTGTCCAATAAGATATAACCCCTACATAGGCGCGCCACTTTGGGGTGAAAAACCGTTTAGTACTAAGCGACTTTAAGGGGCTATACCAGTGTGACGCATGAAAAATTAGGCGATTTTTGTGAATTTTTTTAAGAGAAAGTACGCCATTGAATATCTGGAACTTCTTTGAACGTAATAAGGTATATTTTAAGATTTTTTTTTTTTTACAAAAATGTTTTTACGAGGCGCCAAAGAAAAGTGCTCAACCGCTGTTATGATTCCGGTCGAATGCGTAGCTGAAACAAAAAATTCAAAGAGTTTATTAAACTTAAAGATATTTCTTTGAAAAATATTAAAAAAAAACAAAATTGCGTAATTTTGAAAAAAAAATTCGTTTTTTTGGGTAAAAAATATTTTTGGAAATATAAACTAACGAAAAAGCAAATAAAAAAAAATATATTTTTTGAAAGTGTCACACTGGTATAACCCCGTAACATGTCACCGTCTTCGGCATTTTTGCCTCTCAAACGATCGTAGCTTGATGTAGCTGGCGGAGCATATAAACGATTTGACATTCTGCACAATTAACGTCGAAACTGCAACAGAATTATGGGCACTTGTAATAGCTTGCCCGATATTTCCATTGCTAGTTGTCTGATAAATACCTTAATCCGGTGACCTATGCTAATCCTAGCATCAGATTATATGAATATATTAATCACCATTGGGAAACGTCCCGACTTTATTTCTGTGGAAAACCCCACCTTTGATATTTTTAGTAAAGCTTAAGGTCGGTTTCACAGAACATCTTCATCGCACTCACTACCAATTCCAAAGTATTCGTTGGCAAATGTCAATTCCGCAAGATGATCACAGCTTCCACTGCTCGCTTCATTCCAGCTAGAAGAATTGCAGAATTTCGTAGCCGTAGCAGCTGTGTTAGCTAACGAGCGCGACACTTTCCGCCATGGCGATGCCTGTGATCCGTTAATGAGGCTATCAATTTGGAGATTCGTCAAATGATAAATCAGCACATGCGGATCAAATGGATAGAGTCCCTGAAGTCTTGTAATCTCTCCACCGGCGTGAGTAAGCTTTGGACTACTGTCAATCCTTGTCTAATTCAGGGGAATATGACGATTTGAATGCGCAAAATGCCAGAGAAAGTGCACTTACTTCCAATGGTCGGACAAAGATTTCCAGTAAACATGCTGATGTTTAAGTACTTATGCTCGACGGCTTCATATCCGGTCACTCACCACTCTTCAAATACTTGAGGTGTGGTAAGTTGGGAGACTGGTGCCACCACTGAAACCTGGGAAACCTGCCAACAAAGGGTCGACTTATCCTCCGATAACTATCCCTTTCCCAGTAGTGAAGACACTTAGGGTCTTGCTACTCATGACGTTCACTCACCACCGGAGTCTAGCAGATCACCAGTATGGCTTCCGCAAAGTGCATAGCATCACCATAGCACTAAGCGTCATAAACGCCCAGATAGTTCATCTCATATACCAAAAGCCATCCTGTTGACTAAGCTCGTTTCCTGAGTATGCCGTTAGATGAATTCGATAACATGTATTTCTTCGTCCAGTAAGGTGTGGTTGTCGAATGATCTTCTAATTTTTTCGTTAGTAAAACATAAGTCTGTATACTTAAGCCTTTGTGAAGCCCTATAAACCGGGTCAAGTTTCTGGTTTACATTTTTAGTGTTGAGATTCATGCGGTTATTGCTCGCATGCCTCTGATATTTGCAATTACAATTTCCTGGGTTCTTATACTCTAACAAGTATAAATGAAAATTTTTTTTTTAAGTTTTAGATAGTCCCTGTACTCTTCCACACTCTTCTCCTTTCGAACACTTCGCGATACATTTCGCTGACTGAGACTCGCTTCCCACCAATTACATTGTTGTTGTTGAGCGCTCACCATCACTGTTACAACAAATGAAAACACCAAATTACCTTGTCAAACAACTCATTGTGACATTTTCATGATGATTGAAAAACATTTGCGAGTTATGCGAGTTGTTCGGCAAGCCAAGCACAACGTGTTCGCTCGAAGAACAACACGAGGAGATGACATAACTTTGATGCAGCGCGTTTGCTCATTTTCTATTTACTGTTAAGTACACACAGTGTTAAAGTAGGGACCACACATCTCTCAACATGTGTGCATGTCGTTGGGTGTGTGTGTGGCTTATATTAGTTTCTGTAATTTTCGTGGCACTTCGTCAATTTTATCGTCAATGAGTTTAGGTAGTTTAGATGCATGTTTTAGTAACGGACCATACGAGTGCATAAATATTGTGGTGGGTTTGAGTGAGCGAAGCTCTGATGTTCACAAGCGCATTTTGTAATTTTCAATCAGCGACAGTTACCTGTTTCAGACAACGCTGGACAGTCAACCGATGTGACTTTTATTAAATCAGGGGCCTTGCAGGAAAAAGTAAACGTTTCCAGTATTTTGGGGCGGGGGAGATCGGTGATGAATGAGCAAATCCAAAGTGAAAACGATGCTCATTGTCTTTTTTGACATCAAAGGTATCGTCCATCATGAATTTGTTCCTCCTGGATAAACCGTCAAAGCCAAGTTTCACGTGGAAGTCCTCAAGAGACTCAAACGAAGGATCAAGAGGGTCCGTCCATCATGAATTTGTTCCTCCTGGATAAACCGTCAAAGCCAAGTTTCACGTGGAAGTCCTCGAAAGACTCAAACGAAGGATCAAGAGGGTCCGACAAGACATCGCAGCCGATTGGAAGTTGCAACACGTCAACGCCTTTCTTGTGAACAGCTAGTACCTAACCAAGGCCGGTATCCCAACGCTTCCGCAGCCACCCTGCAGCCTTTTTTCGTTTCCTTGCCTGAAAAGGCAGATGAAAGGAGATCCAAGTAGCATGTACCTCGGCTCTCAAGGATATTCCGGAGAATGCCTTCCGTGACGCCTTCAATGCTTGAAAATGGCCTATGAGCCTATTTTGAAAGTTTGTAAAGAATTGTAATGATTGGAAAATTTTTTTTAAATCGACTCAGTCCTATTACATTTCGAGCAATCTCTTTATGTCCTGTATTGCTCTGGAGTCCATTGCTTCAAACAGCCTTGAAGGAGCTGAATGGTCTGGGACTGCTTAGGTAAACTGTATCCCCAACTGCCCCCGAGCGGGGCAACTCGTCTGCCTATTTGTTACCTTCTATCCGTATATGACTGGGTACCCAGATGATATTTACCGCGTAATCACATCATGAAGAGAGACTTAGTGTTGGCGCTACTGAGAGCCATAATTGCCGTTTGGCTGTCCTCTAGAAGGTTTATGGAGTTACTAATTAGATCGGATGCCCACTTGGCGCATTCTGTTATGCCAACAGTATCGGTCTGAACGACTGAATTGTAGTTATTTAGTTTGAATTTAATTTCTGCGTATTGAATACTATAGGAGAAGTCAGCTCCTGTTCCTGTATCACCCTTTGATCCGTCGGTGAATACGTAGATCTTACCGTTGGAACTGGCGAGTATTTTACCAAGCTTCTAGTGACGCCGATTCTGTAGTATTCAAAACAGAATGGGAATTTTAAAATAGAATTTCATGCTTTTGGAAAATTTGTTTCTAAAATTTCAACTTTTTCCTGCTAGGAACTCTGCCGCACATACATCGATACCAGTTTGTGCTACACGCGGCTTTCAAGTGCGTCGCTTGTTTATTGATGTCCACTTTTGCTGTGTTGCATACGTCCACTTCTCTGGCAACGCTGCTGTCGCAATTTTCGTTTATGATAGCAGCAATTTCTTGTTGTTGCTTCTTTCCTTTCTGTTTTATAGTCGCTCGACAACGCGGAATTCTACAGCATTCCACGCCGCTTCATATGTTGCTCTCCAACCAGAGTTGGTTGTTTTCATTGCGGCGCTATATCAGCAACATTAAGACTCTGCCCGCTATACTATTGTTGTCCTCCCACTCGATAACTGTGCTCTTCCTGCCGCTGTGGTACCCGTCTTGTCAGTGCTTGAGTTTGTGGCAACTTAGTTAATATTTCGAGCAACAGCAATGCATTGTTTATAACCTTTAGCAATTGTTATCGCCAATTGGATAGTGGAGGGAGGCGCACAGCGCTAAACGTCCCTGGCAATGGCAAGTTGTGGCAAACACAATATTCTGTAAATATTTCGAATCTCACTAATGGAAACATACATGCGGCCACTAGTTTCAACATTCACATTTTTGATGACCACAATTAAGCCAACGGCGAGAATTGCTGTCATCGGCATTTCGTCTACCACAAAAGACTGACAGACTAGTATAAACAATGAAATATTTTGCACTCAATAGCATCGTCGTTGCGTCATGCAGGAAGGAACTCGAACTGCTTCTTTCCGCCGAACTGTAGTATATTTCAACAAAAACATTAATTTGGTTGAATTAGCAATGCAATCGATAAAAAGAAATTTATCAGTATTTAAATACAGCATATTCATTCCCCAGTTCCTATGGCGAAATCTTCCTATTCTCCGACGGATCAAAGGGTTAAAATAGGAAGCGAGGAGCAAGCTTCTTTAGTTGTAATCCATAAATCAAAGTGTGTTTCGAACTAAATTAGTACAGTTCATTCTTTCAGCCCGAAATTTTGGACATAACAGAAGGTGCCAAGTGGGCTTCTGCTCTAACCAGCAAGTCCCTGAACCTACTAAAGGACAGCCAACCGATAATTAAGTTGACCCGTAGCGCCAATATTAAGTCTCACTGCGTTAGATTATGTAAGCAGGCAATAGCTATACTTTCAGGTGGTAACTCAGTTAACGGAGTATCATCTGGATATCCAGATATATAGGAATAGAAGGAAATGAAATGTCAAAGCCCGCATGGGGACATCTAGTATTACAATTTCCCTACGCTACCATAGACCATTAAGTTCTTTCAAGGGATGTTTAAAGTAATTGCCCCTAGAGGACACTTCATGACTTGAAACACTATCAACACAAGGCTTTCCACAAAGATACTTCGAGATGGCGTAGATGGTATGAAAAAATTTCTAATTCTAAAAGGTTACTTAGTAATACTGTAGTGGTCAGCGCAGGGCACCTTCATTTAAGGTCAAAGCTTCATAAAATGGGAAAAGCGGATTCAGCGGAATGCAGAGCATGCGCACAGAATGATCTATGCAAATGTCTAGCATTCTTCCGGATGAAATTGGATATATTCCACGGCTCCCAATGCTCCAATGTAGGAGACATTGGCAGTTGGAGTTGAAAAAATCAGTTTTTTTTTACGAAATCCACCGAGTTGCTAGATAATACTAAACTTGGTTACTACCCGGAAGCGCAATTTGCCTACTGATGGCCTAAGTGCGGTCGCTTGCGGTCTTGCGCTTATTTGTCCCGCTTTTCCACCAACCAACCCACCAACAGTTGGTCTTCATTGTTTTCTAAGCTGCAAAGGGTTTGTCACGAAGATATTCAAACGCTCGCATTGGCAGGATAACTCTTTACAGGATCATCTAAAGTAAAAAATACTTGTTTTAGTTAAAACTCTAACCTAGAACTTGTACGAAGGGGAAAAAATACTGAAAATGAGATTTTTGGCAGACGTTTTTACAAAAAATTAAAATTTCAGTGAAAATTTCGCAGATTTTTTTTCCAAATAGTTGTAATCGAAAAAAAAATCTTCGTCCAAGTCTTTAAGAATTGTATCTCGAGAAATCTTGACAACCGACTTTAAAGAAACAATTTCGAGAAAGCGAAACTATTATTCCATATGTAGTCGTCTAGAAGAAATATTAAAAAAATAATATCCATTCATCTGTTAATAATATTTATTTTTTTCGTTGCAGGTGAAACGTCTTCAGATAAATATAAGGTAAGTAGAAAGTCATCATTTCAGAAATTATATTTGCATAAAATTTTTTATGTTCATATACATATACCTTTAAAATTTTTAAAGTAATGCATATTTCAAAGCCCAAATGATGTATACTAAAAAGTTATTGAGCATCTTCTAGAATGTGTGTTTTAAAAGTAGGCCGCATTACTTTAAAAAAGTGAAACTCGGTTCAACCGATAGTAAGCGATTCTGTTAAGGTAGAGTTTTTGATATTTCAAAGCTTAAAAAATTTCAAAATTTTGAGTTCTTTTCTGATAAGTTTCAATCTCTCCCATAATTAGTGCTACTTGCTCTGCATAAATTAGAGGAGAAGTAATAATAGCAAGGCTAATAAATCCACATTACCTTCAGTTGAATCTCGGTGTAGAGACACACATTTTATTCTTAGCGGACTATGTTAAGTATGCAGTATTCTTCAGCTTTGTTTATCTATATGTCTCATATAAAAAATGAAATATTTTATTACAATTATCAGTCGCACAAGTTCTCCAGGCTATATCTCCGAAAATATTACTCGGATTAACTTAAAAATTTAGGACAATATTATAAAGGTGTTGTAGAACTTAATAAGACAATCAAAAACAAGTAAGGAAGGGCTAAGTTCGGGTGTCACCCAACATTTTATACTCTCGCATGATAAAGTGATAATCGAGATTTCATTATACGTCATTTACATATTTTTCAAATACCGTATTTTTGTAAAGTTTTATTCCGCTATCATCATTGGTTCCTAATGTATATATTATACAGAAAAGGCATCAGATGGAATTCAAAATAGCGTTATATTGGAAGAACCGCGCCGTGAACCGATTTCACCCATATTTCGTACATGTCATCAGGGTGTTAAGGAAATATTATATACCGAATTTCATTGAAATCGGTCTAGTAGTTCCTGAGATATGATTTTTGGTCCATAAGTGGGCGAGGCCACGCCCATTTTCAATTTTTAAAAAAGCCTGGGTGCAACTTCCTTCTGCAATTTCTTCCGTAAAATTTAGTGTTTCTGACGTTTTTTGTTAGTCGGTTAACGCACTTTTAGTGATTTTCAACATAACCTTTGTATAGGAGGTGGGCGTGGTTATTATCCGATTTCTTCCATTTTTGAACTGTATATGGAAATGCCTGAAGAAAACGACTCTGTAGAGTTTGGTTGACATAGCTATAGTAGTTTCCACTTTTCCAAAAAAATTACGTCCAAATATGCCCCTCCCTGATGCGATCCTTTGTGTCAAATTTGACTTTAATATCTTTATTTATGGCTTAGTTATGACACTTTATAGGTTTTCGGTGTCCGGCATTTTGTGGACGTGGCAGTAGGCCGATTTTGCCCATCTTCGAACTTAACCTTCTTATGAAGCCAAGGAATACGTGTACCAAGTTTCATCAAGATATCTCAATTTTTACTCAAGTTACAGCTTGCACGGACAGACGGACGGACAGACAGACATCCGGATTTCGACTCTACTCGTCACCCTGATCACTTTGGTATATATAACCCTATATCTGACTCTTTTAGTTTTAGGACTTACAAACAACCGTTATGTGAACAAAACTATAATACTCTCCTTAGCAACATTGTTGCGAGAGTATAAAAATTTTGATTGGTCAGTTTGTAGGTCAGCTTAGCAAATAGCATACAGTCTGATCTGAACCATGCGCAAAAAATAGTGAACCTTTGTTCATAATTTCAAATTTCTTCATTTATTCTTTAAAATCTATGTCGTTGCCCTCAAAGTAATTCCCCTTTACCCCAATACACTTGTTTCAAAGTTTTTTCCATTCCTAGAAACAGTTGTTTAAGTCAATTTCCGGAAAAGCCTTCAAAGTGCGAAAGCCTTCAACGTGCGTAGCGATTCACGTTTAATGTTCTCGGAGCGGTCGTGTGCTGAAGTCACACGGAGCTAAATCAGGTCAATACTGTAGTTTGGGCATGATATTGGTTGAAAATTTGCCGAAAACTCACGAAGAATCAATGTAGTATGCGACGGTGCATTATCGTGGTGCGAAAACCGATAGTTTTGGCCCACAATTCCTCTTTTTACGAATAGCTTCACGGAAACGACGCAGATTACTCTAATAGTATTCCTTGTTGACAGTTTGGCCGGTCGAAAGAAATTCTCGATAATCTAAGAAACTTTCAACTTAACCTTGATTTTTGCCTTGCTTTGACGCGGTTTTTCCGCTTCGGCTTACCCTTGCCACGATATTCGGCTGATTGACCGTTTGTTTCCGGGCGTAGGCATAAATCCAAGACTCATCACAAGTAAAAATACGTTTCATGACATCCTGGTAATCGATAAACATTGTTTTGGAACCAATCTTAGGCTCAAATGATTTTTCAAAATGGGTTTTCCGAATATAAAAAATTTCTTTCCGATATTAAAACGACGCCAGTAAGATCTCTGACTGCTAATCGTCGATTCCCAAACACCTATTTCTTTATTTTATTGACTTGTTGATCATTAGTTGATGGTGATGGCAGTCCTGGTTGGTTTTCGACACTCTTTGAATAATTTGTACCAATCAATAACACTTGCTCGCGAAAACAAATTAATACTGAAAGCCTTTTCCAACATTCTGAAGGTTTCGGCACGAGAAATTTTATGTCGCAGACAAAATTTAATGGAACTTGTTTGTTGAATATTATGACTCATCGAAGAAATCACAAAATACATATTATGTACTTCAGAAAGATAAGCGTAGACTAAACACTAATAAATAGTTTGGTGTGACATTTGGTACAGATGTTACTGACAGTCATACCAACCTCGAAAAACCAGTTTTCAACAAATGGGGTTTCGTACGAAATTTAAATTAAAATGTCTTACTATTTTTTGCCCACAGTATGTTTAGAGATTTCAGCGTTGCTTCGGATAATGTCTATGCCAAATTTGGTGAATATAATTTTTCAGACAAAAGAGATTTATATGCAACAACTTGTCTTCGATCAATCAGTATTTATGGTACCTGAGTGGTCCGATATCTGCGTTTCCGATAAATGAGTATCAATTTGGGTAGGAAAGATCAGGTGCCAAATTTTAGTTCGATGTTACGAAAACTGAGGGACTGGTTTTCGTAGTTCGGACAGACATGACTAAACCAATTCAGTTCGTCACGCTGATCGTTTATGAATATGGAGTCGCGGACGTTTATTTCTGGGTGTTTACCATAAGTTCATTTATAATTCATGTTGTTATTGTTAATTTTCGGAAGACCAGATCTTTATCACTCTTTTGAAAACAAATTTATAATTTTTTTCCAGTTTTTCACTTCACAAATCATAAGAGTATTTGATAAAATTGATATGAAATTTTCCCGCTCTCAAAAGTATGCTACAATGCACGTGCATATATATTCTCTTCGCACCCACTCATAATTAACACAACGCGCAAAGAAACACTGGTGCCCTGAAGGCAACTTTTACAGTTAAATAACTGTTTTTGAAATAAAACCTAACACTTGAAATTCAAATTTTAAATACATTTGGCAACAATTCAATTTCACACTTGAAAACAACAAACGGCCAGCGCGAATGGGAAATGTGCCTGTTGGGCTAATTTTAATCTGATTTTGAAGGGTGTTGACAGTCGAACAAATCACTTGACATTTGTGTGGCAAAAACAACGAGCATTCAGCAAATGCAACAACACGAAGAGCTAAACATTTTGACGACTGTCAATTGAAGCGTTTGTGGACTTGTTTCCGCAGGCGGGTGGATGTGATGTGAGCAAATTATTGTGTTGTGTCGAAACTGGCACTACAAATGCTACACAAGTGAGACAGGCTAGAATTAACAACAACAGCAATAATGATAATAATTTATATCAGCAAACAGTTAGCGCATTACGCTCGACTGTTGCCTGCCCGGAGGCGTTGAAACTCGTCAAGCATGTCAATATTCATATTTTTGACAGACGCAATGCAATTTGCATGAGTGTTCATGGCGCTGAGCACTTCAACTTGCTGGCAGCGTAACTGAGCCGCCCTTGCGTATTCGTAGTCTGCTTTTAGGCGTTTGACATTTAAATTTAGTTGTATTTTATTTTCTGCTGTGTTATTAATGTTTTTTAAATTTACTTTGCTGAATTTTCTTTCAATTTGATTCCGTAGAGTATTTTTCTCAATTTGTTGCTACTTTTTCCGCCTTTAAGTGCATTTGAAATAAATTTGGTAATATTTTTTGTTAACTTCATATTAATATTTTTTCGCTTTTGCTTCGTTGCGCATTCAGCTCTTACTGCATGCCAGTTGCGCCAACAAATTGAAAAGTTCAAATTGAATTTGAATTCAATTTTGCTGCATATGACCCGCTTTTTTGTGCTGCGTGTATGCTTCCCCTTTTATCTTTGCGCTTTCTCGTTTATCTCCCATTGCTGCTAATCATATTTCTCTCTTCAGCGAGCTTGTGAGGGTGCATGAGACCCATCTGTGTAACTGCTGGAAGTTAGGCAGTGAATGAATGACTGACTGAATGAAATGAGTTAGGCAAATGAGTGTTTGTCTGCATGTATGATTGAAAGCATGAAGCGAGTTGTGCATACGTATGTATGTTCGGCTTCAAGGGCATCTAATTTGTTTTCACCTTTTTTCGTTTGTAAAACTTTGCCGGAAAGCAGTTAAACGTTGCATGAGCAAAGTTCAAAAACAGTTTTCGAGCACTTGAGCACAAATTAAATTTGTAATAAATTTTTCATTTTCATAGAATGTGCTTTCATTGTTGCTTTTTACATTAATTTAGTTCTCTGAAGCGTTTATCCATGAAGCAAACGATATATGTATGTAAAGGTAAAGCTTTCCTCGAATGCATCGCTTTGCTCTATGTGCTCTTGAAAAGTTCCAAAAAGATCCGACGTTTTCGAGCCAAATTTTGTTCAGCGATGAGGCATTTGGGGCGAAAAGCAACCTGAAAGGTTCCAAGAGCTGCCATTTCATCCAGGAAAGCAACGGTTTGGTGTGGTTTGCTGGGCCGTTGAAATCGGTTCATATTTCTTCAAAAATGATGCCGGTGAGAATGTAACCGTTAATGGCGACCGTTATCGCGCCACGATGACCGACTATTTGATGCCTGAAATTGAAGCCCCTGATCTCGACGATATTTGGTTTCAACAAGGCGGCACCACTTCTCACACTTCGCACACATCGCATCAATTAATGGATTTATTGAGCGAATACTTCGGTGAGCAGATAATTTCACGTTTTGTACCGGTAGATTGGCCAGCAAAGATCGTGTGATATTCCGTCGTTAAACTTTTGCTGTGGGGTTATGTAAGGACCAAAGTCTATGTGGGCAATCCCGCTTCGATTCAAGCATATTTGATCCTCAGTATAGTTATAATGATCAATCGACAGTTATTTTTTTACTCTCTCTTTATATAATTTCTGACATGATTTTACTGTTAAATTATTGTTGATTGAGTTAGTCACTGAGTCTGCAATGGAGTGTCGACCATACAAATTCTTCTCAATTGAGAAAAACTCTTGGTTTTTGTCTGCAGTTTTGAAAGCTCTTCTGATTGTCTGTATATTAAAAATGGTTTCTAAAAACAAGACCAAAGCTGAAAGAGTAGACTGTAAGACTGCAAGCCAAATATCGTCGGATCGTGCTTGGCATCGAATAGTCGGTCATCGTGGCGCGATAACGGTCGCCATTAACGGTTACATTCTCACCGGCATTAGTTTTGAATAAATATGGATCGTTTCTTCGACCGCCTCACAAACCGAATCAAACCGTTGTTTTTCTGGATGAAATGGCAGCTCTTGGAACCTTCAGGTTGCTTTTCGCTTGATCTAGCATTAGGCTCATTGCCTTCACCTGCCATTAACTTAGCTATGTATTTCTTGGATTAGGATAAGTGTTTGCTGGTCTACATAATATATAAAAGAATATAATTCCGCATATAAACTTACTTCCATAAAGATCGCACAAAAATTCAACACTCTGAACACCTTTCCTGCTTTTAATGATTATAACCAAATTAACTAATTATAACTAACTAAACAAGTAGTCAACTAACTAAAGCCACTGCTTGATCATATCAAACGTCTCTGTCGGATATTTACCAAGTTTTACACAGAATTTAAACGAGTACCTCTGCTCTAACGAACGCTGCATTTTCGGTTTGAACCATTCATAGAAACACGTCGCGCGAAAATGTTTGTCCTGAGTCTCCTAGTGCTCAGAGATAACTGACCAGCCGCTCGTTCGTTGGCTAGGAACGCCCTCTACCGAATCCAGCCGGCGCGCGTACCCTCCGAAGTACAGTCGCGGCGGAAGAGACTTAGTTCTATTATTTTCTGGACAAATCCTGTATCCGACAGTTCTCTACGTACTCTCGCTTCCTTTTCACAGTCTCTTTAGACTCCGCTTGAGCCAGAAGTTGATAATTTTACAGTTTAATGCCTTTATTTTTTTGGTTATGGAAATGTCTCAAATTGGTCTGAGTGAAAACATTACTGTCCTAAAGAAATGTGAGGCCGCAGTGTAAAGCTGAATTAAGATCGATTTCTATATTATACATATGTTTCGACTGCATCAGCTTGTCAAGACTCGTTGCCATAATTTTGAATATTACATACTTTTTCAAAAGTAAGTTTCTAGCTGAAACAAAAAACCCTAAAAGTATACTACACATTTATTTGGTTACAAAAATAAATCGACTTTATACAATTTTATGGGCACCATTTGGCATAAAATTTTTCAAAAACTAACTTCTTGCTGATAATTCCTAGTCTACATATATTTTTCGTCTATCTATTTCGAGTTACCTAAAGCTTTACCGCCTAAATATAAGCCCCACAGTTGTTTTTATTACAAGAAATGGCAGAAATTGATTTTATAAAATTTTATGGCTGCCACTAGTCTAAATAAATTGTTACCCACTTATTTCAAGTTAGCTAAATGCCTAAAAGTATACTATACATTTATAAACAATTAGAGAAATCGATTTTATAAAATTTAATGTTTGCCATTTGTTATAAATATTTCCAATAATATATTTCTTGCTGATAATTCGTCGTCTGCATATATTTTTAACCCACCTATTTCGAGTTAACTAAATACTAACCGCCTAAATGTATACCTCTTAATAATTATTTTACAACAAATGGCAGAAATCGACTTTATAAAATTTTATGGCTGCCGTTTGGCATAAATGTTTTCAAAAATGTTTTGTGGTACGGGCAATAGAGACTAAGTAAACAAAAAACACACTGCAAATATAACAGTAATTGCATTGAAATGCAATTTACCAAACATCCATTGCGGCTGGGTGAACCAACTCCAGGGCAGACGCTCTGTGGCAAGTGTTGCAACAAAATTTTATATGCAACTAAACTGCATTTTCGAAAGCTACTAAATGTCTATTATTCCTTTTTCGATTTTGAAACATATTCAAATTTTATGCACTAAAAATGTCGTTATATTTTATAACAAGTGCTTTGGTAACTGAGAATGGAGGAGCTAGAAAGGGCAAATGCCTTGTTGCAAGTGCCACTGCTGCTACTACAAGTGAGACTCTCTCACCCCTCTCTCATTTGGTTAATGTCTTTTTGTATGTACTTCACATTCTGTTCTCTGATTTCCTACATTTTCCCCCTCCCCTTTTTGCCATTTTTCCATATGCACTTGTAAATGTTTATTAATTTTATTGAACAATTAATTAAATGCGGCAAATGTGTTGCAACCGTAAAATGCAACTGCACTCTGCAGCATAGCAAGCAGCCCGTACAGGCTTTGCATTTTGAGTGTCATAAAAACAGACAACTCCATCAGCGCAACGCAGACTCCCAAATAGTGCCGGAGTACACAGGATGGAGTTGCTTTGGGGCAGTGCATATGAAAATGATGACTGTGTAAATTGCATTTTCATACATTGCATGCAGCCAAGAACCCAACCTGCCAGCTAGACAGCCGAAAAGTATGCAATGTTGCACGGCACACATGCGTCGCCTATATGTATGCAATGGTTTTTTGAACTGCATCAAAATATTCATGTTCCCGTTCATATGTTTATGTTGAAATTAAAATACCACAAAAAGGACAAACGACTGTGTGCCGCATGGAGCGACTGGCGCTCACTCACAACCGAAATTATTCATATTTTTTGCTGAAAGCCCTTAGTAGCCTTTTAGGCGTTTATTCATGTAGTCCTCTATAAACGTATGAGAACTACGCACCTCTGCCTTGCCGCAGTCAATGCAGTTGTTAATTGCTCGTGTGTTGGTGTTCGTGATTTTTGGCAAATGCCCTTTTGCTCTGCCTTCCTCCTGTCACTTGCCGGTAACCTTTCAACAGCTGCTCCATTTATTCTCATACTTCCTTCACTGTTGCTCTATTTATGTTACCCTCTGCACTGCCGTTGCTCTGTTTGTTCTTTTGGTGGCTTTTCCCCACTCCTAGTCAGTTGCATCCTCTCCATGTGTTGCTGCAGCATGCACTCAATTAAATTGCAATTGCAACAAAATTACATTTTGTCGTATTGTTCGACGGTGATGTGCTCTTGCAGTGCATTGAATCGTTTATGTTAACAGTTAATTGCGATTGCGTGTGTTGAAACGGTAATCGTATGCTGTAAAAGTAAGTATTTCTTGATCTATAGAACATTTCATTTCGAGGTTATGTGCCGCGAATTGATAGCAATAGGTTTTTATGGGGCTATTACCGACATTATTGGTGATTTTTTTTACTGGATACTGTGGTTATTACGAACCGGTGAAGAAAGATAGATGTTTTGAGTTAGGTAGACACAGTTTAATAGTAACTTGGCGGAATCTAGTTCTCGATTAGTCTCAAACTGTAGGGTAAAAGATTTGAAATTCTTAGATAATGATCCATGAACTATTACTTTATTTTAATCTTTCTCCTTTTGAAGCTGAAGTATTCGTTATACAGGTCGTCAAGATTTTTGCGTTTAAGCAGTTTAAGCGAAATTTGATATATAATTCTGATACCTCATCCTGCCTCTTCAGCTGTGATGCTCCTAAATATTTCAGACGAGTTCTATATAAGTTCCTGTTTACCCTGATCATTTTAAGCGACTTGAATATTTCCTGTACTAGTGCGGTAGTTAGAAGGATGACACTTTTGGCGGTCTAATCAGCTATTTTTTTCCCGGAATGAATATTAGTTTGATAGCAGGAGATATTTCGTCTTGTCCTCGTTCACAACCAGACACATGTCCAGTCTGAAGAAAACAGTATAAACGGTTATTGTGTGCTCAACTTAGGTTTAAATCGTCGGGCATGCTTTCATCCGACCATATCCTGCAAGGAAGTTGAGGCATGCTCCTTGTCAGTACTTCGCCGCCGTACTCCAACGGCTTGGCCGGTAATTCATCGCTTCCTGCCGCTTTGTTGTTCCTCAGGCGGGTAATTGCTAATCGCACCTAATCATAGTTGGGCAATGCAATATCAATTCCATCGTCATCAATTGGGGAATCGGGTTTGGCATCTCCAGATATTACACTTTCACTGCCATTGTTCAGCAGGCTGGTGAAGTATGTCTTTAACTGCAGCTACTAGATCACCATTTAGGGTCCTACAAGAGTATGATCTGGTCTTGAAACCTTTCGTTAGGCGCGAAAACTTTTCGTAGAATTTTCGAGCATTAACTTTGTGGCCAGCTTTTCAAGTTCTTTATACTCACGCATATCGGCTCTTTCCTTTTTTTCTGCATATGCATCTCGCTTCCCTTTTCAACTATCGGTATTTATCCCATCCCGCCCGTGTTGTGGTTGATCGCAACATTGCATGGTAAGCTGTCCGTTTTCTGTCCACGGCGACATGACAATTCTCATCGTACTAGCTGTTCTTTCTTTTACCTTTAAGAAAATGAATGGTTTCGCTTGGAATGGCTTCCCACAGTTCCTTGTTCCAATAAGTGCTCTCAGAGGGAAGTAGTCGAGTAGAAAACCGCTTCGCTGGCGAGTAAGTAGTTCTCGACGTCGTACCTTCCCTGTGTTTGTTGAAGGGCCTGATTTGCTGAACAGAAGCGGGTGCGTATCCTCGTTACAACAAGATAGAGAACCAAGTCAATGTTGGGTCCTCGGAGCCTACACACGTCAAGGACACTGGAAAAGTGTCGTCCAATTATTACAACATGATCGATCAGGTTATGAAATTTTTGATTGGAGGGAGCTTGATCAATTTTCTTGTGCTGGAATCTAGTACTACAGACAACCATATTTCGGGTCCCTGTGAAGTCGATCTAAGACTGAATTTTCGGCTGTTGCACCGAAGATACCATCTTTGCACACCCTGGCGTTAAAATCGCGAAACATAATTTTTACATCGTGGCGGAGATAGTTAAAATAACCGTGCTGCAGCCTCTCATAAAAGGTATCTTTGATCATATCGTATAGTAAAGCTTAAAGTTGTATACGGACAGATTTCGATTTTTTGCTAGAAATCTTTTCAACATTTTTGAACAATTATTAAAAATTTCAAAATATTTTACTTTAAAAAAATTTGAAACCACTTACCCACACTACAATTCTTCAGGAAACAACAGTGTGCAGCAGCCCACTTTTTGCATACGCTGGCACAATTTGCTGAAAGTGGCTTTCAAGTGCTCGATATGCACTTGACGATAAGTGAATGAGTGCGTGAGAGCGTCCAATTTTTTGTTTTGTCAACTTTTGTTGCTTTTTGTTGTGACACTACTTGGCATATGGACTTGAAAAAATTTTATGAAAGGAGTTGAAATGAAAAAGGCACCCCTGCATGACTTAAAACCACCACACGCGTGCCACTGCACACACATACACACAAATGTAAGCTTTCGCAAAGCGCCACGAAGTATCTTGTATGTAATATATGAGCTTTTGAAGGACCTTTGTCCATTTTTGCAACTTACACGCCACATCAGCAGTCCGTCCCCGCAAGCAGCAAGCAGCGAATATGCGTGAAATGTTGATTGCAAAAAACAACCAAAGAAAACTGTAAAATATGTTGGCAAAATAAATAAAAATTTACATTTCGCTGCCATAAACAGTTTTAAATTTGAATTTTACAAAACCAGCACACACACAATGGCACTGTTCACATGGCATACGTACATATGTACGGTGAGTAAACATTTTTATGTGCTCACGCATACAAAAGTTGTAATGTGCAATCGTGAAAAAAATTTCGCTCACAAGAAAAATATGCTCAAATGCAAATTGAAATTGATGCTTAAGTAAACAATGATGTGCGAATGGACTCGTCGGACTCCTGTGTCAGTTGCAATACATCGCGGTGGTTGAGTCGGTGACTGTGGTGAGTTACTTATGGATTGTCCTTACTTCCAGTGCTCTTGATGGATGTGGTGACGGTGTGTGTTTTATGGGCTTTTAAGTTATACTTGTTGTTATTTTGAGGTGATATTTGGTTTTGGTCGTGGCGATGGAAGAAGAAACTTTCATAGATCTTGGTATCGTGGTATAAATATTCTTTGCAAATGGTTCACGTTTTTTGAAATATAGAAGCTGCATGTCGGACTTTGTGTCAGAATTTTTTTTTTGTTTGTGGGGAGTTTTTCTTTATTACTTTGATATGAAGAAAAGTCAGTTGAGGATTATCATACTTTGGTGAAAGTTTATGATGAACATGCTCTGGCTGAGCGAACGTGCTAAAAGTGGTGCACATGATTAAAAAGTGGTGATTACCGCATGGAAGACGAAGAATTTCCTTCTACAAAAAAGTCACTGAAGCAGTCATTTCAAAACCTTTAAGAGCAGGTGGGCACTTTCAAAAGCAGGGAAATTGGGTGCCATATGAAATGAACCCATGAAGCCCTGAAGCAAGATTTTGTAAGTCAGAAAGTCTGCTAAAACGCTATCAGAAATTCGTTTGATTCATTCATGGCTACCAAGCCGGCCAGTCCTTTCGGGATAGAATCCAAAAATGCCAGAAAGATTAGGAATCAATATAACTTGAGATGGGAATAGTTTGAATATTACATTCAAAAAATGAAAGGATAATATAGGTATTGACCCAATATGACGCTCATCTGCGAATTCATTCAATAACAGTTCAAAATTGATTAGAAAGATTAAAAATGTACAGTTCCATAACGAATAAGCCTCACATTTTCACTTGTGACAACACTAAAGAACTGATATATGTATTAGTAAGGAAGCGGTTGGTCTGCAATTCCGACTGAAATCGTATCGTTGGTATGGCGGATAATGTTAGTTGCAATAATAGCCTTATCCTTCCGTTAAGTTTTGTATGTTAATAAAAATGCAAACCGAATTTTCTGTAAAATTTATTTATTTATTGAAGGTCACTGAATGAGACACGAATACACAAACAAAGTCTTGGTGCTTTCACAAAAAGCAAACAAATTTTTAATTCTATTGCCATGTGGATTGTTTTGGGGGTAGAATTAGCTTAGTAAACTTGAAGAACTTGAAAAAGTTCTGGTGAAGAGTAAATTAAAAGCGGTATAGCGATCGACTTGAATTTAATGAAACACAATTCTTTTTTTCTGGTGTGGGTTCTAAGTGGACGGTTTTTGTGTTTCGCTTATATAAAGTAAGAATTAGGTACCGATTTGTATTTGTATTTTCCTTGAGCTAAGTAGTTTTGGGAATTTCTCGCTACAATTATGCTTCACTTGATTTTCGTTTTCAAACTTTTTTGTAGCCTTAGCCAAGCAATGGGCCTAGTATCATAATGGAAGATTTAAATCAGTCGTTCCTCTGATTCTATTAACTAAAGTAACGTCGCAAAAGTAAGAGATATTTTACAAAAGTTCATCCGTTTTTTTAAAGATGCTCTAAGTATTCCCTATTTCGGATGTCAAGCTCGGCCAACAAACTTTTACGCGATTCAAGAATTTTCTCTATGCCTGAAATTAATATTTGCGCTACTTCGAAAACATCATGGGTGTTTTAGCATCTTTGTTAGTCACGCCACTGTTTTCGCTATGTTGCCATTCTTTGCTTCTCTGCTC
Source organism: Bactrocera neohumeralis (assembly GCF_024586455.1). NCBI lineage: Eukaryota > Metazoa > Arthropoda > Insecta > Diptera > Tephritidae > Bactrocera > Bactrocera neohumeralis. The sequence continues at coordinate 20,548,745 of NC_065920.1, forward strand.
TTTCAGAACTTTATCACACAACGCTCTTACGCTATCCCACACTAGTTTCGATTCAGTCATACGCATTTCTCCGGTGTCACTGGTTCCGTTGTTAATTTCTCTAGATCAGCTCTCTTCTTTTCATATCGCCGATAGAAAAAGAACAATTCGTCCCGTCTATACCCGTTGCACTCTCTATAGATACTTTCTAAAGCACTCGTGCACCGTTAAAAATTGCGTCAGGCAGAAATCTGCTTCTCCATGTTCCCTATCCAATCATGCTTGTACCCTTTTAATTAGCCTGTGGGTCCGTCCATGTTGTAGCTGCATCCCATCGTTTTTGCCATTAATTGAGGCTTGTTTGCCTCTCATCAGCTCCTCCACTGTTAATCGCCTCCACAGTTTTGGGGACCTATCGTATACTCTTTTGAGTTCCATGGCCATTATCTCTGGTGAATTGATGCCTGCTATAATTCCAACCCCTTCCCCTATAATTCCTTCCCTACCCCTGAGCCGCATTGCAAACTTCTAAAGTTTGGAATTTTCAAAATAAAATTGTTAAATTAAGAGATACCATCGTAATGTTAAGATCATCTAGATCTGTCTTTTAAAACCTCTTAGCTTATTAGTTATTTTGGATCCCTATAGCTTTGTCTAGATATTCTCAAATCCAGTATTCAGTAATAATTTCTAACTTTTGCTTCTGTGTTTTGAGCGCATTCCTCACAATATGCAGTTCACTTCTTTTAAAACGGCATTGTCTTTTCAACTCTCAAATAATCAAACCAAAGCAATCGAGCGCTTTTCTTTGTCGCTCCACCTTTCTCCACCATTAACTGTCAGCTCCAACAACAAAACAGACTTGAGGGTGACAATTCAAATGCCAACTGCCCAGGGTGGCATGTTTATACGCCAACTAAAAGACAAAGGAACCGCAAAATTTTCGCACAACCAAAGCGACAACAAAAAGCACAACTCCCGCCTACAACTAACAAGCCAATATACCGCTACAAATGCCAACTTCCGTTATGACTTCCGATTCGTTGTTCAAATGCCGAGGAGTGTTGTGGCTAACAATTGTTGTTTCTACTGTTTTTATACCATGGTTGTTTTTGTTTTCGAATGAATAGTTGTTGTTGTTGAATGTGCAGTTGTTGTTTTTGTTGTTGATGCTGTGACAGCATTTAGCTTTTTGATGTTGGTAATTTTTCGCATTTGTTTTTCTTGCAATTTTCTCACACAACTCCTTGTTGTTATCCCAAAGCAGGTTCATTCCTTCACCGGGTTAAGGGGTAGATTATGCCATTTTTTCTCGGTTTTACTGTTATTCTAGTGCTGGAATTGAAATCCCATTTCGGTTGTGAATACTTGTTGAATATCCTTTAAGCACTTGTGTGGCACCCTGTTAGACCTGGCACCAAGGCACTTGCCCACAGCGGCTTTGTGTGGGGTTGCCGGGTGTTGGGTATGGTGTGTGCTTGTTGGAGGTGAAGGTGGTTGTTTGACAAATGTTGTGTGTGTGACTGCTGTTGATAGTGCAGCGTCGAAAAAAGGTCCTTAAATTGTGGTTGTTTTTATTGTATTTAGTTTGCTGTTATTGCCTACATTTGCGTCGCACTTCCTCCCCTCACTGCCAGCTCGCACGATTTATTTCACTTTCTTTTTGCACAAATGTCCTTCCACTCCTTCGGCTGGTTTTCTGTTGTTTTTGTTAAATTTTGCAGAAGAAACGTTTCACACAGTGTGTGTGTTGTTGGTTGTTGTTGTTGTAAGCGTTTGTGCCTTTCAATTGCCAGTCTTTTTTCGGTTTCGTCTCAGTTTTTGTTTGAATTATTGTCGAGTTAAGAGGATTTATGTGTGTGTGTGTATGAGGTTGACTGCTCGGTGTGAAGGTGTTAAGTGGCTTTGACACTTTCCCAGGCGGATAACATTTGTGGGGTGTTTATACGGGCTTTTAAGCATAAACTTTGCTGTTCTCACTGCCTTATCCTCAATTGGTATTATTTGGCAAAGTTTTTGTTGTATTTTTTTAGTGCGTTTTGCATTTGATCGCTTTGTTGTGGTTTTGGGGAGGTGAATTTAGTTTTTTGTCTTCTTTTTATGAAAGAGTAACCGCTTTTCCTCTTATAAAAGGGTAACATATGTGCCGTTTTTTGTCCAAAGGGCATAAGGATATTTGTTTTCTATTATAATATCCGAAAACTAATCTAGATTATTTTATTAAAATTTTTTTCTATGCAGAAGACATTATACAATTTCAATAAGTTGGAGCTGTAAATTAGGAGTGGGATTAGGAAGCATTAGGATAACTTCTCGTTCTGCGTTAGACAAATTCTGGAATATGAAGTACTGGTTTTGTGTCCAGTGTCCCTGTGAAGGTAAAGGGCGAAGAGGTTTAGTAGGTGATGATGATACAACCTCTATCTCTTTCGGGTCCGAAATGAAGTGCAGAATATTGGCGGTTGTATTCCAGCGTAGACAACAATTGCAGGAAGACTTTAACACAAAGGAGCATTTTTGGCAACCAAAAAGTAGTCGAGTTGGCCAAGTAGGAGCTTCATTAGACAAATACGAGGTGGATGTAATACCATGCCTCCTCAGAACTATCAAAACAGAGCTTTATACTTACTTTGAACAAAGCTCAGAGTAGATGGAAATCAATAATGAACTGTTGGTAACGAAACAGATATGGCCCAAGTATGATAAGATTAGAACTAAGAACTTATTACATAAATCTCGAAATATCATGTACAGACTTACAGCTAGTAGAACAAGGCACTGGCTTTTTGCCGCAGAAGCAAGTTAGAAGGAAATGTGAAAAGCGTTTTCCACTTTCTCTGTGGATACCGAACTCTAAAACCAACCAGACACAGAATACTTGAAGCTCATTAGGCATCAAACCTTGAATGTCCACAAAATGCATAATGGATATAATTAGTTCCATTGAAAGCATCAATTGATTTCAGCGTAAGAATGAAACGAGGTAGCAAGATTATAGAGGTTCTAGTACAATGCATCAAAATGGCGCATCCAGCGCTAATTGAGCCGGGAGTTGCAGCACTTCTACCTACCTTATTTCCCATTACCACTTTGGATACCCAAAACTCGTGCATATTTCTTGTTGAAAACTATAAATTTTTCTGCCTTCTAATTATGGAGGAGAGTGCTGATCTGATTTATCCATTTAACGATATTTTCCTAACTTGATCCAAGTAGAGTAGGTACTTTTTTCAATAGCCTGTCTTTGACAAATCACGCGTCACGCAGTGAAGAAATTATAGCAGCCGTCACTGAGAGTGTACACGAAGACCGTGGAGAGTCGATGTGGCGCCGTTCGCAGCAACTCGGCTTGACGTATGGAACGACTTGGCGCATTTTAAGTCGAGATCTTAAATTGAAAGCGTACAAAATATAGCTTGTGCAAGAACTGAAGTCGCTCGACCTTCTCCAGCGACATCGCTTCTCTTTATGGCTCTTGAAATCCTCCAAGAAGATCCGACTTTTTCGAGCCAAATTTTTTCAGCGATGAGGCCCAATTCTGGCTCAATGGGTATGTAAACAAGCAAAAGTGCCACATTTCTTCACAAATGATACCGGTAAGAACGTAACCGTCAATGGCCACTATTATCGCGCCATGATAACCGAATATTTGAAACCTGAAATTAAAGCTCGTGATCTCGGCGACATTTGGTTTCAACAAGACGACGCCACTTCCCACACATCGCATCAATCAATGAATCAATGGGACACTTCGGTGAGCAGATAATTTACAGTTTTGGGCCGGTCAATTGGCCACCAAGATCGTGCGATATCAAATCGTTAGACTTTTTTCTGGGAATTTGGGGATTTAGGCATTGGAGCAAAACATCACGCGTGTCATTCGCTATTTACGAGTCGAAATGTTCGAACGAGTAATCGAAAATTGGACTAAACGGATGAACCATCTGAGACGTAGCCTCACCCAACATTAGAAAGAGATAATCTTTAAAAAATAAAAGCCAAAGAATGTTTTTTCAAATGATAGTAAATTCCCCATTAAATTTCTGTGTACTTTCTTTAAAAAAGTAGAGAACCTCGAAATGGATCACCCTTTATTTACTGAAGTCACACGCCTTTGGATGATAGTGTAGTGTATCCTAGAGTTTCTTAGTTATAATCTTAAAAGAAAATCTGCTAAAAGGATTGCTTGATTTCTTGCTTGAATCCCTGATGCACTAATCAGTGATACAGCACCACGAGTTTTGAAGTTTTTGGAAATGTACAGGGTGCTAAGATCCTGCAGTAGACTTATCATTGGATCGGTTAGAAATTTCATATATATATTATGTTGAGGATATGTTTGAAATCAGCATTCTTGCATAACTAAAGTAAACACTTTAAAGGCCAAAAAATAAACTGCGTCAAGCTCATTTTGGAGCATACAACGTAAAATAATGAAATCAATTGCAATGAAAAATCCCGCAAATAATTCTAACTAACTCCCGCGATTTAAAAATTTTCCAAATTTAACCCACATAAATGAGTATGATTAGGCGCAGCCATGAAATCCAAACAAATCATATCAACGAGTGAACCCTTTCGCAGCAGACGCGGCACAGCGGAGGCTACACCTGCCAGCGCGTGTCGGCGCGGACAAGCGCGAACCCTTTCGGGCAACGCCGAACACACACCCAGCTTTGTGTTGGTACGGAGCGCGCCACGCCAACGCTCCTCACCGGTGATAAATGACCGGTGTTATCCAAATTAATTGATCAAATCCGAATGTCGGTTCCGCATTGCGAGAAATTGCCAAATTAAGGCAGATGAATTAAGTCCCCGGGGGCGATGTAAGCGATATGAGGGAGTATCGCATTGCAGCAACATTTAGTGGTTGGGGATTGCTCGTCGCTGGCGGAGCGAAAGGAACGGGTTTGAAGAGAAAAAAGAAAAATCTGTGCTGTGGGAGACAGCCCATGACTGGAAGGGGGTTTATATACATAAAGATATGTGTATGCGTGTGTGTTTGTTGGAAAATTTGCATGTGTCACGGAAGTGTCCATGCGGGTGTTTTATTGCCGCCACATGTGGCTGACCCGCCAGCTATTTCCAAACATACATACAAGCAATCGGTACGAACACACTGCGCTTAGCTCGAGCATCGCCTCTCCGCAACGGAAGTCAACTTCACAATTTCACACAGTCTCACCCCTATATACATACATAAACCATATCTGCGCTACCGATTGATGACCAGTCGTATGTGTGTCATCCGGAATACCTTCCGGTTGAATGATTGGACAAATGGATGGACACACAATTGAATGAACAGAGAGCAGACATTTAACGAGTACGACAGACAGTTGGCTGCTGCTGACGCCAGCAGTGGAGATGGAGTTGTTGTGTGAGGACCATTTGAGTCGACAACCAGCTCACACCCATCTAAGCCAATGTTTTTGTATAAGCCTCCATAATGCAAATGCTTCAGAGTAAATCGCTCAGTGGCACCAATTGCTATTTGAGTGACTGCCAATTGAGTGTGAGCGTAGTGATGGGTAGGCGTGGAAATGATTGAGTGGGAGCTTTGCGCCATCACATGGGGTATGTAGAGCAGTGCTTTGGCTGCAATTGCGGTTACCGACCGGGATTTTTGTGGTCGACAGTCCATAAGTCCATTTCATATTGCTGCTGATCAGGATTCATTAGGGCGCCTGCTGTGTGGCATTACGAGTGTTTAATAGGACAGGGTGGTCCACATGTATTTTTTTTTTTGTTTTGACACTGATAATTTCGTAGATAATCATAAAAATATTTTCGAGGCAGTAATTAAATGTCTTGACTTTGGAGAAACATTGGAAATTGTTCTTCTGAGATAGGTTCTGAGATTTAAAAACCCTTTCCGTAGAAATTGAGTAAGAAGCCTTAGTGAAGTTTAGACATATACTAGCTCTAGTCCACTGGAATTGGTCCTCGGAACACGCTTTTAGTCGTTAACAATTTCTTATGAGCGGAAACTAATGAAATTGTTTCGAAATATCTCCAATATTCACGAGATGTCGCTCTAGTCCACTGGAATTGGTACTCGGAACACGCTTTAAGACCTACGCTGGCTCTAGTCCAAAGGAAACTAATGAAATTGCACCGGAAGATCTTCAATTTTTACGAAATGTCACTCTAGTCCACTGAAATTAGTTCTCGAAACATTCGGAAACTAAAGAAATTACCCCATAAGATCTTCCAATTATTGCGAAATGCCACTCTAGTCCACTAGAATCGGTCCTCGGAACACGCTTTTAGACCTAAGTATGCTAGCTCTAGTCCACAGTAATTGGTCCTCGGAACACGATTTTGGTCTTTACCTATTTCTTTTGAGCGGAAACGAAGGAAATTGCTTCAGATGATCTCCAATTTTCGCGAGTTGTCGCTTGAAACAACAAAATATGTGTCATAATCGATTTTTGCCAGACTAAGTTTGATATTACCGTTATCACTCTGTTGCCGCAATGATAATTAGCATCCTTGAACTGGAGATTGACCATTTTTTATAGAGTTCCAGAACAATAGAAGACTCGGAAAACGATTGATATAGAGCCAGAAATGATGGGGAGAAAGTAAGAAGTTCTTCATGATAGAGTCAGAAACCGTACTACGTACGTTAGTACGGTGAACTCCGATTTTTGTAAGATGTGGCTCCAGACTTCAACGGATGTCTCACAATCGATTTCTTGCAGACCAAGTTCAGTAGTGTACCGTTATCATCCGACGTTTCGGTCTGCTTTCTTGGAGCTTCAGTTGAATATTTTTGTGTAAAATTAGTTCAGGATTAATATCTTTAAACTGGGATCTCTTGCTGGGATCTAACCGGGAAAAGTTGTTGATGGTAATTGTGTGCCATAAAATCCTTCGGATGAGTAAATTTTTTTTCGATCTTTAATAATCTTTTAATAAACCATCATATGAACCACCCTGTACTAATCACAAGCATACATGTTTGCAGTAGTAAAATTGTGAAATTGAAATCGGAATTGCAAATTAACACGATGTGCTGAATTTATTGCAAGGATACGCTTTTGCCTGCTAGGCATATCCACACACACACACCCGCACATAGACAACTAGCTAAATGTGTAAGCACGCCAGGCTACACACGTCACCGTCGATATGTTGGCAGTCATTTGAGTTGGATTAATTGCGTGCGCTAAATGATTAATTTCCGAGATTTCAATTTGAGGCTTAAAATTTTTATATTCACTTGTCGATTTTGGCTGGTGTCTACGCAAATGGGTTGTTGTTTTTGTTGCAGCGCTTGATGGCAATGATGATGATTACACTGATGCTTTGGTGAGCAGTTATAAGTGCTTTGGTGTATGTGTGTGAGTGCGCTCTATGTTTGAGGAGCCGATATGATTTTTCTGGCGATTTACCAGCATAATTGTTATACACACACATACAAAAGCACGAGTTTAAATAATTTTTTTATGTCAAAATTCTATTACATACAAACATTTGTATGTATATGTGTGTGTAGTGCGTCTAGCTAACAATTGAGTTTGCCGAGATTTGCTTAATGTATAAGCTTAAATAGCAGAAAAGCAATTAAGCGGTGAAATTTAGCAGAATAAAGTAGGTTGCAAAATGAGTTGAAAATTGATTTGTGCGGATTATTTCGAAAATAAGTTAAGGCAAAAGTAATACGGCTGCGCTGGAAAGTGGCACAGCATGAGCTAAGTGAAAGAGAAGCTGGATTTGGCTATCAAAAAAATAGTTGTTTGTGTTAGTTCAACCAACTATAGTAGGAATAAAGAAGATGCTAACTTACTAAGCGCTCGAAAAAGCACAAAATCGATAGCTTAGTGTATAGCAAAATTGATAGATCTGTATCTAGAATAGAGTACAAAACAAAACTTCGCTTACGCGGTTATAGTCCAGCTCACAACAGCTCGCCAATAGTCTTTCCTTTTCGCTGTTTGGTGCCAATCGGATATTCCAAGTGTAGTCAGGTCCTTCGCCGCCTGGTCTTTCCAACGGAGGGGATGTCTTCCCCTTCCTTTGCTTCTCACGGCGGGTATTGCATCGAATACTCTCCGAGCCGGCGTGTTTTCATTTATTCGGATGACATGACCTAGCGAGCGTAGCCGCTGTCTTGTAATTCGCTGAACTATGTTGATGTCGTCGTATATCTAGTACAGCTCATCGTTCCATGCACTGCGGTATTCGCCGTTGCCAAAGTCCAAAGGACCAAAAATCTTCCGCAGAACCTTTTTTTCGAAAACTCGTAACGTCGACTCATCAGATGTTGTAATCGTCCATGCCTCTGCACCACATAGCAGGATGGGGATGATTCCGACCTTTTTTGCAGGAGATCCAGGCTGCTCTGGCGTTCTATTACTTTAGTTCATTTGACTTATGTTTTGCCCTTACAAGTGTAAGGAAAGCAAGTCCTTGCATTTAACCCCAGCTACACAATTATGGCTAAATTATTACGTAGCGTGCCAGTTATTCGCCACCAGTCAGGTTGATCTTCGACAAGGGTTGCTTGACATCTTGCTCTAGTCCTTTCGGTACATTGTACGTCATGTCGGATGGATCAAAGATCGCAAGTTGACTGCTATGTGTATTCCTTTGTGAGGCCATAGAAAAGAAGACCTCATATGTTCGAACTTATCACTCAGTAGTCAATACAGATTTGCACAGGCGTTTAATATTGGTCGCCAATAGCTCAACGACCCGTACTAGTGAGAGCCTGGTCTTCTATGGTGACTTTTCTTGCAGCTCATCAGCTTTACAGTTTCCTACGGTCCCGCTATTGTATGGTACCCATACCAGTCTTATCACAAAGACACTCGATTCTATTGGTAGCGAGGTTAGGCACTCTTTGACCAACACATGAACGCACTGTTAATGAGTTCAAAGCTAGTATCGCCGCTCTGTGACCTGAGTGGATGGTCACTTCTCTGTAGTAGGTTGTACTCCGGAGCAGTGTATCTAATGCTACCTTACTGGCTAGAACCTCGGCCTGGAAGGTACAGCAAAAGTGAGGAAGGAAGCTGGAGTTGGTAGAGAACTCTTGATAGTTAACCCCTCCACTCCAAGCTTTGATCCATCCGTAAAGTCCATCTACTCCAATGGCTTCTTCCCACGTACAACTCACTCGTCGGTATATGGTTAGAGAAGGAGCCGTCAGAGTTAGGTTTGGCGACTCCATGATCCAAGTGATCCGGTATGAAGTACAATCTATTGTGGTAAGACTTCAAGTTTGAATGCTGTGCTATGGAGGATCAACGAACACTCAACTATAAAGTCAAACCTTTATGATATCTCTTAACCGCAACATGGGTCATCTGGTTCAAGTCAGTCCCTACCGCAAATGCAACAATTGTGATATCTATATAGCGGGGACTTTTCATGAGGTTTAAATAGTTTCTATGAATTGCTAAAGGTACTTCAACACCGCATATAGTATTTTTTCAAAATAATACTAGTATAATAGGTCCACAGATCCAGTACTACATTGCAATTGACTAGCAGAGCTTGCAATTGTTTATGATCTGTGCGAGCTCATGATGCTAGAGAGGCCAGATATTTCTTGAGTAGTATTCAACGTACTGGTAGCGAGGTATTACAGATCTTTTTAATAATAAAACTTCTTCTCCTGCATAACATGGAGTATATCGATTCTATTATGGCTGTTTACATACCATTAGGGCTGCTATGTTTTGTCAGATATGGAATTTGGGAAACTACCTCAAAATTGTAGATCAAGACGACAATTAGCTTGAGTAAATGGCTTTCGGTTAGCGAGCTTTCAAATGGATCTTCTTCTTTGTGAGACAACATCTTGTTAACTGTTATATTTTTAGGATTCTTACAAGTCTTCTTTCAAACAATAATGCTTTGGAATATGTCGAAATTTTACCTATCGCCAAAGGAATTACATACATATATCATATCCCGTTTGTCTGCTTTATTTAAATTTTGAAGTAAATTTTTACCAATCTGCCATATTTTTCCCCCATATTTCCCAACCTAATCCCTCCAACATTGCCTCGCATTAAGTAGCTATTGTTTCTTTCCACTTTACTGGTATTTATTTAAAATTTCAAGTTGAGCATTGGCTTATCGCACTCGAAGCGTATTTGCACAGGCAGACAGCAAATCGGCAACAATAACTACATAAAACCAATCAGCGTAAAATTAAACCAGCAAAAAAATGAGACTGAGATCCACTTACAGGACATAAAACAAGCCGTGGCTGCACGGCACATGGAAACCACGAAGGGAAGGGGAGGACACATGCAAATGAAACAGATGCTGTGCGGCGAAAGTCGGCAAGTGAAAGTGAGCCGTTCGGGCGGCCGGGGCGTGTTAGCTCGTAAAAATGCAAAAGTCGAAAAATAATCGAAGGAAAACAAATAAAAATTCGCTACACCACAGCAACTATTGCTATTGTTCGCATAAGTGGGGGAGAGCAAATTTGAATATGAAATGAGGAAAAATATGAATTTACAATTTAAACAAAAGTTAAGAGGACGCGGTGGAGAGCGGTGAGAGGCGGTTGATTTGAAAGTGTCAGTCATTCAGTCAGCAATGGCGTATTGATTAGGCAAGCACAATTTAATGCGTCACAGCTTAGGCGGGGTTTGCCGTGCGTGCAAACCGCAAAGCCGCTGCGACAGGGCGGATTTGGCGTTATAATCGCTTCCGGATGAATGCTGGATGAGATGTCGATATCGGCAAATGGCAAGTGGCAAATGACGTACTCTCTTGTTGATTTTTCTAAACGAAAGTCACGATTCAGTTCAATATTTTTATACCCGAGTGCGATGTGTTGCAGAAGGCTGCTGGAGTTCTGTGTCCAAATTTCCAGGGTAATGCTCATTAGATCACAGAAAAAAATAGAATTTGAACTCGAAACTTGAAAGCATAATTGGACATAATGAATTTTTAGCTCTGAGAACTCAATGGGAATACTCATTGTTAATTGTACTATAGGGATAAGTCTCGATTTCTTCAGTAGAGCAAGTTGGAACACAAATTTATTTGAGTTTTGTGCGTCGTACTATTTTTTATTGCGAAAGATGTCGATATAGTGTTACACAGTTCTGCAGGACGTTTTATGGCTTCTTATGTTAGAACCTTAACAAGCTAAAATGTGATCAAATCTGACCCAGACTGACCAAAATAATTGGTTTTAATAAATTTTTTTATCGTCTTCCTTTAGTCTCCTTTAAGCATTTCTTTAGATGGGGATGGTCTTCAGTGTCTTCAGAGAGTTTTGAGTTTTTCGGTTTCGGCTCATTTTTCGCTATATTCTTGAACTTTCGACGATATATTCATAAACCCATGTCTCCTCACCTGTAATGAAGAGATTGAGGAATGTGGCGTCCTCAGATACGTTGTCAGGCATCTTCCCTGTCACCTCTACTCGACGGCTTTTGGTACGAGCCTTTCATTGGTACGCTTTATGTCCAAAACATTTCCCAAAATGTGTTGAGACAGTCCATAATAGAAGTTTCGATCTTCTACTCTCTTTACTATTTCGATTTAACGTTTCGATAGAGTTGGATGGAAAACTTGTCCATAGGTTAGGTTAGGTTAATCTGGTAGACTAATAAGCCACGCATAGACCAGTTTTGGTTCTTTGCGATACCAGATGGAGTTCAGTTACTAGGTCCATGAGGAATAGTCATTCTTTAGGATGCCTGAGTTTGACTTTGTGGCCTCACTATCGATACAGACCTCCAGTGTATCATACCGTGGGGACCCCAGATGCTTACAGCGTAGTCTTGCCAATGCGGGACGAGTGCACAAGAGTTGCTCCATTGCTCCCACGGTGCCTCTCTTCTCGATCTGTCAGCCCCATTATGCGGGCGAGTGTCGCCACCAGACAGTGACCAGTTAATATTACTTGTCCATAAAAAAAATGCTTTTTTGTTCGAATATTTAGTAAAGGAAATTGGGTGAAAAACTTGCTATTCTTTTTAACGGTATTTCTGCAAGGTCCAAAATTCAATTGTATATAAACTTTTCGGGCTTTTTGATTTGGAAAATGCCGTAATCTCGAACTAGATTGTAAACCAGTTGCAATTTTTTCGGTTCCATCCGAGTTTTTTTCTTCCCTTATTATTTGCTGCTCTGTTTTTTCGGTTTGCGTTCTTTGTTTACCTTATGTTGTTGTACCGTGTCGAAATATGACGAATCGTTTGCTGCTATAAGGCGCGTTTCCTGGCTGCTATGCCGCACAATGTGGCATGTGGCAAGTGGCACTTAGCAATTGTAGCTGCGCATTTAATGTCACCGTGTCACAGTTATTTCCCATTCTCATTTCAGCGTATGCAAATTTTTCGTATTCCAATCTCTTCGTGGTTTGGTTTTTTGCAGCTTCCTGAGTTGAAGCGTGAAATTTGTTTTCATTTTATTTCGTTTGGGTGTTGTTTTAATTTTTGTTGTGCTTTCTACTTACTTCCTGCCTGATTTTTATTTCTACTTGCTTTGTTTTTTCGCTTCTCTCGCTTGTGTTGGCATTGACAGTTGCATTAACATTTTGCGCAAATCGAATTTTATCATCCCCTCGCAGGCGACTCCCCTCCCAGCGGTTAACAAGTGAAAAAGCGGCCAGAAATTATTTGCGAATTCGCAGCAGCAGGGAAGACGCTGTAGTTTCTTTGCAGTGGAGTTGGCAGTGTATGTCGCTTTGGTCGGGGTTTATCGTAAGGTTAATGCCTTAACGCAAGTGCTTTTGGAAAATTATGTAAAATAAACATGCAAATAAGATTTGCAGTTAATAAAATTTGCCATATTTCCGTTATGACAACGTTTGTTTCTTCTCGAATTATGTTGAGATAAGCATTTGCTGGTTACTTGTCTGTGGGGAGAAATTAAAGCAATTTTTAATTTTATAGCTAGGCGTAGTAGAGATTGGAGATTGTACAAGTGATTTGACAATAAATTTGTCTTTTGAGGTTATGTGTTTCATATAGGATTTCATTTTGGAAAGAGTTCGTCGGTGTTTGCAAATTGGTTCAACTCATATTAAGATTTCCCATATTTCAACAACTTTTAAAGAAAGTGAAAATAGTTTGGAACAATTAGTTAGATACGAAAGATGCCAAATGTATGGGTGTCGCCCGATCACTCGTCTTGAACCGAATTTTCATCTGCGAAGCGTTGCTGAAACGCAACAAAATCGATCCAGCACTGAATCGAATTATTATTAGTGATAAAAGTGGGTCTTAATCTGGGCCTTGTACCATGAACAATAGGATGACGAAAACAGTACTTCAGACGCTATCAGTTTTGGCCAATAGGTTAAGTTAGATGGCTAATCAAAGACCGCACGTGGACTGTTATATGTAGTCTTTTGTGAAGCCATAGAAAATAAGAAATTCTGTGTTCGAACTTATAGATTACCAAAACGCTTAGTAGCCATTACAAATTTGTACAAGCTTCGGCTAGTAGAGCACAAGAGGCTCTCATTTTGCCGATAGCCGATTTTGCTTGTCTGAAGGAGGCTGCATTGCGGAGCAGTTAATATACTGCATGGCTGCAACCTCGGCTTGAAAGACACTGCAATACTCAGGAAGTCTGAAGTTGGAGTTGATAGAGATCTCCTGACAGTATACCCCTCCACCAACCTTCACACCAAGCTTTGACCCATCCAAAGAAACTCACTGTCCCTATTCTCAAAAGGCGTGTTCCCATCCACAACCTCCTCGTCGGTATATAGGCAGAGAAGGATCCAAGGGATCCGGTATGAAGTTAAAGTCGAGTGTTCAGATACATGTTCTTTTTAGAAGGCAATAGAAGAAGAATTGTATTTCATCTTGACAATGTCAGGGATTACACACATAGATAGTGAATCGCCAGTAGCTCCAAGAGCTGAAATGAGAAGATGCATAACATCCATCGTATTTCGACTTGGCACTAAGTGGTTACTACCTGTTAGAGTGTATGGCGTTTATTTTTTGTGGAAAAACTCGCCGCAAAAGAAGCTCATGAATATCGATGAATTGGATCATTCTCACTATGCTAAATAAATTCTTCAATTTAATGAAAAAGTAATGGACTTATTTAATCTATTATGTATTAATACATAATTTTTTAGGTTTTTTGGTCAAATTTTCTGGTCGCCTACGTTAAACTCCCCGTCAGGTATAGGATTTGTTGAGAAACATTTAAAATTTTCATCGAAATATTTCAGTTATCTTGTGTGCTCTCAGTTCTCCGTATATATTTATAATTGGTTGGCCAGACTACAAAACTAGTACTCACTTCATTTATTTTTCACACAGTTGGGAGTTGATAGGCGCGGTATTAATAAGTAAGGTGGGTCTGGCTAGGTTAGGTTCTGTGGCTATTTTCCAGGAAAGGATGGTGACACTTAGTCTGGATTATACCGGGTTTTCCAATAGGAGTGAATGAAACAATTGTTGAGAAAAAGGATTCTAAAGCTTGAAAGGAGTCTGGTTTATTGCTAAAGACCAATGACTTTAACTAATCGCACAAGAAGTAGTATAATGGTGTTAAGTCCAACTTTTTGTAGGCCATTCAATATCACAATTTCTGGAATAATCGAATCTCCAAACTTTTCTCGAAATAATTCGGTTGTTGCACGTACCGTGTGACATGTAGCCACGTCTTACTAGAACCAGATGTTTTCAAGATCAACTTCTTTCACTTGCTGCCCTAAAAAGTTGGTTATCATCGATCTATACTGTCCTTCATTGACAGTAACGGTGTCACCACAGTTTCGTTTCGGACGAAGTACGGACCGATGGATGATTCCACCAGACCAAAAATCACACTAAACTGTGAATACTTGTATAATATATACTCCTGAAAATGAGTCTCCTTGGAAAAGATGATTTTCTTAAAAAAATCGTTATCGCTTTCAAGTTGTTCCAATAAAATCAGCAATTTCACGATTTTTACGGTGGTCCAATGGGTTCAGTTCTTGAAAGAGAACTATTTTATATGAAGGCAAGGTCAAATCCTTTCTCAAAATCCGTCAGGTTGTGGTTTGAGGCAGTCCCAATTCCTGAGAACATCTTAGAGTTGGCAAATTGTGGTCTTTGTTTTAGTGGACTTAGAAATTATGTGTATGTACGCTCGAAATTTTCAAAAATTCGACGAATAACGGTCACAGGTGGACTATTATGAAGACGACAAAGTGAAGATATAATGTGAGATTCCTCCTGAAATTACCATTTTTTTCGCGACACAACATGCCAATGTGAAAGCTTCTGACCATGGATACATACATGTCTATAATTATACGATAGAACAGAGATTTCGTATCGACACCTTGGCTAGGGATTAATGCTAAGAGATGATTCCCCACAATGGTAGAAGATACTTGCTTATATGGGTCAGGTGTTGATATTTCCTGCGGCCATTTCTCCATGCTGTCTGTGAGATACTGAGAAACATATTTCCTACATTGCTTTTGGTCACATACTCATTTACATAAGATTCGTGCGTTAAGAAAGCAGTAAAGCTTAAGAAAATTCAGTTTAAATTCCCATAGGGAAATTTTCGAAGCTACTGACGCTCATACCATGGATTAGTTTGCATAACCTAAAGTTAAGCATTAGTCCATTGATTTAGTAATAACTACATTCGATTAAAAATCATAAGCAGGCGGAAATTATTACAAAATCGGGCAGTGGTAAAGAGAACAATCGTTTCAATCAAAAGATCTTTATGTTTGCGCTTGATATTAAAAAAAGCTATCGGCATCTTCCAAGCAAACGTGAATGTATACATATAATCTAATAATTGTCAAATGCAAATCTGTTGGCATTTGGGATTTCTTAAAAAATATCAAAGAAAGTGTTCGCTACTTAATATTAATCTCAAAGAGCGTAGCTATAATATCGAAGACTTAATCGTTGCTTTGATTTGGTTCACTTTTCCATTTATAAAAGTGTCTAAGACTGAAGAGTTTATAGCATGAATGCCTGACGAGTGGTCCAACACTAATCCCACAATTCGCTAGCAAATGAAAAACACTCGGGATAAGCGGCTAAGCTGCTATATCAATAGCGGATGTAAGCGGTCGACGAAAGTCAGTAAAAAATCGAAATTTAAGAGAGAAGAGAAAAATATGAAAATTCTGTATTATTATGATATTCTAAGGACATAATATGACTGTGATATCTAGTCATCTCACACGCGCAATAATCGCTGGGGAGGAAAATAAAAAAATTAATCCAGTAAATAAAGTAAACTCCCCGATCAATGAAGGAAATCAATAAACGCATATCTAAATATTATATATTACATAGATATGGTGGAACTAAATAAAAACAGAAATATATATATGAGTAAGTGTAAAAATTATATCGAGCTAATAAAAGAAACGAAATATATGAATATAAGTAAGAATCTTGCCAAGATAAAAAAACGAAATCCCCAGACACGTATAAAAATAATGTGTCTTAATATATTTTTTCCGCCGCTTTTTATTTTGCGCCGCGACCGAAATGTAGCTTATTAAACGCTTATTGTTTCTGTTGTAGTTGCAGGCGTTTTGCTGTGTGCAATAAAATTCATGCTCGCATAACGGACATAAGTAGCGTAAAATGAGAATATTACCGAATGTTGTTGCTGAAATCTCCCGCTAAGCCGCCGCTTGTGTGGGAGTTATGTAATATAGCGGCACACCCACTAACTGCCGGTGGGTGGCAGTGGCAGTGCGAGCGAGTATACGCGTTTGATTTGCGTCCGTTATGCCCGCTGTGCAGCCGCCAGCCTGAAAGGCATTTCACTTTCTCTGCCACTGTCGTTGCGGCGAGGCGAGCGCAGGCAAATGACCGTCTGCGTATGCCTGGCGGCGCGGCGGCTAAAATGTTCGCTCTCTTATTGTTTTTGGCGTATAAAAAAGTTGTAATTGTAATCTATTGATTTGTAGCTTAAAGCGGCAGAATTTTTTTAATATCTTTCATTTGTAGAAATTACGCAATTACTTTGTTGAGGTTCCCGTAAATGGTTGCTTCTTTCTCGTATTTATATTTTAATAATTTTTACATCTGGGTTAGGATCTCTATCTATCTGGTAAGCGCTTCCTTAGAGCTTGGAAGATCTCTTTATTGAGTTTTTCTGATTCCGCTTAAAAACAAAATTTTTGCTGAAAGAAAAGAGGAAAAGCTACTGAAAGGAAAGTATTAGTTTTCGGGTTTTAATCTCAAAAATAATTGTGATCTGCAACTCCAGTATATGAATAGGTTATTATTAGCGCCAGGGAGAAATTTATTTTCTTATTACATCCGGTAGTCTTTGAAGTTTTGTAAATCTTATTGTCTTTATGTGCATTCTTACAGATGAGACCAGGCGGGATATTGAAATTTATATCTATAAATATCCGAACAATGGCATTCCCCAACTATAGGCTGGGTAAGGTCGTAGAATTGATCCTCGCAACAGTAGTGACACAGGATCCCAAATAATAATCAATTCCAGCACTTTCACCAGGTCCACTGAAAGTGTGTCTACCGAGATGTTTCAACCTCAGTCTCGCAAAAGCAGGACAGGGACAGAAAGTCCAGTAAGAACTTCTGTCATGGACAAATAGTTCAGAGGAGGATCTTGACTAGCGTATGTTCACAGGAAGTCAATAGATTTAACGGTAGAGCGTAAGAAGACAACGAGTATAATTCGCTGCTAATCTGATGAGTCTAGATCTCAGAAATATTTGCTCAATCAGAAGCAGAAAAAGGGTTTCTACCGAGATGTTTCAACCGCAGAACCACAAACGCAGGGCAGGGGAGAGAAAGTCCAGTCAGAACGCCTACCATAGCGATGAGATGGACACTGCTAAGGCAAATAGTTCAAGTTCAGGGGAGGATGTTGACCAGCGCATGTCCACAGGAGGTCCGTAGACTCAACGGTAGAGCGTAAGAAGACCGCGAGTATAATTTGCTGCTAATCTGATGAGTCTAGATCTCAGAAATATTTGCTCAATCAGAAGCAGGAAAAGGGTTTCTTTTACCAAGTAACATTAATATTCGCATATCCCATTTTAAGTAGTTGACAATAAAGTTAGGTTAGTCTGCTAGGCCAATAGGCCAGTTTGGTCCTTTGCGATATCAGATGGAGTTCATTTGCTAGGTCCATGAAGAATACTCATCATTTAGAGTGCCTGCGCTTGACGCGAATTTTAACAAACTCTGTGGCCTCTCTAGCGATACCTCCTCCAGTGTACCATACAGTGGGACCCCAAATGCTTACAGCGTAGTCTTGCCAATACGGGACAAGTGAGGAAGAGATGCTCCATGGTTTCACTAGTGCCTTGCTCTAGACATTTCCTGCAGTCTTCTCGACTGTCCTGCGGGCGAGTGTCGCCACCAGATAGAGACCAGTTAGTATTCCCATCATGTTCCTAAGCCTCTTCTCTCGAGTGCCAATAGGAATTTGATATAATTTCGATCTACCGTTTTGCGCGCAGGTAGCTAGTTCCACCGGGTTTTGATTGTTTTTGCCACACTTCTATTCAGATCGTCTTCTAGACATTAGAGACCAGAATTTCGCAATAGCAAAGACCTCAGCTTGAAATATATTGCAGTGGTCTGGGAACTTAATAAGCTATCCTCTACCTAACTATGGGCAGTATATCCCTACACCATCGGCATTCTCCATTTTAGAGTCATTCGTTAATGAATACCAGATCTCAGATTGTCTTGAAGCCATATTTTTGAAATCTGAGGTCTTATAAAAGGATGAATGCGTTGATTTCTCTCCTATCAAAATTTTTCTTTGGGCAATTCGGTCAGAATTTATCACACTAGAAAATATAATTAAATATTTAGTATCATCACGATTTTCGTACTTTAAAACTAACTGCCTTTCTACTCGTATATTCTACAACACACAACCTTCTTGGTATGTTGAGTATTTTCCCAAAATTTGGTTATTTTTTTACCGTTGTACATGAAACTCCTTTTTCATTTTAAATTTACATTTTTTTCGTCGCCTTTTCCGACATCATTTCGAGCAAATAATGATAATAAATGACATACAAAACAGCCAATTTATGATTTCCGCTACAAAATGTGGTACTTAGCATTTGTTTTGGGGTTTTTCGCATTTGTTTTTCATATTCCATACAACAATGCGGCTAGTTGCCGCGCCGCCAAAGGACGCGCAGACAAGTTAGACAAATGGATTCAAATTACATTTGATGAGCGTGAGGGGAAGACGTGCGCGACAGACAATGCGTGCAGTGGGCGCGGCGTCATATTTTGCATACTATTAGGCGCAAGTGCATGCTTTTTATTTCTCCCAAACGATATTCTTTCACATATATAAAGTGTATTTGTATTTGTATTCCTTTTTGAAGAAATTTGTTTATTTTTCTTTTTTTATTTTCTAGGAAGTGAATATTTTAGATATTCTCTTATAAATATGGTAGAAAAAATAAATGTAATGACTTTTTGGGTTGATTTTATGGTCACAGCTGTTTGACTTGCCATGACATTTTTGAGGTGGAAAAGTGATGATTTATTATAGTGCGGTTTATTGGTTGACAGTCCTGAATTTGAGTTGAAAGTGAAGGAAATAGAAAATATAAATTCTAGTGGTTGAATTAAAGGATTTTCCGACAATAATTTAATTTTAGCTTGGAGTAACAAGCTATTTATAAATATAAGAAAAATTAAAATTATCTTCCAAGAAGTATGGAGACCTAAAAATAATAGCGTCTGATATTTTTTATATAGTACTACAATGAGCAAAATATAATAAGACTTTGTTCACAGTTTTAAAATTCTTAATTTATTTTTCAAAATCTATATCGTCTTTCTCAAAGTAATCCCTCTGTGCCCCAATACACTAATGACAACGATTTTTCTAATCCTCGAAACAGTAGTTAAAGTCAATTTTCGGATTAGCCTTCAGTGCTCGTAGCGAGTCAGGCTTAATGGCTTCAATTGACGCAAAACGGTTGCCCGGAGTGATCATTTGGGTTTGCTGAATAGCTCCAAGCCCGATAGAACTGAATCAGGTGAATATGGTGGTTGCGGCACGGGAAAATTTGGCGAAAAACTCACGTAGAATCAATGTAGTAGAGCTGTCGGCCCAGAATTCTTTTTACGAATAGCTTCGCGTGACACTCAAATAGTATTACTTGTTGACAGTTTTGCCAGGCGGAAGGATTTTGATGTGCATCACACTTCGATAACCGAAGAAAACTGTCAACAAAATATAGATTTTTGACCTGTTTTTATGTGTTTTTCATCTTCCGCACACTTTTGCCATGATTTTCGACTGATTGGTCGTTTGTTTCCAGGTCGTAAGCATAGGTTCAAGACTCATGGCCAGTAATAATACGCTTTATGAATCCTGGCAGTCGGGAAGCGTAGTTTTACAGATGTTAACGCGAAGCTGTTTTTCGAAAAAAATTTGGTTATTTTGGAAAAAATTGTGCTTTCACTTTTCTTAAGCCTGAATGATCTTTCCAAATGGTTTTCACCGATCCTTCCGATATTTCAAAGATGCCAGTAAGATATCTGATTGTTGATTGTCGATTCTAAAGCACCAATTCGTTTATTTTAATGTGTTGATCCTTAGTTGTTGTTGATGCCCGGTTTGTCGTCAAAGCGTTCTCGACCATCTTTGAATAATTTGAGTCAATCAAAAACATTTGTTCGCTACAAACAATTATCATCGAAGGCCTTTTCAAGCATTTTGAACATTTCGGCACCAGAAATTTGATTCTGCATACAAAACTTCTTTGTTGAATAGTTTTTCTCAGCATAAAAATCGCCGAATGCACTTTAAGTACTTCAGAAAGACGTATGTATATGTACTAAAACAGCATTGATTACTTGGCACATCTTGTATCTCATCGTATAAAAAGTTCTCGGTTCATCTCTGGTTGCTATATGCCTACCAAACTCATTCGTTTGATGATCGGATCCACGAGGAACTAGATTTGTAGGTATATTCTTCTCACGTCTCAGAAGTTATATCGAAAAGAAAAAAGATAGTAAACCAGAGAATGAAGTGAGAGATGGACAGGTGTTATAACTACCGAAATTTCGATTTCAATGAGTCTCAGCGCCAGACTGAGGTATACTTATAGACAAAGGTTATGACGGTTTTCGCAACAGATGGTTCTATGTCGCGAGAATGGACAAGATTTTTAACAGTCCAAGGATTTCGACAGTAATTCTTAAAATTATGTTTTCTATGAATACCATTCGATGTTGAATAGTTGGTACCTGGGTACCTGATGAATTTACTAATTTTATCGAAAATTTTAAGCAAATTTTGATCAAGAACAAGATTTTTTAATCTCGGGTTTTGTATACGACTTAAATAGCGATTAGTTCATTCTTATGAACAGTACAAAATCACACGTTAAATGAATCAGATATCGCACAACTTGAGAGATGAACCTTAAAATCAGGGTATAAGATTGTAACCACCCCACATGATTACACCTAAAACACTTAACGCATTTATGATTGTGACAAGTGTAACTTTATGTTGATTACCTTTTTGATTACGTCTGCATGGTGACATGTCAACAACAAAATTAACAACAATAACAAGCGCACAAGTGCACGCTAGAATCATACACATAAATATATAATATAACAAAAGTACAAGTACAACGCAATAATCGTAAAATATAAGATGACAAGGCGACGACGCGAACAGTCACGAACACTGCCATAAGGACACTTGTCGCTTTGCCTTGGAAATGTGATTAAAATGAAATTGTGTGGATTTGCGTTGAGCAAGGCGTAGCTTAGCTAAGCTACTCGGTTATGTAATAATGCAAAGTGGCATAAAGTGGCAATGAGCAATCGACTGTATGACGAACTGACTGACTGAGTGAGTAAGTCTCACTTTGAATGGCTTAATGAAAAAAAAAAACGAGATGAACGAACGTCGTCTTACTGACTTTAAGTGCGGAGCTGCTCACATGGGAAAGGTGTAATTTTGTGTACGCGAGAGTACCCAGTGGTGAATTTGGGTGCTAATACAGAGTTCATGTAAATGTACGTAATTCGAATTTTCGTGCCATAACCTCGGAAAAGACCGTCTTATATTGTGGGCTAAATTTGTTCTTTCTTGAAAGTTCTTTATCGGGTAAGCTTTTTCGTTGATTAAAAGGCAGATTATGTTAAATTTGCACGGTGCTTGTCAAAAAATCACTCGATAGTTAAGGCTAAGTGTATCCAAATACTCCCGTATAGGGTGATGAACTGCTTTGGCGGTACTTCACTGTTACAAAGCACATCACTATGTTCTCTATTTCAGGTTCAACATGAAATCCACCAAGACATCATGTCATTCTTTCATTATCTTTGATGAAATCCCAAGATAGTTTAGTGATATCAAAGCCCCTTTGCCCTCTGTTGTGAGCACATCCTTTTTCAGAACAAAAGGCTTCCTTCAATTGCTGTGGTATCCGCTTGGAAGACGCTGCAGTGCTTTAGTAAACAGAAGAAGATTTTTCTGAAAAGACACCACCTCCAACTCGATTATCTAGTTTAGACTCATCCGCATATATGCTTACTCCTGTCTGAGTTGTTGAATAATTAAAAAAAAAAAAAAAAATCCGAGAACAGTGTTCTCTCTAAAAAGAAACATTTCTTTGTTACCTTTAATACCATCAGTAGTCTAATCGTTCTTATGTCCCTTATGAAATCGCAAGACATATTTTTAAAACTGCTTATTTGTACTACTGGGTATAACGCGAATATATGTACGTTGATTACTATTACGAGCATATGCGCTCGGCGACATTTATGTATGTACTTCTGAAAATCTCAAATCGCTAGAGAATAAGATTGTTCTTAGCCCTCAAAGCATAGGCGAGTGCAAAGGCCTAACAACAATGCGACGAGACAATCAAATGACGCAGGTGAATGTGCGTGCAAGTGTACATATGTAAATGAGCAATCGCAAATGCGACAAAGAAAGGTAGCATGCACTTGTAAGTAGTTGACAGGCATGAACTAACTACAAGTAAGGAGGACAGAAATCGCTTAGAACGAGATATTTTGGACCCATATTTCAAGGTCTTTTAAACAAATCGTATGTCGGCTTGAAAAGTTTTTTTCGACTGATTTTCGAATATCAAATTTGGAATAATTAGATTCATGGTAACAGGAATCAGTAAGATTATGGAAAGAGACTAAGAAGTCTACACCTATGAGCTACGACTATCGGACTAGGTGTAAACTCTAGTAAAACTAAACTAATTTGATCTTCTTCATTCTGGGGTACAAAAATATCTCTGTTCACCGCGATAAAATACCAAGGAGTTCAAATTGATATCAAACTGAATTAGAAAATTAAGATTGAAAATGGATTAAAAAGACATATGTATATCTCCCATCGCACTCGAAAAATAATACCTAGCTGGAACTGGGCTTTAAACCAAACATATTCGTGTGGATGTATACGGTCGTCATTAGACCAATACCCAGTTATGAATTGGTGATAAAGAAGCAATATAATATCAGGAAGTTAAATGGAATGCAAAGAGAAGCCTCTGCAGGGCTTACCAGGGCTACTAAGTCATATTCGAGTGAAGCGCTCAATATACTCCTGCATCAACTGCCCATAGGCATGGTTGCCTATACTTTTTCATAATTTGACATATGGTGTTTTGCTCCACGGCCTTAATCGAAGCGGGATTGTCCGCAAAGACTTTAGACTTGACATATCCCCACAGGAATTTGGTGGCCAATCGACCGGTCCAAAATGTGAAATTATCTACTCACCGAAGTGTTCACTCAATAAATCCACTGATTGATGCGATGCTTTGAAAATGGCGTAGTCTTGTTGAAAGCAAATATCGTCGAGATCACGATCTTCATATTCAGGCATCAAATAGACGTTTATCTTGGCGCGATAACGGTCTCCATTGAAGGTTACGTTCTCACCGGCATCATTTTTGAAGAAATATGAACCGATCATTCCACCGGCTCCCAAAACAAACCGAGCCGATGTTTTTTCTAAATGAAATGGCAGCTCTTGCGTGCCTTGAGGTTGCTTTTTGTCCCAAATGCGGCAGTTTTGCTTGTTTATATACCCATTGTGTCAGAAATGGGCCCCAAAGCTGAACAAAATTTGGCTCGAAAACGTCGGATCTGCTTCAAACTTTTCAAGAGTCCATAGACCGAAGCGACATCGCTCGGGAAGGTCGAGCGGCTTCAGTTCTTGTGCAGCTGCAAGCCAAAATGGAAAACTGAAACTGTCTTCTACTTCTTCTAGAATGCTCAGCTCTATCTCAAACCCGACGCAAAATACTTAAAAAATGTTCCAAGAGGTATAACAGGTTTTATTTGATTTTGAATGTTTTGACTTATGTGTTCATTCTGACCTTATGTAATTTTTAGCACCAGCTCATTGCATAAATTTGTCTCCGACACAAATGATTTAAATATTTCCAGCGAAAACATCTATATTTTCAGAAATTCTTAGATTTTTTTCATCAAAATAGTAGAACTAACTATCGAAACCATTAGTGGTCTTAGAAACCTATTATATCCTATCTGCTTCATGCACACGGGTATAAAAGTGCTTTAGTATAAGTTCAGGTGTACTCTTTTTCCGTTCTGTCTTCATTACAATTTAGCATATGCGTGAGCAGCTGCCACAAAAATCCAACATTAAATAAGTGGCGCAAAGAAATAAAATTAAAACCGAGTAATATTCACAATTCACATTTGAAGCTGTTGCTTTTTGCTTTTGAGGCACACTACCCACTCCCGAACGCAGCAGCAGTTGAGCGCGTGCGATTGTAATAAAAAAAGAGACGCAGCTTCTTCGACTTTCCAGAACACACACACCACCACATAGATCTAAACACATGCTGGCATATCCCGTCAAATACCTGCCTTAGTGTAACAACATAATTTCGTAAAAGGATCACAACAACAATAGTAACAACCACAAAGCAACCCAACAATGCGGAGCATTCATACAAAAGCAAACCGCCGACGAGCGACTAGCGAATTCTTCACATTGGCATCGTTCGTAATAATCATCGAATAAATTATGCAAAAATCATTTACATTGTTCTGTGCGTGTGTATGTGTGTGTGTAGCTGCTGTTGCTCTTGCCGAGGCTCAGGTTGCTTTGCTTTGCTTTGCCTTTTGAGTGACTGCCTTTGTATGGCGCTGTCTACTATTGTGGCAGTCCGCACTGCATATACACAGGCGCACACTGGCACTGACAGCGAGAAAGGTATTTAACAATTCTTGTGCCGAAGTGCGTCGTGTATCTCATTACATTTTGTCGTTGTCAGCGAAATGGCAACACTTGAATTTTTAATAAATTCTTTGAACGCATGTGAGCACAGCGATTCACAATTACACGGCGCCTCGCCGCTCCAAACGCACACTCACGCTTTATGCTCATTTAACTAATTTTAATAAAATATCATGAAATTTATGTGTTTTATTATTATGTGCGTAATGGCAGAAGAAAGGAAAGTCTAACGCTGGCATGCCACATGTGGCATATGAAATTCTCTTTGTCTGGTGGCAACAAAGCTTTTAAATGTACACGCATTGATACATGCATATTTACCAGAATATATTTAAGCAGTCAGGTAATAATGTTTTCTTATATAAAATATAAGTGAGTTTGGAATTTGGATATGTTTTCGAAAGAAAGACCATACTAAAGGCTCTGGATAATAGTAGTCTATCTTAAGGGGTTATATCCACATATGAATTTCAAGAGATCTAAATACATTGAATGTAAGTACATATTTGAGAATATTCTCCAAAAAATTGAGGTTTATCCGAGAAATAGTCGCGAAGATATGAGCGTCGGTAAGTGGGTAGGCAAAAGTGAAGCTTATTTATATTTGCGGTATGTTTTGGAACCGTGTTTCATTGTTGTGTTCAAACCATTTGGTGCACTCAATGTAACTACTTATCTCCAAAGCTCTCTTTATGATTTTTGTAGATTGATATTCAAGGTTTTCTAACTGATAAATTCAAAGAGTCGAATTTTTAATTTTTGGTAGCGCTGCGCACTCTTAGAAGAAGTGGAGAACCATTTACTTCCTCCTTTCGAGTTGCCAGCTGTGGCAACTGTTGTTTGGGACATTCCCATTTTTAACGTATGTTCTCCAAATCGCTAACGCTCTTTTATGGGAGCTGTAAGTGTGTATATACCGTTCCTCGGTCTATGTAATGAGTTCTTAGTTTGTGTCTTGCCATATTTTGGCCATATCTGTTTCACTATCCAGTATTTGGTTACAGAATAACATCTAACCTGAGCTAATGTTTCAAATTTTGAATTGAGCTGCTTCTTTATCGTTCCTAACGGGCTCAGTATTATCTTTGTTCGGATTCGTCTAGAGTGGCTCCTGACTTGGGAAAATCGTCTGCTTTTTCGTTGTCAAAAATATTCCTCTGACAGGGAACCTAAATCATGGAGGAGCTCAAGGCCTTCCTACATTTGTTTACCAAACTGTAATTGATCTTTGGCGACGACAAGGTTAGTAGTAGTAGACTGAATCTGTAAATAATCGCTTTTTGTATCATCCCTTAGTTGTTAAATAGAACACCACATGCCTTCTCTAAACCTAATGCTTCCACTTGTAAGACGCCAGCTAAGTTTAATAGACGGAAAGAAAGAGAGAAAGATCCTTCGATTATAATCCCGTCTCTACACCGCAGTCCATCTTGAACCCGTCGGTATAAATTGAGGTAGTAGTATCCTTCTCCCTTATTAAACCTCTTATCCATCCACATCTAGAGGGTATTTTCACCTGGAAGTAACTATTGACATTCAACCTATGTAGTATGAACGTATTTGTAAGAATTTTTTAACTTTGTGTAACCGGTAACTTTAAACGCGTTTCTCTCGAAACAGGTTTAGTGAGGAAAAATTCTCCGAAACGGTTGGACCGATCGACATATTTCATACGATCTTCTTAGATATATCTGTAAGATAATCTTCGAAAGAATAAGAGTTTTGATAATAATTACGATTTTTTAAACCACTCTGAAGTGTTAATTATTTCATAAAATAATTTTGTTTGAAAGCCTGTTTTTTGTCAAAAATCTAAATTTTTACTAGCTCTCTGATCATTATCTATACTCGTATTATGTATATTAAAATTTTGTAATTATAAATGTTGTTGGTCTTTGGATGCAAAAGAATCTTACGCAGACAAATTTTCCTCGCCAACAAGCATTTTTTGTCGGAGGTCGGCTACGGGATCAAGGGAATCCAATTTTTTTCCAAAATAATCTTCCTTTATTAAAGTACAGTTAAATACCGAAAACTTATATAGATTTATTCATTTAAAAAAAGAAATATTCAGAAAGAATCGTACTGTTCTGACTTGCAATTGAATATATCTTTTACGGTTTACGTATATCAGAACATAAACTGCATTTGACAGAATATGTTAGCCTATTTTTGTCCAAAGATAAGCCCGAAGCGAAGGCTAAATCTGTTGAATTAGATGATAGCTCTAAAATCAGCGACTACATATAATTATATTTCAGAGAGAGATCGTAGGTATTACAATAGGAGCTAAGTGGACTTTGGTTCCATCTTCCAAGGACATATTCTAGTTTTCAAAATATTAAGCGAAATAAAGATACTTTTAAAGCTTTTTTACTGTCTCTAAGGATAGAATGAAGAGGAGTGGGAATGACGTTAAGGGATTTCATACCTCTTCTAGATTTTTCGACTGTTATTTTGCCTGGTTTGTTCCTACCGTCAGATTTAGGTCCTCCTTATTGACAGTGGTCAAATTTTATACAATGTCTGGAAGTGTATCTAAGCAGTACTTGGAATCTGAGGTACTGCCGCTTAAGATTGGACATCTTCTTGATCTCTCAACTAACTAATTAATTATTGAGCAGGCTTAGATTCTCTTTTGCTTTTATAAAAAATTAATGAGTTCGCCATTTCTATAGTACTTAGCAGGAGCGGAGGCATGACTTAGATCACTTTACTTCACTATCTGCTCTGATAAAAGATGATAACCAAGTTTTCAAGAAGTCGAAACTGATAACGATGGACAAAAAAATATCCTTAATAACCGTAAATATAATATTATGGAAAAGCTAGCCAGGTACCCAGGTTTCGATGGAAAGAGAGTAATATACAGGAAAGTAAGCCAATATGGTGAAGCATTTCCTATCTTATATTTGAATCTGATAATAGGGTCCATCTAATTACATTCAGGATCATAGAGAGATTATCATTCTCCTCGAGGATGATTGTAATGAATTGTTGGATAGAAAATCTGTAAAATATTGTTGCAGGGCAACGGGTTCTTCTAAAGACTCCGGCCTCTCTAAAGACCCCGGACCCGTGAGAATTTGACCCCGATATAAGACCATTTATGGTGATCGCTCCAAATTGTATTAGTACATTCGGACCAGCCGAACAACTCGATTTGGGTGGTACGCGTTAATCCACGGTTTTAATTGATCTGCACTGCCTTGCTTAATTATGATTCAAACTTTGTCGTTCATGAAACAGACACATTTAAGAGCGATTCAGAACATGTCCTATAAAGGATTTTGGTCGAATCAATCAATCAATCTGGTTTACGAGATATCGAGCACCAAACCTGTCCTAAAAACTTCAGTTTAGTCGTAACTGATTAGTTTTGATTTCGAAATTTTGAAACTGAGTTCAGTAGCCGAGAAGTCGGCTAACTCGCACCGGCAGTGCATTTAAGGAAGAATCAAGATCAGAATTTTGAAAAATATGTTTGTTTATTTTTCTATATCTAAGTCTAAGGAATAGGCACTTGAGAAGTAAAGTGCGCTCTCGACGATCAAAGACCAAACTCTACAAGTCTCCTATGTATATGGTGCAGTAGCATGGACGGTGATTAAGAGATTGCGGACACGCTGGCTAGATGATGTCGTCCAAATGGATGGAAACACTTCAGCCCTGAGAGTATTCGACCCACTACCCGCCTGGGGAAGCAGAGGCAGAGGAAGACTTCAACTCCGTTGGAAAGACCAGGTGAAAAAGAACCTGACCTCGCTTGGAATATCCAATTGCCGCCACGTAGCGAAAAGAAGAAACGACTGGCGCTCTGTTGTCAACTCGGCTATAATCGCGTAAGCGATGTCTACGCCAATAAAGAAGAAGAATTTAAAATGACCAATTTCGAAACTTAAATACGGTTGCTAATGAAAATTGGACTTTGGTGCCACCTATCGGTAATTTCTTATAACTATAGCCTTCCCAAAATTTAAACAACCCTTACAGTATGGCATTGTTTAGGGAGCGAACGAACAAGCTAATTTACGCCTATTTATCCGAATTTTATAAAATTGAGGCAGGTTCAGGAGCTCTGAAAAGGCGGATACAACTGTATGCACTTAATCGCAATGTTATAGATATAATATTGTAGTTAGAGATTGGTGCTTCGAGATAGGTAGACATTTGTTTCTGTTGCTTTTGCAACTACTGTGGCAAATTGATTGATCAATCGGCGAAATACGTCAAGCAGAAGAATTCAATTATCTTTCAATAGAATTACCGAACGTCAAACTCAAAAGGAAATAGAGAGGAGCACGCAAAGGTTTTGTTGTAACACATTTGTATCTCTTTATTAGATAGCACGCGCTAGTGAGTATTATGTGGGCGAAAAGTAGGAAGTGAGAGGAGTGGTCAGCGATTGGAAATACGCGTGGACGCTTGTGGTTTTAACTTAATTTCCGGTTTAGCGTACAAAAGCCTGACTGCTGCACTCCGCCTTTCACCGGATATGATGAAAGGGTAGATCTGCTTTGTA
This sequence comes from Bactrocera neohumeralis, assembly GCF_024586455.1. Lineage (NCBI taxonomy): Eukaryota > Metazoa > Arthropoda > Insecta > Diptera > Tephritidae > Bactrocera > Bactrocera neohumeralis. The sequence goes on from NC_065920.1 coordinate 20,578,452, forward strand.
GCTGCTCATTCTTACGATGAGTGAGCGAGGTCGATAGAAGATGGGTACTTAATACCAGAGGTCAGGGTCAACGCGTGTTTATAAATGTTTGTTGGTGTGGTTTCTGTACACTTAAATTTCATTGAAGAGTGTTCACCTTTAAATTTGATGAAATCAAACTCTTTACTTTAGTGATAATTAGTTAAAGTTCTGCTTAAAGAGAAAACCGTAAAAAATCTGAATATCCACAGAAAGAAGTCAAGTCTGACAATTTTCCGTAGCGGGTGTTCTAAAAACTAAAACATAAAATGGAACCAACAGAAAATTTGTATATCATAAATAATTTGTTAGAAATGTCTAAATGAATTTAAGGAATTTAATGACTTGTCTTGATTTTGTCCTTTTTAAGAAATGGAGGAATGTCAATAGCATTGTCATTGGGATCACCCAAGGCAGCCGGGAAATGTGCCCGGTAGCTCCAGAAAAATTCATTTAATGCTTAGAATTAGATTTAGTATAGAAACTCCAGATACTATTTTGATTCCAGCCTGACCGCATTACAGAAAGAAGTTAGTGGAAGACCAAAAAAGCATACACCAGAGCTCAGGCTTGCATAGAAGCACAACTTCTTCATAAAAATATACTTCAATGTCCCTCTATTTTTCAAGAATCCACAGTTACTTGCATACGTCGACAATATTGACATACTCGGCCGCAACAATAGGACCGGAATCCCAGAAGAAGAAGCGGTTGTGGTGGTGAACGAGAAAAGACGGAAGTACCTCCAGTCAGCAAACAAAAGATCTGAACGATTGAGACATCACTTCACTCTTGATAGTTATAACTTCGAGGTGGTGACAGACTTTGTCTATCTAAGATTCAGCATAAAGACTAACAACGACGTTAGCCGCGAAACCACTCGCAGATTTACTTTTCTCAACAGGTGCGATCAAAGGCTCAGTAGGCAATCAAAAAGTATGGACCCACAGAATCAAGCTATTGCTTTACAGTTAGTTACTGATAATATCCGTCTTGCTGTATGATGCGGAAGTATAGATTAACAGCAAAAAGCAATCTTTAGGAGTGCTCGTGAAAGAGACTTCCGAAGTGTTTTTGACCCTCTATGCGTGGCGAAGAGATATTACCGGATTTTATGGAAGGATGCACTCTTCGGTGATATGGACATAGTGCCATAGTGTGGCTCCGTAGGCTTGGTTATGTTTCCCGAATGGACGTTTTCTTCCAGCTCTTAAACTGTGCGATTCGGTACCCGTAGTGGCCGGCGTAAAAAAACTACGACCTAAAATCAGGTGGAAGAATCAAATGGATGCAACCCTAGCGAAGCTTAAGACCCTCACTGCCGCCGTTATGCTCACTAAAGGGACGACTGACCAACATATCGATGCGGCAAAGACCGACACCTACCCTGATGAGGAGTCCCTTCAACAGAAGAATGTGTTCCGCGCCCTTCGCTCAACCTACGGTCAGTATAATCGGCCTTTTGAGCGTACTATTCGCAACACCATCACGTATATTGAAATGCAGCAATCATTTTTGGATAATTTTCGGCCGAATAGACCACGTTTAGCACGCAGTGATGTTTTTGTTTCAGCAACCGTAGCTGAGAGTATACACGAAGACCGTGTAGAGTCGATTCGGCGCCGTTCGCAGCAGCACGGACTAAGATATGGAACGACTTGGCGCAGCTTGCGCGGAAACTGAAGCCGTTCGACCTTCCCAACCGACATCGCTTCGTTCTTTGACCCAAAATTTGTTCAGCGATGAGGCACAAATTGAAATGCTCGAAAATTGGACTCAACGGCTGGTCCATCTCAGACGTAGCAACGGCCAACATTTGAAAGAGCTAACCTTTAAAAAATAAATGCCAAAGAATGTTCTTTCGAATGATAATAAATATTCTCCATTAAAGGTGGAGTTTTTGTTTAGTGGGGAACCACGAATTGGATCACCCTTTATAATTGATCGGTATTATCAGCTGAGTCGCCTGTATACGTGAACTAGTCCCTCAGTTTTTGAAATATCATCTGAAGTTTTGCACACATATCACTAAGAAGCTACTATGTTGTCCGAATAGCCGACATCGGATCACTATAGTATATAGCGGCCATACAAATTGATCGAATTAATTAAGATAAATATTTTTTAATGCTCTCTTTTATTATAAGCGATGTACCTGTGCGGGGTATTACAGTTTTGTGCAACCAAAGTTAATATTTTCCCTTTAATTCAGCATTGTTTTTTCATATTTAATTTTTCTTTTTTAATAAATCCACCACCGTAGAAGCATACTTTTTAAACAACTAATTAAATTTCTCATTACCGCACTTTAATGAGCTTTTATGACCGCTGGTAATGACTTGGGCGAAATTAATGCTTTCAATTGAGTACTCAACGTTCATAAAATCAAAATAAACACACTTTAGTCATGGCAATTGGCAATCGAAAGCTTGGAAAAACATTTGCAGCCGTAATGTCACCGGTTGGGGGGGACATTAAAGGAAGCCAGTTAAGGCCATGCATAGTCACATGACTGCATGTGTCCACATCTATGCCCAATGACGCCCCACTCCAAGCGTTTTTTCTGCATACGTAAATGCATTTCACATGTGTTGTAATGAGGCACTTCGGTATCCTCACTAGTGTCCTTGCACGAATGCAAGAAGCAAGCTTATGCGTGTTTGTGTGTGTGTGTGTTGGGCGATGTGTGCTTTACTGTTTGCTATTGCAACGCATTTAATTAAATCATAAATAAGCAGAGATACGCAATTACACAAACATTAAGAGGACAATGAAAAGCGCAACCAACGGTGCAGAGCTACAGTTATACTGCCGTGTGCATGTGGGTGAGTGTTTGCAAGAAGTATTGCAATGGTGTGAGTGCGTGATAGCTCTACGCTTGGGCTGATTTATAAATAAACACTCTCTTATAACGAATTTACGTGTGTATTTATGTGTGTGTGCGTGTGTGTAGGCTTTGCTCGCACTACACATTAATTGCACTGCGAGTAGTTAAAGTGAATTTAATTAAGCGCGTGTGGAACGTTAAATGCTCACCGGCAGCATCAGCAACATTATGTGGCTGCAACAAAAATGTGTCTAGCTTTCGTAACGCAACACGCCTATATAAAAGCATTCATATGCACGTATGTGTATTTGTGTGCAGCATGCCAGTGCTATCAATTGCATACCCTTATTGTTGTTGTAATTTAACAATCTATTTACAAATGAAATCAAATATCATGGTAAATGTCACATTAAAATTAAGAGACGTTATTTGTGGTCGCATACAAAGGAGTAGTACTATGAGGTGTGAGAGTGAATACGAGGAATACTAGAAATGGTGGAGAAATAAACGAGAGGGACGGCAAACACATGTTTTTCTCTCATGCAAATTTTACCTTAACCTTAACATTAACAATAACATTAACATTAACATTAACATTAACATTAACATTAACATTAACATTAACATTAACATTAACATTAACATTAACATTAACATTAACATTAACATTAACCTTAACATTAACATTAACATTAACATTAACAATAACATTAACAATAACATTAACATTAACATTAACATTATCATTAACATTAACATTAACATTAACATTAACATTAACATTAACATTAACATTAACATTAACATTAACATTAACATTAACATTAACATTAACATTAACATTAACATTAACATTAACATTAACATTAACATTAACATTAACATTAACATTAACATTATCATTAACATTAACATTAACATTAACATTAACATTAACATTAACATTAACATTACCATTAACATTAACATTAACATTAACATTAACATTAACATTAACATTAACATTAACATTAACATTAACATTAACATTAACATTAACATTAACATTAACATTAACATTAACATTAACATTAACATTAACATTAACATTAACATTAACATTAACATTAACATTAACATTAACATTAACATTAACATTAACATTAACATTAACATTAACATTAACATTAACATTAACATTAACATTAACATTAACATTAACATTAACATTAACATTAACATTAACATTAACATTAACATTAACATTAACATTAACATTAACATTAACATTAACATTAACATTAACATTAACATTAACATTAACATTAACATTAACATTAACATTAACATTAACATTAACATTAACATTAACATTAACATTAACATTAACATTAACATTAACATTAACATTAACATTAACATTAACATTAACATTAACATTAACATTAACATTAACATTAACATTAACATTAACATTAACATTAACATTAACATTAACATTAACATTAACATTAACATTAACATTAACATTAACATTAACATTAACATTAACATTAACATTAACATTAACAATTAACATTAACATTAACATTAACATTAAAATTAACATTAACATTAACATCATTAACATTAACATTAACATTAACATTAACATTAACATTAACATTAACATTAACATTAACATTAACATTAACATTATATTAACATTAACATTAACATTAACATTAACATTAACATTAACATTAACATTAACATTAACATTAACATTAACATTAACATTAACATTAACATTAACATTAACATTAACATTAACATTAACATTAACATTAACATTTAACATTAACATTAACATTAACATTAACATTAACATTAACATAAGCACAAACATAAGCACAAACATAAACATAAACATTAACATTAACATTAACATTAACATTAACATTAACATTAACATTAACATTAACATTAACATTAACATTAACATTAACATTAACATTAACATTAACATTAACATTAACATTAACATTAACATTTAACGTTAACATTAACATTAACATTAACATTAACATTAACATTAACATTAACATTAACATTAACATTAACATTAACATTAACATTCAAATTAACATTAACATTAACATTAACATTAACATTAACATTAACATTAACATTAACATTAACATTAACATTAACATTAACATTAACATTAACATTAATATTAACTTAACATTAACAATAACATTAACATTAACATTAACATTAACATTAACATTAACATTAACATTAACATTAATATTAACATTAACATTAACATTAACATTAACATTAACATTAACATTAACATTAACATTAACATTAACATTAACATTAACATTAACAACATTAACATTAACATTAACATTAACATTAACATTAACATTAACATTAACATTAACATTAACATTAACAATAACATTAACATTAACATTAACATTAACATTAACATTAACATTAACATTAACATTAACATTAACATTAACATTATCATTAACATTAACATTAACATTAACATTAACATTAACATTAACATTAACATCAACATTAACATTAACATTAACATTAACATTAACATTATAAACTTAGTTTTAATTTTAATTTTGTGTTAATTTAGTATAATTTTTTTATTTTACGTGCAATTTAATTTTAAATTTAATTTTAATATCACTTGATATTTAATTTAATGTTAATATCAATTGCTAATTTTAATTTTTCCCTTTACTTTTTATACACTCATACATCAGCATATACATTTCTTCCATCTACATATAACATTCTCTCTCTCTTCACAAAATCCACAACATACAGTCACGTGTCTCCATTGCTCTCCATTTGATTTCAATATTATCATTTCATTTGCCAATGTATCACAATGTTTGCTATAACCATGTCCGATATAGTTGTTGTTATTGTTGGTGTAGTGACATAGCCATTTACCGCAAATGATGACACTTAACACAAATTCAGCTGAATCAACTTTGATATGAAAATCAGCTTGCCAGTTACTCTGCCTCCTCGTTGTGAGAGCAAATACCGAGCAGTGAGTGATTGCTGGTGAACATGCATAGCTGTGACTGTAACGGTAACGACTATACAAGTGGCCAGTTAGCTGTTACTACCAAGCGTGGCCACCCATAACCCTCTATGCCACCAACAAGCAGGTGGTAGGTGCAGTGAATGCAGCCACAAGTTAAGCAGAATATTTAGGCAGGTACATCTGGTTATTCACTTGCAAAATATTTGTGTGGTTGGGAGAGAGTTGCAGTTGTGCTAAACTGAGGGAGTGAGTTGAGTTACAAAAATAGCATTTGAACGCACTCGAATGCAATTTCAGTAATTAAAATAAACAGTTACTGGAGTGCAGCAGCATTTCGGAATTGCGAAAGGACAGACCGCTTCAGTTAGGGTTATTATGGTACCTTTAGATACGTATACATATACATATGTGTATCTTATGGGGCTTTGTAGTTGTCAATCATAAATGTGCATTCCATTCACATTCACTCCGGTGTTCATATGCCAATGACCACTTGATGGCTTTGCACTCAGTTATGATAAAGATTGAGCGAGCCTTTGGTGGGTGGGCATAAAAGGATTCTCTTGCATCGGGAGTTATGTTTAACTTGTGACATGTGGTATTAATATCTGTTACTGCAAGATGGAATACATAGTAAATATCAGAACTTAATCACACATCGATTGCTAATGATTTGAGTCCTAGTATGGAAGTTGTGTCCATTACTTGCTATAAAACGTTTTGAAATAAAAGAATCCTGTTGCAGTTTAGAGATTGGAGGTATTACTTCATAGCATTTTAATCAAGATAACTTTTATCCTGTCACGTAGTTTGTAACACTCAAAAGGAAACATCGATTGTGCGCAGTCGATTTAGCCATGTCTGTCTATCTATCTTCATATACTTAGAGGACATAGCCGTCATATTTTGAGTTATTGATCTAAAATTATGCTCACGTTCTTTTTTTTTATATAGCCGCTATACAAACTCAACTGTATGAAACACTTTTTAATTTGATGAAACATCTTCACGAAATTTGTTATTATTATTGCTTAATGCAAGTGTGCAATCTCCGAAGATATTGTTTTGATCTGACAAGTATAGCATAAAGTTACGATATAATATAATCAAAATATATGTAAATATTGGTTGTTGTCCAAGCTAAATGCAAAGGGTGGTTCCTAGCTTGACTAAAGGACAACAAAATGGTCATTGGTCTTATATAATGTAGACAAACTGGTAATTGTCCTCATAAGATACAAAAGAAGGTCTTTGATTTGAATTTAAACAGAGGTTGTTGACTGGGCTAAAAGTAAAGAAAGGTTATTCGCTATATGTGAACAAAGGGGTCATTGATCTCATTAAATGAAAACAAAAGCGTCATTGACCTCATAAAATCTAAAATTGACCTCATAAAAAGTGCAGTTGACCTAAATGTAAAGCGGCATTAACCGAAATGGTTAAGGTTTTTACCTGAAGGTAAAAGAGGTTGTTGTCTTTGCGTAATGTAAACTAAGGAATCATTGATTCGTAAAGTGTTAACAAATGGGTCATTGACCCCTGGAAATGTAACCAAAAGAGTTATTAACCTCATACAATCTAAAATTGACCTCATAAAAAGTGCCGCTGACCTAAATGAACAATGGTTGTTGATTTCACTATATGTAAACAAGTGTTAACTCGACCAAAAGTGAACGAAAATGATCCCGAGAAGGTTCGCTTCAACCGAAGCTAATGGCTTGTTGTTAATACGATAGTGAGATCAGCTAATTTTACTGGGGTTGTCATTACTATGCTCCTGATGATTCCTTCAACACTTTTTTTTTTCAAAATTTACCACACACTCTACAGTAAGGACATTTATAATGAATTTTACCAAAAAAGTAACCGGAAATTGTAAATAAAACGCAAAATATTTAGTTATTCATCAGTATTTATTCTTTCGTCTGCATTCCCGCCAGAAGTAATACACTTGTGCCAAAGATCTTTCCAGTCCTCGAAACACTTTTCATAAGCACTTCTTGGGATGGCTTTCAGCTCCTTCATCGAACTTTGTTTTATCTCTTCGAGCGACTGAAAATGGGTTCCACGGAGGGGCAATTTCAGTTTGGGGAACAAGAAAAATCACACGGGGCCAAATCTGGTTAATACGATGGTTGTTCGATGATATTCATTACGTGTTTGGCCTTAAATTCGGCGTTTACGGTACTCTTTTTGAAAATGCAGACGAGTCGAGCAAGCACGTATTTCGTACCCAAAATATCCACCAAATTGTTCGAACGTACTTGCCAGAGATGTCGAGCTCTTTTACCATCTCTCTAACACCTGCCTGATGACTTTCAAGCACCATATCTTTCACTTTTTAATATTTTCAGCAGTTGAAGAGATCTAAAGTTGTCTAGGGTCGTCCAGATAAAGGTTTGTCTTCAACGATCTCTCGACCGTCTTTGAAGACTTTGTGCTATTCGTAAGCTTGTGTTTTTGATAAAACTGAATCAAAATTCCCAACGATTCCACACACGAAATTTAGTTAGAAATTTGAGACAAATTCTTTGTTCGATATTTTTATCGATTGTAAAAATCGCAACGCACTACTGAGGTGTACCGACTTTAGCAGCTGCTGTAAACAAACTGGTAGACAGATCACGCTCATATTTGGCAAAATAATTAAGGACAGTCCTACCAACTTATATATCATTCACACGGGGTATTTAAATTACCCTTACCGGGTACTCTCCTTTTTGTCACAATGTACTACATATTTTATGTATTGGCTACTGCCTTCGTCTTTCTCTCCATGATAGGTATTCTCATGAAATCTATATGGCTAAGTGCTCGCTTCACTTTTTTACAAGTTCATAGTTAATTATAGACCGCCTGGTATTGCGCCTATCGTTTTGAGTTGCACAATGAGCCGGTTATTTGAGTTGAATTTTAATGTTTTTAATGTTTAGTTTTGTTGAAATGTTTTTAATATTCGAAAATAAGGGCTAATATTTACACCTTCATGAACCATATATATGTATAGTTTTCTTTACATACTATATCCACAGATATTCAGAGCACACATTTTTCGAAAAATAATTTTTTAGAAAATTTTATCCTGCCATGATTAAATCTCGATCTTTTTTTTCTGAAAGTTGGATTAATATTATTTTGAGAGGTTACTTCAGCTGTTAATTTGAAATTCATCTCTTTTAGCTTTTATTTTAATATAATGTTTTACATTGTAAAAATTTATTATTCTTTTTCATTTCAGGTAAGTGCTTCAAATATTATATTATTATTCTCAAATGTGTAAAAACAAGAAGGAAATTCACGCGGAAACTTTTTAATTAAAACTTTGAATGCGTTTTAACACAGACACATAACGCATAACGGTAAGCAATAAAAATAAATATGAACCAGAAAAGCAATAAATTATTTAAAATAATTGCTTAATTGCAATTGTCCAATTGTGCATACGCATACAACAAGCACAACAACAATAGAAACAAAACACAAGCAGTAAAAGTTGCTGAGAAAGCAATAAAACAAGGACAATTCCAGGCATTACTAGAAGAAAGTAAATGGGGATTAGAGAAATATTGAATTACGAGAGGCGAGAAGGGAACTTAATTGCCAACGTATAATATTATGCGAGATATTTAGGATTTCTTCTGGGCCTCTAGAGTGTTCTGTACTTTGCATTGACACTTTTGACACTAGGGAGAGCTGTTCAGAAGCCGCTCTACTATAAAGAGATTAAGGTGAAAGAAAAGAAAACCTCGTGTAATTAAAATTAAAAATTTATATGAAATAATATGTTTGTGGCAAGCTGGCGAAGTCTGAGAAATTTCTGTACAAAAGTTGCCACCAAATAGCAAAGTATGTAAAGACAATAAATCAAGCAGGTATAAAAGCTGCAAAAGGTGAGCATACGAAGCCGCCTGTTAGTAAAGATAGAAGTCACAACAACGCCTTGTCACCACGCCTGGCGTTTCATGGGAATCATGACGACACCAGCGAAGAAAAACACATCTACAGCTTACCACGCAAGCATGTCTCATAAGTAGATATACCTGTTTGTAGATAGCCAAATTCTCGCGCTAAGCACCAGCCTTAACATAATAATCAAAATTTTATTCGTCGTCGTCACCCACACCGACTTGTCGTTGTCTTTGCACCTGGCCATTCCGCCAGCTCATTACCATCCCTCTTTGTAACGGCGCTGCTGCTTTTTGCAGCGGTTAAAAGTAATTAAATTCAAAAACTAGCATCATCGGTAAATTCCATAATTATACACGACTGCATGTCAAGCGTTAGACTTATGAAAATTTTAACCTACCCCTAATACGCTGCTTTCTCCTTTTTTTGCTGTTTTGAGATTGTACTTGTGGTATGAATATTCATATGAGGCACAGTAGTCTATTTTGAAAAACATAAATTGATGAAGTTCGCTTTTTACCCATATCTCGAAATATATGTATATGGTCTGTACCAATGGACGGCATTTCGGAAAGTGGTCCAAAACCCGGCAAATGATAGAGCTTTCTCAATAAGTTACAGGTGTAGTTAGGATGACCTATTTTGGTTTTCTTTTGGCTTGTTTCCAGAAATTATATTTCTATATAAAAAGTTTTTCTATTCTTAAACAGAGGTCGGTAGACATACATTATATCTAGGAAGTTACCTTTTGAATTCATTGGAATGCAATCTTGTTACATGATTCCGAATTTAGAAAAAAGAAAGATTACTATTGTTGACTTTCAGGACATATAACCTAAACAGTAGTTCTACCCATATTCAATAATCTTGTACCTGAAAAATCCGTTTCTGATCTTAAATACGAAATCTACAAATTATTCCATTTAGTCTTGTCCATTTTCAATGGTGTTTTGATTAATAGTATATTTAAAAAAATTTCCCTGCATAGACCTTTCGAAGTGGTCATCTATAAAAGGAAGGACTCTCATCCAAAGCTGTTTTGGTCTCTTCAGTAAGAGTGTTTTTTACGTGGCTGGTCCCAAACCCACCGCACAACCCTAGAGAGGGCTGATTCGCTTCTCTCTTTATCTCGCTTTCAAACGTCGGCTACCCAGAGGATACTTGGTCTAAAACGGAAAGTCGTGAGCTGCTTGAGTCATATGTAAAATAATCGTTTCTGGCCACTACCAAGTGAATGACGCTCAGAGAACTTTCCTCACTTGCGTGAACTTCTACACATGGCTCCTTCCTCTCTCGACGAACCAAGATCAAACTCTACAAGTCACCCATCATCCCTGTTCTGCTTTAGGGTGCAGAGGCATGGACGATGACCACAGCTGATGAGGCAGCAGCGTTACGAGTTTTCGAAAGTATGGTTCTGCGGAAGATTAATGGTCCTTTGCACATTGGCAACGGCGAATACCGCATTCGATGGAACGATGAGTTGTACGAGATATACGACAATGAAAACAGTACAGCTCTGAGAGTATTTGACGCAGTACCGGCCGCCGGAGGAAGTAGAGAATTTGGATGACCTCCACTCCATTGGGAAGACTATGTGGATTAGGACCTAGCTACACTTGGAATCTTCCATTGTTAATCAATAATATTTAGAAAAATTTCCCTGCATAGACCTTTCGAAGTGGTCATCATTGGTTGAAAGGCGCCAACAGAGAAAAGGAAGAACAACTGGCGCTGTTGCTACTCACATCTCATCCGGCTGAAACTCTCATCATTCCCGGCATTCCGCCGAAGACACCTTTTTTATTTTGTGAAAGCGCGATCTACCCTGTTATGACACCTGTGAAGCTAAAGTGGGATCTTAAAGTATGTAATAGAAGAAGATAATACGAATGTAGAATCTTTTTGTCTCTATCCATCATCAACACTACCTCAAAGTAACTTTGTGGTATACTCTGTGCTGCTAGTCTCCCATAATCAGAGGTGTGCAATGGACCCTGATTCAATTAACCCTGGTAGGGGTTGAATAATCTGAGACGGCTTAAGGGAATTGCGGTGCTAGCTGCCCTCGAGAGGGTCAACACTATCCACCATTTCGTTTTCTTCTTTTCCTATCTGACCACAGGAAGGGTTATGAATTTGTTGGTTAGAGCCCACTTGGCACCATCTGTTGTGTCAACAATTTTGCCTGAAAGACTGAATGATCGCCATTTATGTAGTATGACCGTCTGCGTTTATCCAATTTACAATGTTAAATAAATTGGGGTTTTGACTTTTGTCATTTGAATCTGGATGAATTTTGAATATACCAAATTCTAATTTTGTATTGTTGCGAAAGCCCACTGTAATGCTAGTCTATCACATATTTGAGACTCGATTAAGTTCTCAGGTATCAGATATTTCCAAACTTTAAAGAGGCCGGATTCGAGCTGGCCCGTGGACCGACTGCTCATCTCGAAATAAAACCTTTTTGATTTCTATTTGGATACCAAATTCATCTCAAACGCGTTGGATACTATCTAGCTTCTATCTTTAAAAGTTATGAACATCAGAACAGTCCTCGTACTAAAATTTTTAACTTTTTTTGGTGTATAAAAATGACTTGCCTTGTGGCATTGCTGCCAAGTACAGGTGAGGCTCAACGGTATGCACTTAGCTTGGGCTTCCCTAACCTATGACCCGGCCTGTAAGCTTGAATGTTATTGCCTCGTATCCAAGCATCTTCCCACCACCGAAACCCCCTTCTTTACAAAATATTCGTGGAAAACATGGAGCTGCCTGCAACGAAAAGACGTTCGGTCCAAAGGAAGCCAATACGAAGAAAATAGGAAGGGGTGATGTGGTGGCAACTCGCCTCTGAGACGTTATGTTCTTGCATTGCGCTGTCTCCTGCTGCTGCTGTCTGTGTGTGTCTTAATCCTTTTTCCATTATTATTTTCATAATTCTTATTTACATGCCGACGCTGGCGTTGTTGTAGTTGTCATGCTCACTCTTTTTTCGCACAAGTTGTTGTTGTTGTCGTTGGTGCTATATTTATGTGCTCACTGGCTTCGTCGTCGCTTGTTTTTGTTGTTGGCAACATAATATTGGCAGTGCTTATTCCTGTTGCTGTTACTGTTAGTGTTCCTGCTCTTTTTCTCATTTGCCTGCAACAACCGGCAAAGATGTTTTTCTTACTCGGATTTCGCTTGTTTATTGTTTTTGCTTTTTGTTTTATGTCTTTTTTTGTTGTTTTTATGCGCTTCCCGATCTTTATGTGTTTATTTGTAACGTTTTAAAGTAAAGAAATAGAAAAAGGATTGTGTTTCCTTCGTTTCGCTCCGAATGTGCTAGTCTTCTGGTGGCGTTGGGGTTTTATGGTGTGGTAGTTGGAGTAGCGCCGGTGAGTGGCTTGGGCGCGTGTGTTTATGTTTAGCAGAAAATTATTTTCTTATAACTGAATTATTCACAGATTACATGGCGTACTCCGTGGCTTGCCTGACGCTGGCTGGGTGACAGGGGAGGGGGTTGCCAAACGAGGCACAAAATATTCGTGGCCCAACATTGGATGCTTTGAAGCGCTTAAGCGCCCTCCCCTGCCGTTTTGCTGCTCATGTGCGAACTTCATAATTACAAACGCAAAGGGTTTAATTTTTAATTAAAGCGCATTTATGGCAGTCGTCTTGTGCCCTGTCTTTGATTTTTCATATTTCTGAAGTGCTTTGCCAATATCGCTGCGGGTTTTTTCCTTCTTTCTTGTTAATTTCATATTCAATTTGCTTAGACTGCAGTTGATAGGAAAATATAACGGTTTCGTGTGTACTAAGAATCTTGTTAAATTTTTCACATTGAGAATAAGTTGATTTAGTTTTTGGAAAGTTCTTTTTATTTGAGTTTAATAGTTTTCGTTTTCGACTATTTTCAGTTATTTTTTTGTATCAAAATCTTTTTGAAAAATATCAGTCTGGAAATATAATGAACTAAGCTTCAGAAATTACAAATGTTTCAATTTCAATAATTTTAACGAAATGATAGTAGTTTTCAGCCAATACAAGCATACCAGATTGATAGAAAATATTATATTTGAGGTTTTGCGCTTCTATCTATGGTCTATTGTGCCCTCTCCCATATCACATATGGTCTCAATGGTTCAGCACCCTGAAATATTCGTTCTGGGCGCGACTGTTGATGTGCTAGTCCAAAAAGTCAACACAATTACTAGTTAAAATTACAGTGGAAATATAAATCAGTTTCAATCCTGTTCCATGTCGCAAAAACATTTGTGCAAGAGACTATGTACTTGTTGGAGAACTTTTGGTATAGAATAATTTTTCTCGTGGAGGTTGATCATATCTCTAAGCCTTGGTAAAGAGTACAAGCATACCAATTTTTTTTGTTAGTTTTTTTAATGTGTTGGGTCATGTTCGTCCAAATTGATTGTCAGTTTCGTAGACGGAAAAACCTCACTGGTAGTCAAGTATGGTGAAGTCGAGAACAATGACGCGTTTAATGTTTTTTTTAAAGTCATTTGTTGTTACAATATAGGGTTCTCAGCTATATTGTCAAGCAAACGATTGTGCAAACGATTGTTGTCTTTGTAGCGGTTTTCTAGTCGGTCGGACCATACGGAGAGGAGTGTTAGATGAATGGGCTTTGTTGCGCAAGCAAAGAGGTGGTTAGAGTCATGCTGGACATATATTTGGTACGTTGCTGTCGATCCTGGATAAGTAAGGGGTTAATCTGCAAAAGTATCTTAAACGAAGTTGCTCTGGATCCTCGGTACCAAGTACGTCATTCACTAAGATAGACCCGGCTATACACTGCGAATGACGGTCAATGCGTGTCCAAAGTTTTTTGCATCTGAAGTCTGGTCAGTGATTTGTTCAATGTCGGCGACATAATTCAGGAACGACCTCTTGAAGTTCGTGAAAGCTTTAAGCAGCCGACTGCAGAGATGGTTTCTGAGAAAATATACCCAAAAACCTATTTGAAGTGGAGTGAAGGAATAACCCGTGTTCAAGAAGCATCCTGTAATTGTTCGGTTGATGAAAAGGTGATTCCTTTCGAATGGGGAATGTTTATTATCATTCGAAAGAACATTGTTTGAAACTTATTTTTTGAATATTATCTCTTTCAAATGTTACCCGCGGCTACGTCTCAGATGGTCCATCCATTGAGTCCAATTTTCGAACATTTCCTTTGGTAACTGGCGAAAAACAAACGTGATGTTTTGCTCCATGGGCTGAATCGAAGCGGCATTGCCCGCATAGACTTTAGACTTTACATATGCTCCCTGGAAAAAATCTAACGGTGTGATATCACAGCACCTGGTTGGCCAATTGACCGACTTCAAACGTGAATTTATCTGCTCACTTATCTTGCACAAGTTGTATTTTGTAAATTTTCGTAGTAAAAAGGTACCTCTACTTGAATCAACCATTATTTTGACACATTTGAAGCATTTCACTACATCCAGCTGACCATATAAGTTTGAGATTCAAGTCTTTTGGTACGAGTACAGCATTGACACGGTTTATATTAAAAATATTAACCAAAATATGTTCAACTCAAAAGGCCACTAAGAACACACGATTGAGAAGATAAGTAACGAAATAGGAAAAGGTCTTGAAGGCTATACCGGAAAAGTTCTATTCTGACTCTTTCGAAGAAGAACTCAGATTTTATAAAAAAATTATCTTTCCTTTTTGATCTGATAAAAAATATTTCAAAATGGAATTTACTTTTCATTGAAAATACGTACCGTGTTAAAAAAAATAAATATGCGTTTCTATACTCAAGTTAAATATATGTACATATATATGTTTGTCCCGAGTGTGTTACAAAGCGTAAAAGCTCAACGTTGACAGAAAAATTGCTCTGACATATCAACGCTACTCAGAAGCGGGGTTAATTTTTTGATGATGACATACATGCACCGGCGGTAAAACATACACTTAACCAACCAGCGAGGCACACACAGAGGGCACCTGGCACACGCATATCAACAACAAAGGATACGCACGCACGCCCACAAGTAGTGACACCGCGACAAAAAAGTAACAACAAAAAAATAATAAAAAAGCAATATAAAAACACGCAAGTGATGATGCGTCTCAACCGCAGCCGACACTGCGACACGCGTATGCGTTTGCCACTAACACACTTTAAAAAGGTGCAAACACACAAAAACTGGCTTTTATGCCTAAATGTATGCTATAAAAACGCAAAAACGTGCGTAAAAGTCGCGGAATGTGGTGGAAGTGCAAATATTAAGTGACAAAGGGGGTGTGTTTTTTGTTTTTGTATTTTTTTTTGGTTTTGTATTTTTTTTGGTTTTGTATTTTTTTATCCCTGCGGCGTGGGTGTGTATATGTATGTGAGTGAGTGTTGTGTGACTTTTAAATTGTGTGTAAAGGTGTGGCATGTCAATTTTGAATGGAAACTTGCGACCGCAAAGTCGTTTCTTATTTGTACAGCAACAAATAATATTTTGGAAATTTACAAACACACACAAGCACACATTTGTATGGATATTTGGAGGCATATTTGTATGTATGCATATGCAAACACTTGCAGCATGTGTCGCATAATGAAAGATAAATATTTAAATTGAAGGAAAAAATTCGGCTGAAGTCAGCAATTTGGGTGCGAAGTGCCTCACCATTCATTTATGTATTTTTATGTTTTCAAGAAAAAAAAATTTTTTTTTTGGTTCACTCAAAAATTCATTAATTTTGAGCCAGCACTCCGCAGCACAGTATTTTTTTTTCTTTTGTTTAAATGCTGTCACGAAAATATAAAAATCGCACCAACAACCCAACAATTTTCATTTTTCAAAGTTGTCCGCAGTATAACAATTAATATAAATTTATTAAAAAACATTTTACGGCGTCAGCTTTTGATGTTGCCAGCGCCGGTGTGGCGTCATGCATGTCAATCACACACATACGCACACACATGTTTAACCTGTTTGTGTGTCGCCTTCTTTTTGTGTTTTGTTGTCACATACTCATTTTCAGTTTAGTCTCGACTGGTCGCACAAATGACCGACGTGTTGGCTAAAAAGGCGTGAAACAAGTGCTACTGACACCTCAAAAGGTTACAGAGTTCATGTGAAGGGTCAAGTTGCTGTTGTTACAGGAACGCTATGATTTTCGAGCACTTATCGAAATACAAAGTAGAAGCTTAAACAATTATCTGAAAGGGTAGTTAATGAAAGTTGAATTTTTAGTGGAATTTAGGTAGGACGATTGAGGTATTAAAACAACGTAAATATTTCTGTATAAGTATGTATATGTGCAATAAATACATTGTGATTTAAGTTCGTAGTGTAAATAATATTAAAAAAAAATGTATTTAATTCAGTTGGTAGGACTGTTCTTAATGACTATGCCATATATTAGCGCGTTCCGTCAACCAGTTTGTTTACAGCAGCTGCTTAGGTCTTTACACCTCAGTAGTGCGTTGCGATTTTTATAACGGATAAAAATATCAAACAACGAATTTGTCTCAGATTTTGTATTGTTTAACCAAATTTCGTGTGCGGAATCGTTGCCAACGTTGGAAAAAGCTTAAGTTGATTCAATTTTATCAGAAACACAAGCCTACGAATGTTACAAAGCCTTCAAAGACGGTCGAGAGATCGTGGAAGACATGGACGACCTCTGGACGACCTCGACCTCTTCAATTAATGAAAATATTAAGAAAGTGAAATAAATGAGAGAGAGAGTTCAACATCTCCCGCGAGTCCGTTCAAATGATTTTGGTGGATATTTTGGTATGAAAAGCGTTCTGGCTCGACTCCTCCCGATAAAGCTGATTTTTTTTGTTTTAACGAGTATCGTAAAGAGGTCTCTTGATCGTGCGAATTCCGATCCCACATTCATGTAGAGCATTATAACTGTCGATGTGAGATGGGTTTATGAGTTTGACATGCAAACAAGTTAACAATCATCAGAATGGAGGGGGAAAACCGAGACGAAGTCAAAAAAAACGTGGCAAGGCTGCTAAAAATTCAAAATGTTTTTCTCAATATTCGTAGTTTGATGCATCATAAATTTGTTCAGGAGGGACAGATGGCCAATCGTACTGAGGCTTTTGCGTGAGAACGACCGAAATTGAGGAAGAACAATTCATATAATTTACACATTGACAATGCACTTTGCATGCACTTGTGCCCGACTTTAAAGAAAAAACACAATGAATATCGATCAACCACCGTAATCACCAGATTTGGCTGCGTGAGATTTTTTCTTGTTCCCCAAACTGAAATTGCCACTCCATGGAATCCATTTTCAGTCGATCGAAGAGATAAAAAAAATTCGCAGAAGAAGCTGAAAGCCATCCCAAAAAGGGCTTATGAAAAGTGTTTCGAGGACTGAAAATTCATTGGCATAAATGTATTACACCTGGTGGGTATTACTTTGGAGGAATGAAATATTTATTCTGCAATTTTTTACAATTTCCGGTTATCCATTATCCAACCACGACCTGCCTGCAGAAAGCAAAATAGCAGGTGGCAAAGACCCTGCACTATACACCAAAACTTGGAAAATACCCGTTCAGGAGGAGGACCCGTTCAAAACCGCGTTGACATCGAAACACGTCCAGGACGGCCATCAACATCAACTGATGATCAACACGTCAATAAAATAAAAGAATTGGTGCTTGAGAATCACCGACTAACAGTCAGTGAACTTACTGGCATTGTTGGAATATCGAAAGAATCAGCGAAAACCAGTGAAAACCATTTTGAAAGATCATTTTGGGCTAAGAAAAGTCAAAGCACGATTGGTTCCAAAATCACCCAATTTTTTTTCGGAAAACAGCGTTACGTTAACGGCGGCGAAAAAACCTTTTCGACTACCATGATGCTATGAAACGTATTATTACAGGCGATGAGTCTTAGATCGTAGCAAAGGTGAGCCGAAACCGAAAAAAACACGTCAAAGCAGGTGAAAAATACTGGTTATGTTGACAGTTGTCTTCGATTATCGAGTTGTGGTGAACACCAAATTCCTTCTAATCGGCCAAACTGTCAACGATTTCAGTTTTGCGACTCGTTTGCGCGAAGCTATTCGTAAAAAAGGCCGGAATTATTAATTAATCATAAAAAAAGTCTTACTATTTTATGTTCATTGTAATAGTTTTCCTTAATTTATGAGCTTTAATGACCACACGGGCTTTTTGATCTAATCAATAATTTTTCTAAGACCACCGGAGATCGCGTGTATCGATAAATATTTAATTTTTTCCTTCAAAAATGTTATTCCCTTTAAGTATTCCCTTTTAAAATTCACTTATTTTTGAATTCCCAATAATCGTCTTTTATAAGCTATCACACCCGCTATCAAATAGTTTTTGTCTCGTATTGTGCTTGGTTTGTTTGTGTATATAATACGTTTCTTACTTGAATTTTAATAGTCGAATAGAACTAAGTTTAAAAATAACGCTGTAAATCATCGACTCTGTTTCAAATAATTTTGGTTTTTCGAAAATTTTATCTAGATTATTCCTTGAACCATAGGTGTGTGCTTACACTGAAACATACATATCTTTGTACTGTTCATTTTACTCCTCATAATCGCTGGAAATTGATAGGCTATCGAACCACGTTGGGCTATAAATATGTTGCCTATCCACAGGCGCAAAAATGCAGTGATCGAAAAACTTTGATAAAAAATCGCCAAAAACTTTGTGGCACGCATAAAATTTACGCTCAAATAGTTTAATGTGTGTGCTTAGTCATATGTCGATATGTAATTCCCATATGCGTTTCCGTTTCATAAATCGTTTTCAATCAATGAAACAGCGAGTGCATTTAACACCCCCAAAATGTGTGTTTCCGCAGTTGCTTAATCATTACGCAGCGCCAAATGCTCTGCAGCGTGTTATTGGTGTCGCGTTTACGGTTCTTATCTACCCTCAAAAACAAAAAAAAAGTCGCAAAAAATACATATGTTTAATACTTCGAATAGCAATATTTGGCTTTTTCAGCAGCAAATCAACTGCATTTTTACGCGCAATCTCTTGGGAAATGAAGCGAGAGAAACGATGATTTAAGTATTTATAATCTTCTGTAAATAGATTACTCGCTATCTGCTTTTTAATAGCTGCTTCGAAGTTGATTATTTTTTTATTCACTTTTTATCTTTTTCACTTGGCACTTCTATTCCCAAGTGTGGTGAGTTAATATTTCACGAAAGAAATTGTGACATTGTTGCGAGTATATGACTTTTCATATGAAGTGTCAATGGTAATCACGCATGAGATGACTTAGCATGTGAATGGTCAGTATTAAAATCAAAGTGGATACATAAACTGTGCAATATTAATATCAATTACATACTCTAAAGCTGGTATTTTTACTAATAACGGGCGATCCAAGTAGAGCTACATTTTTCAATAGCCTCTTTTTGACAGATTACGCGTGAGTTGTTTGACATTTCAAACATGAAAGACATACGCCTGAACAACGTATACAAATCGTTCAACTTTATTAAAAATATCACGTTCTGTAAAGAATGTGTTTTGCAGGCTTCGCCTAACTGATGGTCAACACAATTGGCCTAATAATGAGCGTACTATTCGCAACACCATTGCCCAACTTGAGACCCAGCATTCATTATTGGGTAATATTCAACCAAATAGACCACGACCAGCACCCAGTGAAGAAAATATAGCAGCTACAGCTGAGAGTGTACACGAAGGCTGAAAAGAATCAATTCGGCGTCGTTCGCAGCAATTCGGACTGATATATGGAATGACTTGACGCATTTTACGTCGAGATCTTAAATTGAAAGCTTGAGCAAGAACTCAAGCCGCTTTACCTTCCCAAGACATATCGCTTCGTTTTATGGGCTTTTAAAAAGTTCCAAGAAGATCCGACGTTTTCGAGTCAAATCTTGTTCAGCGGTGGAGTCCATTTCTGCCTAAACAGTTATGTAAACAAGCAAAATTACCGCATTTGAGACAAAGAGCAACCTGAAGAGATACAAGGGCTGCCATTTCATCCAGAAAAAACAATGGTTTGGTGAGGTTTTTCCATATTTCTTCAAAAATAAGACCTGTGAGAACGTAACCGACAATGGAGACCGTTATCGCGCCATGATAACCAACTATTTGATGCCCGAAATTGAAGCTCGTAATCTCGGCGACATTTGCTTTCAACAAGACGGCGCCACTTCCCACACATCGCATCAATCAATGGATTTATTGAGAGAACACTTCGGTGAGCAGATAATTTCACGTTTTGGGCCGGACGATTGTCCATCAAGATCGTGTGATATCACACCGTTAGACTTTTTCCTGTGGGTATATGAAAAGTCCAAAATCTATGTGGACCATCTGGCTTTGATTCAAGCTTGGAGCAAAACATCACGTGTGTCATTCGCCAGTTACCAATCGAAATGCTGGAACGATTCATCGAAATTGGACTCAAGGGATGGACCATCTGAGACATAGCCGCTGCCAACATTTGAAAGAGATAATATTAAAAAAATAAATGCCAAAGCATGTTCTTTCGAATGATAATAAACATTTCCCATTAAATTTGAAGTTTCTGGTGTTTTTTCTTCAAAAAACTAGGAACCTCGAAATGGATCAGCCTTTATTTTCATAACTTTAAGTCGCCTTAAAGGTTGCTTATATCAAACAACGAGGCAAGAAAGACCAGAAAAACGTTTTCTTTTGGATGCAAACCGTTGACCGATAAGGTTTTCAAATGTGGCTACATATATTTATAGTTTCTATAAGAAATGCACCAGTAATGGGTATACGGAGCAGCTAAAATAATTTTTTTTGCTTGAATTTGAGAATTAATACATCATTTGCAGATATATCTTACTCTATGTGGGCATTATTATCATAATGGGTTGTCAAAAAAGTCTTGCGGTATTTTTATTGATTTTTTTTTTATTGAAATTGAAATGAATTTTTGATGACTCATGCCCAGCTCTTGACCGATACTACGGCTGCTACTATGCCGGTCTCTTTCGACCAATTCAGCTATTTTATCGCAATTTTCCACGACAGGCCTTCCGGAGGGTGGCGCATCTTCGACCACCCCTACACCAGAACGAAAACATTGAAACCATCGTTGTGCGGTGGAAATGGAAACTGTATCGGGTCCATAAACTGCACAAATTTTATTGCGGCTTGAGATGCATTTTTGCCTTTAACGCAGTAGTACGGATACTGTAAAATATGCCGTATTTTCTCTTTATTTTGCTCCATGTTTGCGACGCTATAACACACGAACGACTTAAAAGAAACGACAATCAATCAAACACGTGTTAGCGCGTGAAATGCGCTTTCCAAAAAGGTATAGCATGACCCGATGCGACGAATAAAACTAGAACTACACGCTTTCAGCGCCAACTAGCGAAAATACCGCAAGACTTTTTTGACAACCAATATATCATCCTTACTTAACCCCGCTTGCAAATCCACTTGAAATGGCTTATAATAAATATCAAAAGCAATTTAAACGAAATTAAAATGCAACATAAAAGAGGCGCTACTGTTTAAAATTTTCCACACACACACACACACTCATAATTCTCCACATGGATATCAGTAAGAGTGCGTTGTTAAAGAAGGCAATAATTTGCAAGAGCGCCGAGGAAAATATGAAAGGTACCAATGGAATTGGCAATCTATTTGCTGCTGTTGTTGTTGTTGCTGCCTTTGTTGTGGCCGCAGCGGTCGCAAATATTTATTCTTCTTTTGTCAGCGATTTTTTCAATCACTTTTAATATTCTAATCCCGAAGGCATACAACAATAGCGCTGGCTAATATTTCAAGACTGCGAAGAAATCAAAAGCGAGTGAACGAGTCAGAGGTTGAATGACGGCAATGCGGCTGTGTGCGTATGTATGTATATATGTATGTGTGTATAGGTAGAGTGAAAAGTCGGCGTAGTGAAATCAAAGCTGACATTATGCAGAAATCTAAAACTGAAAATTTGCCATTTATCTCACATATGCATGCGTGTATGCATGTGAATGTATGTGTGTGTGTGTGCCTTCGATAAGTGCTTGCAAGTGCGCTTGTGTGTGTGGACACGCTCAACTACCTATCTGTGGCCATAAAATTGGCCTCACTACACACATATTGGCGGATTTACGCGTCAGGCGGAAGACTTCAATAGTCGGGGCTGCGTGCAGGGGGGTTGGCAATATGCGCGCTCATATTTCGGCACCCGTTTGCATGCTACATAATGAATGGCTGTGTAGACCGCACTTATCTGCGATTATGACTTTTTTAAAATTGCATAAAAAAGGAAAAACATAAAAAAATCTCGCAAGGAATTTAGAATATAAAAAGCGATAAAATGATATAAGCGAAATCGGGGTAGCGGAGAAATCGAAAATATGATATGTGTGCATAAAAGTCACATAGTCAAATGATAGTCGCCGGCATGTATGCGTGTGTGTGTATGAGTGTGTGGGGTGGCAAGTTATAAATTCACAATTTAAAACAGGAAATGCCTCTTGTGTTTGCAATTCTCAGCAGTGTGTGTGCACTTGAGTGGCCCTCCCCGCCGCCTTTTTCCTTTTTTTGCCTTTTTAATGCGACTTTTCACATTATTCGTTGTAAGTGTGTATGGTTTGTGTGTGTGTCCTTGCACGCTTTGTGACTTTGATTTACTTTTATTGGCAGCTTAAACGCACTGATCTGCTCTATTATTATTATTATTACAGCGATTACAGCGAAGTGGAGCATATGAAATCGTCAGTTATTTCCCTCAGTTAGGCCGTTTCGCCCTCTTTCGATTGCCTTCGATTTCGCACACATTTTTTACTTTCTTAAGTACTTCTATTTTTTTGTTGTTGTGCTTGTATGCGGTATGCCTATTGATGTGCACATTTTTTGAATTATCTAAATTAAAAATAAGACACTTTTCATATCAAATAGAAAATCGCACATATGTGGGGATATTTAAGCGAAAGGTATCTGTTTTCGATCTATCTCGGAAACTACTATAGCTATGTCGGATTTCCATATATAGTTCAAAAATGGAAGGAATCCTGGTTATGTTGAAATATGAACAATTTTCGGAAGAAATGACAAATCTTTTTTTAAAAATTGTTTAACAACAAATTATTTTCTAAACGGTGAATGGAAGCGGTTATATTTTTTGATTAATGTTTTGCTGAACTTCTGCTGCGATTTGTCTTCTTTCTCGAAATAGGCTTCAATCCCTCCAGCAATCATTATTTTAAGGTTTAAAAACATAAAAAATCGCAAGGAATTATTGAGAACTGGAACCGTAAATACGGTGGTTGCGGTAACAATCGGCTCTCATCTTCTTTTTCTTTTTTGGCGTAAACACTATTAACGCGTTTATAGCCAAGTTTACAACAGCGCGCCAGTCGTGTTTCTTTTTCGTTGTTTGGCGCCAACTGGAGATTCAAGGTGTAGCCAGGTTCTCCTCCACCTGGTCTTTTCAACAGAGTGGAGATCCTCCTCTGCTTTCCTCCGGCGGGCACTTCTTCGAATACTCTCAGAGCTGTAGCGTTTTAATCCATTCGAACAACACTACCTAGCTAGCGTAGCCGCTGCCCCTTCATATGCGGAACTATTCCAATGGTGTCGTATATCTCGCACAGCTCATCGTTCCATCGACTGCGGTATTTGTCGTTGCCAATGCGCTAAAAATCATAAATCTTCAGCGAACTTTTCTCTCGAAAACGTCGACTCATCAGCTGTTGTCATCGTCCATCCTTCTGCACTGTTTAGCAGAACGGAGCTGATGAGGACTTGTAGAGTTTGGTCAACTTCGAGAGAGGATTTTACTTCTCAATTGCCTCAGCTCAAAGTAAAAACTGTTGGTAAAGATTATTCTGAGTTGGATTGCGAGGCTGACGTTGTTGTTGGTGTTAATACTGGTTCCAAGATAGACGAAATTAACTACCTCGTTCACTACCAGACTCATTTGTTTCGCTTCTTTGTCCAACCTGATGAAAGCAGTGTCAACGGTGCGGTTGTTTAGATCTGAAGCTCGAATTATTTTCACCAGGAGTAGATTGAAGAAGTCGCAAGATTGGGAGTCGCCTTATCTGAAACCTCGTGCTGTTAAAAGCAGCTTTGAAATCAATGCTGAATATCAGGTCGGTTGTTGATTTTCCAGGCCTAAAGCCAGACTGATAAGGTCCAGTGAGTATTTTGGCGATGGGCTTTCATCTTTCACACAAAGAGCTCGATAGCACCTTATGTGCGATGTTTAGGAGGCGTATCTTGATTTGTGGATTGAGCAGAGCACACTTGATACTTCTCCAAAGAAGCTGATGCTCAGTTCTACGCCGCCATAATTGAATAGCCCGGCCGGCAATCCATCGGCTCCAAAAAGTTCAAAATTTTCATCCAAAAAACTTTATTTGGTGCTAAATTGAAAATGTTATGATAAACATAATGCAATTATTTATCGAATTCACACCTTCGAAGCGAGATGAAATAGATAACAACCGCAGGGAGTACAATTCCCAGGCCACAACGCTCGCGGCAACGAATGAGGTGTCAAGGCGCTCGAGGGCACATATGCATTTATATGTAATATTTGTATGTACATATGTGTAAGCACATGTGTGTTCAACACACACACAAAAACGTAACCATATAGGAAGGATATAGATGGTGATGGGGTGAAGAGCTTGCCAGTTAATTGAAGAGTTGCAAAAATTGTTGCCAGATTGATTTAACACAGCAAATTCAATTTAGGCAAATATGAAACTAAAGCAATTAAAATTGCAGCTTAGTCATATATAAAAAAGGGTTAGCTGATATCTATATACAAATACAAAAACAATAACAAAAACAAAAACACGTATATATTTGGATTAGCACATATAAACATAAATAACATAAATAAGAATACACAAATAATGCGAAATAAAATGTTTTCAAAAATTTTGTATTAGTATATATATGTATGTATATATATATATGTATTTATGTATCATTGAAGTATTTATTTCCTTGTGTGTATGTGTGCGGCGCCGACAACCAATTTATTTTGGTTATTTGCCATAATTAAATGATAAACTAATCTGTGCGTTTAATAAGCTCTGTGAAGGCGCAAATAGTCGTTGCAAGCAAAAAAGAAGCTTTAAAGGGTTAAAGGGGTAGAAAAAAAGCTGAAGAGATGTGCACATATCTATATCCATTAACTTAAACCCTTTGGCAGGTAATTAGTATCAGTTGTAAGAAGATTTAATTTTTTATCTGTGAAAAATACTATTGCATATTTTAAGGTGTAATATAGGGGTTTTAGAGATATAGAATTTATTATAGAGATCCATATTAAAGAACAACAAATTTTGAACTTCATAATAGGGTTAAGACAACTACTATAACATCAATTATAAGAAGGTTAGGTAAATAACTTAAGTTAATAGACTGATTTTGCATGAGGTCACGAATAATCGCACTTTGACAGCAAGAGACGATTGTCCGCCCTGATGCCTAGAACTCTTAGGCATTTATCTGAAATCCGCATATCGACAAAGCGGCTAAAGTCAGCCTCATCTTTCTCTATATAAATTAAATCACCGCGTGAGTTCAAAAAAATTTAATTGTAATGGACTTTTCTGTTCCTCTATTTCGTAACTTTAAAACAGCCGAATGCCCGAAAAAACTAAGCAGCAGTAAGGCTTGCTCTGCTCTGATCCGCAACATATTTGAATAACATTTTCTTATTATTTTATTATTTAAGAACTTAACTTGTCGCCTCAACTCAGTAACAGTCGCTCAGAATGAATAATGATAGTTATGACTGAACCTGTTTATGGTAGCTCTGACGTAGGTTAGGATAGGTTAAATGGCTGATCTAAAGAGATCGCACGTGGACTGCTATTTATAGTCCTTTGTGAAGCCATAGAAAAGAAGAACTTCTGTGTTCCACTTTATAAATTAGCAAATGCTTAGTGGCCAATACGAATTTGCACAGACGTTTAATCTCCAATCCCACCAGTACGGTGGGATGTCGAAATATATGGGTTCCCAAGATTTTAAGTCTTGACCTCCTGAACGCGAGACAGTGAAGAAGGAAGTGTTAGGTTGTTTCTACCTCATCTTCTTCCATACAGCTTCTGCATGTGTAAGATTCACAGCCTTACAGCATGGTCACTAAAAACGCAGAGCCTTTTAAAACCCCCATAACTAGGGAGAGGCTGGCCTTTCTGAGTGCAAAGAGGTCACTAAATCTATTACGATCCATCTTGGGTAGCACACAGGAGAATACGGAAGTACCGACACGCTTCCATTCTACTGATAGTGGTTCTAGGGTACCTTTTCTTGATAGCTTATCAGCTTTCCTAATTCTTGCGACTCCGCTATGTCCTGGCACCCATATCAGTCACATCCCAAAGAACTTGTTGCGATTGACAGCGAGGTTAGGCACTCCTTCACTAACCCAGAACGTACTGTTAATGAGTTCAAGGCTATTATCGCTGGCCTGCTATCTGAGTGGATGTTCACTTCTCTGAAGGAAGATGAAAGATCTACTGCTACCTTAATGGCTGCAACCTCGGCTTGGAAAGCACTATAGTCGGGAAGTCTGAAGCTGGAGCTGATAGAGAGCTGCTGACAGTAGACTGCTCCACCAACCTTCATCCCAAGCTTTGACCCATACCTTCAGAAACTCACTGCCCCTACTCCAATGGCTTCTTACCACCCACAACTCCGTCGCCGGTATACTATATAGGCATGATCCAAGTAATCCGGTATGAAGTCAGGGTATGTGAGGATTTCCGAGCGTTCAGACACGTGCCCTTACCATACACCTTCCGTCGATGTCTGCGGGCACTATGTGCAAGATGGCGGTAAGTGCCATGGTTGGTATGTATCTTAGTGCACCACACATGCTGATGAGCTCCGCCCGTTGAGCGCTCTCGAGTTTCCTTGCAATTGTGGTCTTTTCTAGGGCCCTCCACCACATAAAGACTCCATTGAACATAATGGGATTGACTATGGTGTCTAAGAGCCAGCTCTGGCTCTGATGTAGCAACCCAATAACTCGAAATGGAGTTGGATATATACTTACTATATATGAGATTATGAGAAATTTGAAAAAAGGCAGACAAGTTTTCATTGAAATTAGTCTTCAGTCTCAGATACAAGTTCAAATGAGAATGATTAAATTGATGTTATCGTTTCTCCAAAAACATACAACTCATTGGAAGTTTAAGTAAACAAGCTAGATCAAATTTTTCGATAATGTCATAAGTTAAATAACCAAAATGTTGATAACGGACGCTACAATGGATCAGTATTTCTATTTATTTCCGTCTGTAACTCCTTAATCACTCGTTACGGTAGATTGCTTTGGCCGACTAGATCTTCCGTCAAATTTCTGTTAAAAGTGATGAAAAGTGTATCTAATTCGCTGTCTGTGGGTATAAATATATTAGCTTATTTTTGAGGGACTCCTTTTGGTATAAAGTTTTCGTACGAACTAGTTATTATTTAACTACAAATATATAAGTTGAAGAGTCTTATTCAGTAAACACAGCTGAAAAAGCATACTATATATTTTCAGAACGACATACACACATCCATTTACTACATATACTTGCCCATAAATCAGAGTCTCTCTCTCTTTCCACCTTATTACTGATATCACTATACTCTCCTCAAGATAATAATGTTTGTTCTTTTTTGGCCTCTACTGATCCTTTCCTAATTCATATTTTCCCATTAAAATGTGTTCAATAATTAAATTTTTGCCAAATTTCTGCCAAACAGCTAAGCGTTAAACCCAAAAAAGGTGTAAAATATATCAGACACTATTACCCTTACAGCCACCACTCCAGTAGCTCAGTCTATTGCTCAACAGTATTTAGTTGCACAAACAAAATGTAATTGTTTCCATTAGTTTTTATCCGTTCGTGGCTGAAACTATGCACTGAAAGAAATGTTTGTTAGAAATTTGAGGTTACAACCATTACATATAGGTATATACAGACAGGATTTATTGTGGAACTAAGCGATAAATTTCTTGACGATACGACGGTAGTATTCCATTTAAATGTGTTGCAATCTGGTTCTGGTGAGCGTCATGTGGTTAGGAATATGTGGGCGGGGAGAAGTCGTTGGAGAAGAGGCGCAGTGAAATTTTTCACGAATTTGTCGAAGCTAAGACCATATGAAGCGTCTTTCTTCATGCTTAGCTTTGGGCTACCGGAGTACTGTAGTTTTTTCAGACAGAAGTAGTTGTTATAAAGGTAGCCGTAGACTAGCTACTTCGATAGCGGAGCTGAGATATTATCATTGAGCTCGCAAACTATGAGCTCTAAGTTAGTCAAAGCGTGTCTGTCTTCAATGAAAATAACATCATCAGATTCTTTTTGTGCGCCTGACCATAGCAGAACTGCTGGATACTGTAAAGATGTTGAGCTACAAAGAGACGGCACTTGTTCACCGCACATTTGTTAACATGCGTTCTATGGACCTCGCGCACGCTTAGCAGGCCTTAGTCGTCGACCGACTCTAGTGGGACTGCGAGATCCTTCTGCTGTTCTGCTAAAAATCCAGTCGGACCAAAGTCAAAGTTGTATGGAATAAGTTAAGGTGGAAACATTCAGGCACTTTCTCGACTATTGTCCAGCCATTGTAAGCCAGAAACATCTCGGCAGTCATTCCTTCGGTCAACCAGGTTACATAGCCGAAACTGACATTTGCCACTTCAACCTCCTTCTGATCGGATTAAGGCGCTTTGTCGATATATGACAATCTTTATGATCACTTTTATAGCAGTCCCTGGTACCATAACGGACCAGCGCTATAAGCTGTCGAAATCACGTTCCTATAATAGACGACAATTTATCCTAACCCAAGCTAACCTAACCCCACTTTATGGTTATATATATTTCAAATATATATTATCAATATATATCCAGGTTTTATTTTGGCTTCCATGATTGATGATGTAGTAAGATTGATGAAATTCTGGTATGCGTAGATAGGTAGGAAAATTTTGGCTTTGTACTGCGACCTATGATCTATTGTGCCCTCCTCTATATCACATATGGTCACAAAGGTTCAGCATTCTGAACAATTCCAGGACCTTTTTGGGCACGACTGAGGTGATGTGATTCTTGTCCACATAGATGAAACCTAAGGCCTTGAGTCTGTTTCCGCAAATTGCTGGGCAATCCAGAATCTGGTGTTCTTGAGTTTACTGTTCCATGCCGCAGAGCTAGCAGTTTTCTGTAGACACTAAAGCCATGTTGGACAAGTATGTACTTCCTGCAGTGTGCTTTATAAAACGCGACAAGGAAACGGATCCTTGCAAAGCTGTACCCTCTCTGAACCAGCTTGGCGTAGCGCATTCCCATGGTCTATAATTGGAGGTCCGGACAGTTATAACTCTATTTCTGAACTTCGGTACCAAATTGTTACTAAAAAATTTTTATCTCAAACTAATTAATATTCGTCTAGCTTCTTAAGACCTTAAAAACCGTATCCCTCTCTCCCGTCATGAAAATTCTGAGTTTTATTAGACTATATACTTGACGGGTATTGGAAAACACATGCTTTTTATATTCTAAAATCAGCGCTATCTTCTATCATTTCTTTTATATTCCAGTTCTTATTTATTTTTATCACAAACAAAAATCTCAGTGCTCTTTTTGCCACTGCTGCATCTCTCACGCTGTCACATGACCTGTCTGTGATGTACCGTTTGAAAAATAAACATTTTTGTCAACTGCTGTGGCATACTAGATTTACTGTTATTTACCTTTAGTTAGTTTTGCAACCAATTTCGATGCTCTCCTCCTTCCTTTCTTCGAACTATTTGCCATTAGACTTGGTTCGGAAAAATAATTACACCATACCTCAATATAAACACGATTACATACAGACTCTTTCGAGGCAAGAAGCACACACCTGCAGCTGTGCTACAGCCCTTGCTACTCTCGGTGCCGTAAATCAGCTCAAAGCGTTCAGGCTGTTACTTTAGTTGGCACTTTCCGATCACACACACACGCTTTGCGCCCAAAAGTATACACTATTATTTTCCAAAATTTATGTTGTAGAAAAACTATTCGAGAAAGCCTTTCAACATTTATTCGAGAGTCAAATTCTTTCTTCCTCTCTTTTTCTTTTTGTTTGCGAGCTTTGCAGGTGAAGTAAAAAAGTGGTCCACCACAAAATGTCATTTTTCAAAGCGAAATCGTTAGTGGTGAGCTGGTTGTTGCTTTTGTTGGTCAACAGTGTTCAGTATTTTTGTTAGCCAAACCACTTTGTTGCTTTGTTGCACCATTTTCGAAAGGGGGCCTTACATTTTTCATGTTCTACACAAATGTTTAGTTTTAAGTTTTTAATAGTTTTGTTCGGTGGCAAACATGCCAATTATATGTGCTTGCTACTATCGGGTGATTTTTTTGAGGTTAGGATTTTCATGCATTAGTATTTGACAGATCACGTGGGATTTCAGACGTGGTGTCAAAGAGAAAGATGCTCAGTATGCTTTGACATTTCATCATGAATAGACTTACTAACGAGCAACGCTTGCAAATCATTGAATTTTATTACCAAAATCAGTGTTCGGTTCGAAATGTGTTTCGCGCTTTACGTCCGATTTATGGTCTACATAATCGACCAAGTGAGCAAACAATTAATGCGATTGTGACCAAGTTTCGCACTCAGTTTACTTTATTGGACATTAAACCAACCACACGAATGCGTACAGTGCGTACAGAAGAGAATATTGCGTCTGTTTCTGAGAGTGTGGCTGAAGACCGTGAAATGTCGATTCGTCGCCGTTCGCAGCAATTGGGTTTGTGTTATTCGACCACATGGAAGATTTTACGCAAAGATCTTGGTGTAAAACCGTATAAAATACAGCTCGTGCAAGAACTGAAGCCGAACGATCTGCCACAACGTCAAATTTTCAGTGAATGGGCCCTAGAAAAGTTGGCAGAAAATCCGCTTTTTTATCGACAAATTTTGTTCAGCGATGAGGCTCATTTCTGGTTGAATGGCTACGTAAATAAGCAAAATTGCCGCATTTGGGGTGAAGAGCAACCAGAAGCCGTTCAAGAACTCCCCATGCATCCCGAAAAATGCACTGTTTGGTGTGGTTTGTACGCTGGTGGAATCATTGGACCGTATTTTTTCAAAGATGCTGTTGGACGCAACGTTACGGTGAATGGCGATCGCTATCGTTCGATGCTAACAAACTTTTTGTTGCCAAAAATGGAAGAACTGAACTTGGTTGACATGTGGTTTCAACAAGATGGCGCTACATGCCACACAGCTCGCGATTCTATGGCCATTTTGAGGAAAACTTCGGAGAACAATTCATCTCAAGAAATGGACCCGTAAGTTGGCCACCAAGATCATGCGATTTAACGCCTTTAGACTATTTTTTGTGGGGCTACGTCAAGTCTAAAGTCTACAGAAATAAGCCAGCAACTATTCCAGCTTTGGAAGACAACATTTCCGAAGAAATTCGGGCTATTCCGGCCGAAATGCTCGAAAAAGTTGCCCAAAATTGGACTTTCCGAATGGACCACCTAAGACGCAGCCGCGGTCAACATTTAAATGAAATTATCTTCAAAAAGTAAATGTCATGAACCAATCTAACGTTTCAAATAAAGAACCGATGAGATTTTGCAAATTTTATGCGTTTTTTTTTTAAAAAAAGTTATCAAGCTCTTAAAAAATCACCCGATATTTGTTAGCTTTGCTATATTTACATCCTTAGGTCAGGTGTCGCCTTACTGGATTTTGCATAAAGCATATAAAAGCTCATGTGGCACACGTGACCCCTTGCCACACACATCCACATACAGTGTGTTTGAATTTGAGGCCCGTTTTAGAATATTTCTTGTGGGTATGCAAAGCAAAAGCGTTCGTATAATAGTAAGCTAATAGTTTGCATTCAATTATGTAGCCCAAAATTATTCCTTTGAAAATGACTATTTAAAAAATAAATAGTTTTTGCTTAACAAAAGGAAATTGTATGTATTTAGGGAATTTTTAGTTGACGTGAGTAATTTTCTTTTGTGTAGCTTCAAATGACAAAAAGCTGTGACTTGAGGGGTGAGCGAAAGGGAGAGATTTTAAATTTTATAGTAGTTGCTGAAAATTTTCTAGCTGCGGACATTTTTTGCAAATTTTTGGAAAGAAGTCCAGACGCTGAACCCAATTTTCGATGGTTTTCAAGTATAAATCGGCCGTTACTGCTGCGCTTTCACGTTCGATATTCGTACGAAGTTCATCAGCAGGCTTGTTGGTGTAGAACATAGACTTCACGTAGCTCCACAGGAAATAGTCTAACGGCGTCAAACCGCACGACCGAGGCGGCAATTTGCTGGACCATTTCGTGAGATAACACGTTCACCAAATTTGATTTTCAATAAATCGATTGTGACATTCGCTGTGTGGCTTGTGGCGCCGTCCTGTTGAAACCACATATTGTCCAAGTCCATATCATTCAATTCGGGCCAAAAATATTCGGTTAACACTGAGCCGTAGCGATTCCTATGCACAGTAACGTGCCGGTCTTGATCATCACGGAAGAAGTACGGCCCAATGACGCCGGCGGCCCATAAACCGCACCAAACCGTAATTGTATCGGTATGAAATGGTGTCTCATGATTACGTGTGGATTGCTGACTGACCAATAACGCATAGTTTGCTGATTCGTTGTTGGACCGTATATCTTTCCATGATGAAATGGCAAACCTTACAGAAGAGAAATGTCAAAAGAGCGGAAAAAATATGGCGTCGTTTGCCAGTATCGGTCTACTTTTGTAGCGTCCCTTTTGAAAAACACAGTATGGTTATAGCTTCCGGTGCGTCGGTTGTATGACTGCCAAGATATTTCAATCTCAGACAAAGTGGACATTGGTGCCAGGATATGTCCAGCTGACCTTCTTCCAGACAACTTTGACAACTTGTGTATGACACGATTTTTGCTATATTCGCCTTGTTGAAATAATCAGCATTTGGGGCAGGACGTATACTACTAGCTTAATAGCAGCCACTTCTGTCTGAAAAACACTACAGTGGCCCGGTAACCTAAAGCTTAACTTTACGGAAATATGCTTATAGAAAACTCCTCTTCTAACTTCGATTCATCCATGAAAAAGCTCATTGTGCCTCTTCTCCTGCGACCTCTACCTGTCTACATGTCCCTCGTCGGAATATGAGCAGAGAAAAAGCCACTGGGAGTGGTTAAAATTTTTAGGCATACCGTCCCTGAGCATTGAACGGTAGCACTTGCCGACAGTTTCCATGCATGTTATGTGTGGAATGAATTTAAGTAATATTGTTGATGTAGTCCGGGATGCGCTACATATCATAAAATATTATTGGCTTGACTACGGTTTCGCCTTTGAGAATCTCTACCTCTTACAGCAGTATAAGGAGAAGTTCTGTTATAAAAATATATATATTACTAAATATATTCAGACTAATATGTTGTCCTTATTTCGTTTGCCATGGTCGTCATTAAAAGAGGGGTTTCTCATCCGAGGCTGTTTGTCGCTTTTCATTGGGATAGGCTTTTTACGTGGCGGGTCCCAAACCCAGCGCACAACCCTATGCAGGGGATGTTTCGTCTTCTCACTTTAGCTCACCTTCGAACGGATGTTCTTAGGCTACCCAGAGGATACTTGGTCAAAGACCGGAAGTCGTGAGCTGCTTGAGTCATATGTAAAAGAATCGTTTCTGGCCACTCCCAAGTGAATGGCGATCAGAGAACTTTCCTCACTTGCGTGAACTTCTACACATGACCCCATCCTCCTAACCAGCATTAACACCACCAACAATGTCAGCCTGGAAATCCAACGCAGGATTGCTCTTGCCAACAGGTGCTACTTCGGACTGAGTAGGCAATTGAAAAGTAAAGTCCTCTCTCGACGAACAAAAGCCAAACTCTATAAGTCGCTCATAATTCCCGTCCTGCTATATGGTGCAGAGGCTTGGACGATGTCAACAACTGATGAGTCGACGTTGCGAGTTTTCGAGAGAAAAGTTCTGCGAAAGATTTATGGTCCTTTGCGCGTTGGCCACGGCGAATATCGCATTCGATGGAACGATGAGCTGTACGAGATATACGACGACATTGACATAGTTCAGCGAATTAAAAGACAGCGGCTACGCTGGCTAGGTCATGTTGTCCGAATGGACGAAAACACTCCAGCTCTGAAAGTATTCGACGCTGTACCTGCCTGGGGAAGCAGAGGAAGAGGAAGACCTCCACTCCGTTGGAAGGACCAAGTGGAGAAGGACATGGCTACGCTTGGAATATCTAATTGGCGCCACGTAGCGAAAAGGAGAAACGACTGGCGCGCTGTTGTTAACTCGGCTATAATCGCGTAAGCGGTGTCTACGCCAATTAAGAAGAAGAAGAATATGTTTATAATCAATTTATAGTCATGAAAAGTGTATAAAAAGGAATTCACAGTCCACCAGAGTTGGCTATTATTTCTGTTAATTTGTTTATGTTCAATTATCTGTATGGATCCTTGTCAGTTGTTTTCCGCTTTTACGTAACCGATAACTTCAATAAAAGTTCGATTCGATTCGAAAATTAGTCGACCAGCCGAGCATTTTAAAAAGTACTGATTTTGTACTTCCTTCAAATGTTCAAAGTGTAGTATTTGGAATGTAGTGCATTGTTCCTGGCATCGGTAAACAGGATATAAGGGGTTATTGAGATTTACGGGTTTCCAAAAAATATAAATTTTGAAGTTGATCCAAGTAATAGTTTTGGATATACTTTTATAGCCTTGAGAACTTGTGCGCTCGAGGCTAGCTAGGCTAAGTACGCCGTTTTTAAACGCGTTTTTTTCGAAACTGTGTTTTTGAAGTCGGTTAGCAAGATTTCTTGAGAACTTCTCAGCCGATCTTCAAGGAATTTTACACAGGTCTTTGAAATAAAATTCTTAAAGGCGTGGAAGAAGGAGTTTTTTCGATTACAACTAATTGAAAGAAAAAATGTCGCGAAATTTTCACTGAATTTTTATTTTTTTTTGTAAAAATGTCTGCCAAAACTCCAATTTTCAGTTTCTTTTCCTTCTTCCAAGTTCTAAGTTAAGGTTTCATCTAAAACACGTATTTTTCACTTTAGATGATCCTGTAGGGAGTTGTCCTGCCAACGTGGGCAGATCTTTTTTCCGAGAGGTCACCGGAAATGGTATCGCAATGGCCGTGTTTAAATATTTTTTTCCAAAATTTTCAGAATTTTCTTGTTAATAGTGCATGCTTGTATCAATAAAAAAATCGAATAAAGTGTTTAATTTTTTATATTAGAAAAAAATAGTTGAAAAAGGCCTTTGTTCCGCATTGAATCGTCTTAAGGAGTATATTTTACTTGCGTGTATTCAGTATACTCTTAGCATGAATCCTTAAAGGATCATTATTGAAATAGCGGTAAAATAATTAGTTTTTGTTCGTATGTTATTCAGTTTCCGACCCTACAAATGTCGTTCGTTCAAAACTAACTGAACTCTTTAGTCGGTTCTTTTATAAAATTTCCTGTGAAACTGTTGGAAAGAAGTATGTTGGGGTTCGCGTGCTCTCTTCTATTTTTAAATAATTTTGATTTCATATCTATTATCAAGGAAAAATTAAATCATTACCCACACAGTCAGATGGTTAGAAATCGGGAAGGGGTACAGAAATACTAAATTTCCAACACATTCGTGAACACATAATTTGAACTCTATTTATAAATATATATGTATGTATGTAGATATATATACATATGTATTCAAATATATGCCGCTTTGGGTATATTTCCTTTTTCCTTATAAAAATTTACATCCGAAATCACTTCTTCATGGTTTTAATGTGATTTCTTGTTTTCCACAAACAAGTTCCTCCCCTCTCCACAGAGCAGCTTGTTTTGAATCGTAAAGTCAGCATTATTGCGCTGAAATAGTCCGCGGCACGCGCCCATCTAAGTATAACGGCGCATCTTGCATGCACTAAGCTTCACCGTTAAAGCTACCTTCGCTTGCTTTTTTCTGGCTGACACCTTCCCACAACGCTTGTACAGCTGCCCTGCTGCGGCGACATGCTAATAAGCTGTCATTAGTCCTCTCGTGTGGGGTGAGTTCGGCTTTTCTTTGCATTTTTTCCTCACTCAATGCGTTTTTTTCTGCGTTTTTAAGTAGGAAAATTCCAATTCCAGCAATTCGTTACGCACGTTGCTCTTCCGCGCTTCTACTCGTCTTCGCGCGATGCTTTTATGAAGCGCTTTGGTGGCTTTTAACGGGATTTACACCCACAACTTGACGTTTGCTATGCGCGTTGTTGTGACAGCGTGACGTCCATCAGTTCATTACCTTGAATTTACAGTTACTTTTAAATGTTACCCCTGCACCCGCGGCGATGCTGCTATTTGTAGTGGAAAGTTGCTACCTTGTAATGATCGTCTCGTGTTTTTTCGTTTCTTCTATTTATCTGCGCAGATTATTTACATTCCCGTTGCAGCGTTGTCTTGGAAACAGCTGGTTTGGTGTTTTTTCTTGACTTTTTTCAAGCAAAAATAACGCTGATGGAGGTATCATTACATTTTTATTGTCGTTCATAGAATTTGTTGC
Organism: Bactrocera neohumeralis; assembly: GCF_024586455.1. Classification (NCBI taxonomy): domain Eukaryota; kingdom Metazoa; phylum Arthropoda; class Insecta; order Diptera; family Tephritidae; genus Bactrocera; species Bactrocera neohumeralis. The sequence continues at coordinate 20,615,798 of NC_065920.1, forward strand.
GTTCTTTTGTTGTTGTTCGTTTGTTATTTCTCTACAAATTTTTATGTCAGCAATGTTGCCCTAGAGTTTTACAACTACGCTGGTTATTCTGTACAATTACCATGAATATTACCACAATGACTTTTTGGCCTCATCTGGCAACAGCTGCCGCCAGCTAATAGATATGAGACATTTCGGTCGGTTTTTTCATATCATTTTTGGAGAATAAATTACATTTAAGCTTTTAAATTCAACTTTGCTCTGGAAATATGGTAATTCTAATTTTAAATTATGAATTTTTTATTCAAAAAGCAGTAAGCCAGCAATAAAGACACGAGGTGATTTAAGAACTTTGATGTACTAAGAAGAATTTAAAAGATTGGGAATTAGTATAAATTATACACGATTTTCTCAAAAATTCAATGAAATCTTGTTCGTCCTGTTATGGCAGATGTCCGGCTATAAGAACTGTCCGTAATAAGGATTTTAAATGTATTCATATTGCAGACGATGCCAACGATATTTCCAGTCCTTGAAACCCTTTTCATAAGCACTTTTTAGGATGGCTCCTAAGTCGAATTTTGTCTTATCTTTTCAATCTTCTGAAAACGGGTTCCATGGAGAGGCAATTTCAGTTTGCGAAACTAGAAAAGATCTGACGGAGTCAAACCTGGTGAAAACGGAGGTTGATCAAAGATACCGTTTTGGCTTTAAATTCGGTCATAATCGTGGCTCGATGCGATGGTGCATTATCATAGTGTAAAATCCATGAATTGTTCTTTCACAATTCTAGGTGTTTTCGACAGATGTTCTCACGCAAACGCCTCAATAATATACAAAAAATATAACTCCTTATTGATCGCCTGTCTCTCCGGAACAAATTCCTTGTCTCTCCGGAACAAATTCCTTAGCATGATTTTTTGATTTGGGCGGATCATCGGCAGTTATAATGCTCTCCATGAGTATGGGATCGGAATTTGCACGATCAAGCAAGTCCACAGAGAGATCGTAGGCTTTGTACCACTCGTATGTTTGTGTTTTTGATAAAACTGAATCACCGTAAGTCTTTTCCAACAGTCACAACGATTCCTCACACGAAATTTGATTAAGAATAGAAAATTTGAGACAAAATTTTTGTTCGATATTTTTATCCATTGTAAAAAGCACAACGCACTGAAGAGATGTACCGACTTAATCAAGGACGGTCTTATTAATTTAATTACAATTTCTGGGTGCTTTTTTGTCACAATGTATATTGTATAGTCTTTTCATAAAGTTTCGAAAGAGTAGATACTAACTACGTTCAGTTTCCTCAGTTCAAAAGCCATTAGTTGACTACTTTCACATCTTTCGGTTTCGATATTGGTGGTTGGTGGTTCCGACATTTAACATTCATCTTTAGAGCGGTTTAAAGATAAAACACATTCTCTTTTCATTATTCAATTTATTTTCACTCTGACCTCTATTTAAGTGGATTTTCAGAATAATTTTATTGAGTAGTATAGACTAGAGTGTCTTTTATTGCGGTCATCTTTGCTCCAGCTCTCTCTATTTGTTAAAGAACTCCTCTTTGCTACATTCCTGATCTAGGTAAATATCGATCTCCTCTTCCTGTTAATTCAATTAACTGTTGAGATATGCATCCTTTAAATAAACAAATAATAATGGTATTTACTATTTTAAACGAAACTATATTACTACAGGCCTCTGACCATAGACTACATGGTTTATATTCACCGTTGAAGTTAAAGGCTTCCTTCCACATATTTCTTGGGTTTATGTACAAATATGTTATACTCATACTTATTTTCCTAATGATTACACTGAAACTCCGAATTTGATGATCTCGTTTTGTCTTACCTTTTTTTTATTGACAAGGGTGTATTGCTCCATTTCACTGGCGAAAAAGTAAAAAAAAAAAGATAAATGTCAAATCTGCTTGTAATTCCTCACTATTCTCCACTTTAGGGTTTGGCCATTTCGATTATCGAAATGATGTTTTACTTGATAAATCTTGCTCCACTATAATAGGTGGCGGCGCCTTCGATTGTAAATGACAATCTTTACGTAGCTCTTCTGTTTATTTTCAGCTGACCAAAAAATAGTAAGACTTTGTTCATAATTTTAAAATTCTTCATTTATTCTTCAAAATCACGTTTAATGTCTTCAATTGACTCAAAATGGCTACCCTGGAACGGTCGTTCGAGTTTGCTAAAAGTCATATGGAGCTAAATCAAGCAAATACGCTTGTTGCGAAACGAAATTGGTTGAAAATTTGGCGAAAAGCTCACGAAGAATCAATGCAATATGCGACGGTGCATTATCGTGGTGTAGAAGCCAAGAGTTGTGGGCCCATAACTCCGGCTTCTTCTTACGAATGCTTTGCAAAAACGATGCATAACACTCAAATAGTATTCCTTGTTGACAGTTTGGTCGGTCGGAAGGAATTCGGAGTGCACCACATCTCAATAATCGAAGAAAACTTTCACCATAACCTTGATTTTGACCTGCTTTCACATGGTTTTTGGCTTCGGCTCATCTTTGCCACGACATTCGGCTGATTTATCGTCTGTTTCCCGGTTGTAAGAATGGAGCCAAGGCACATCTCCAGTAATAATACGTTTCATGACATCCTCTAAGTCAGAAAGCATTGTTTCACAGTTGTCAACTCGACACTGTTTTTCTAACAAATTTAGTGATTTTGGAACCAATCGTGCTTTCACTTTTCTTAGGCCCAAAGATCTTTCAAAATGATTTTCACTGATCCTTCCGATATTTCAACGATGTCAGTAAGATCTTTGGCTGTTGATCGTCGATTCTCAAGTATCAATTTATTTACTTTATTAATGTGTTGATCATCAGTTGATGTTGTTGGCCGTCCTGGACGTGGTTCGTCGTCAACGAGTTCTCGACACTCTTTTAAGTATTTGTACCAATGAAAAATATTTACTCCCAACAAGCAATTATCACCGAAGACCTTTCCCAACGATTTTAAAGTTTCGGCACCTGAAATTTTACTCCGCACACAAAATTTAAAGGAAGTACTTCGTAGAAAAATTTCACGCAACGTAAAAATCGCCGAATGCACTTTATGTACTTCAGAAAGACAACACTAATGATTATTTTGATGTAACATTTGGCATAGATGTCACTGATGGTCATACAAACCTAGAGAAAAAATATCCGACGAATGGTTTTTCACGCGAAATTTAAATTAAAAAGTCTTATTATTTTTTGCCCACAGTAGTATAAGCAATTCCGAACAAAAATCAGGGTTGTTGCAAATAAGAAGACTGATAAAAATTATATTTCAGTCTAGTGAGATTTTCATTACAGGAGTTGACGCACACATTATGGTATAACTAGTAAAACTTGGAGAGCCATATTTTTGTATGTGAAAGGCATACATACATCAGAACCTCATCTCCAAGGGATCTTCTTCGAAGCAAATGATATTTTTTTAAGCTGTGATAGCATAATTCACGAGACTATTGGGAAATATACATAATAGTCATAAGTAGTCCGGAATAATACTGTAAATCTCGAGTTCAATTCCTTTCTCTTGAAAGTGACGGTTTTAGAAATGTCGTTGATTTGATACCTTGGAAATTCTTCAATTAAGATTAAATTAAATAAGTGACTACATTAAAAATTTCTGTGACATGTAAAGCAATGGAGCTTGCATTTGAATGTCTTTTGTATACTTCTGACGCTATATAACCGGTATTTTTTGGGTAATATATTGAAAAACTTGGCATTAACTGTGTAAGCTGTGTCTACGCCAGTAAAGAAGATGAAGAATAATATATTAAATACACATAAATATTATTTTTATTCCAGAAATGAAAATAAACCAGACTCTATTATCCATTTTATTACCCTCTGTCAATAATAATTTGTGGTTAATGTGGCGCTAAATTATTTTTGTGCCTTCCACAAATATTCCCAAATAAAAAATAATCAAATTTGAAAACACAACTACAATTGCAGGACACTTTCTAAGCGTCGAGGGAAAATGCAAATGGCAAATGGCAAAATGGGGCATAATAAAAATATACACTTGCGATCTAATGGCATTTATTAATCTAATTGTTATAGACAAAAAATGATAATGGATGGAAATACAAAAATAGAAAGAATTTCGGCTACAAGACAGAAGCAACCGTTAGCCTGGCAGCATATGACACCCACTCACCCACACATTCGGCCCAAACGTAAAGCCGCTAATGCAATAACATTAACGTCAAGAATGCCGTCATAGTGTCAAACCATTTCGCAAATCTAATGAGCCCTAACGGCACAAAAGCACGGCTCGAGGGGAAGCGAGTGAAAAAAGTGTGGCGAAAAGTTGAAAATTTACACCCAAAAAGCGCAGACAGAAATGTGAAAAATGCAACCGACGAAAAAACACTGTAGACAAACCAGAAATTAAGCGAAAAAGGTCATAAAGCAAAAATCGACAGCGCGCTGTTGCGGAACCGAATAACAGCCCATTGGGAAGGGTAGGCGCGTAAGGCAAGGCAAAAAAAGTGTACGCCAAATGTCGACAATTTTCATGGAAAAACGAGGCGTGCGAAAGTCTCAATATCCCCGTTTCGGATGGGGTCAAACGCGACGCGAGGTGTCAGTTAGTTAGGGTGTGAAATTGAGAATTAAAATGTCTTACACATGGCACGTACATATTATCTCTACATGCTCTGTAGGAAATTGTGTAAATTTAGAACTGGTTTGGCTCTAATTAATATATTTATAGAGTGCTTTATTCCGTATTTTATTATTCCGTAAGAGTGATAGTTGATGACGGGTGTGATTTGCTGTACAGAGTCGTGTACGTATCTTCGCTACAATAGGACAGTGGTCCGTGTTGATGTTAGTTCCTCGGAGCGTACACAGGGCAATATCACTGGAGACGTGTCGAACAACAATCATAACATGATCGATCTTTTTGCGAACTTCTCGATCCTGAGACCCAGGGAGCTTGATGAATTTTCTTTTATTTTTATATTACAGACAAGAACATTTCGGGCCCCTGCGAAATCCATCAGCATAAATCCATTTGGAGAGGTTCCGCCACGGAGTCTGAATTTTCCCACTGTTTAACCAAAGATGCCTTTTTTACTCACCCTTTCGTTAAAATCGCCAAGCACAATTTTTACATTGTGGCGGGGCAGTTCTCATAGGTGCGCTTCAAGCGCTTTGGTCACATCGTATTTCTACTCTGAGGGGGGCTCCAATCAGTATTGAGTTGAAAAATGTTGCTCTGATGCGGATTGTGGCTAGACGCTTGGTCCTTCTTTATATGACCGCTGTAGTAAATGTCATAAGGACCTACTCGTCCCGTCTTTGTCCAGTCCTTCACATTTCTTGGACGGCGGTGATGTCAGCCTTTACTTTTATGAGGACATCAACCAGCTAGGCGTCGGCACCTTTCCAATTTAGGGACTGGACTGCCGGACCGGACCTTGCTGTGGTCGTCATCAAAAGTGGGGCCTTTCATTCGAAGCTGTTATTTCTTTTTCATTGGCAGTGGTTTCTACGTGGCTGGTTCCAAACCCAGTGTACAACCTCGGTAGGCGAGTAGTATAAAGCTGTATATACACATTTATATAGCGAGTTTCAAGACCGACGCACGCTCGCAGTCGGACCTATGGTGAATAGACGCAGCAATTAGACTTCAGCGAACCCTTAAACCGAACATGTCGGAGTGGCTCCGCTGAAGCTTCCTTTCTTTTAGCCGTGATTCCAGGCTCCACACATGTTAGCTACCGCATCTTACACAAGTATTACTCACGTTTCCAGGGTGCGCAGCGAGTACACTAGAGTAGGAATTAGGTATGGTCCCACAAGAGTAACTGCTTACCCAGAAGTATAATTATAGCTCATTACATCCCCATTACCCGGCGGTAGAAGCAGAGGAAGAGCTCCACTCCGTTGGAGAGATCAGTTGGAGAAGAGCCTGGCTGCCTTGATATCTCGAATTGGCGCCAAATAGCGAAAAAGTCTTCCAAAATATTGTCTAATCTCTAAGTTACTACAACCAGCTCGCTTTTTCCTGCTGGGCACTTTTGTCATAGAGTAGGCATTCATCTCCTTTGCTTGGCACTTATTTTATTTTCATTTCGATTCATTTGTTCGTCCATCCCGTTCGAAACTCCGCGCTGCCGCTTATTGCGAGTGAAGAACACCCAGCTCCAGCAATAAAGGTCCACCGCTTCGCCCTTACCCAAGTCCTGCCAAGTATTTTAGGGTCACATTCCGCATTCAGTGATTTCTGCGTGTCTGTTCCATTGCTTACTTTACATTATGTAATTTGATTGTTTCTGTTTTCATATTTGTTGCTGTTGTCTCTCCGTTATCCTTGTTGCTCGCTTCGGCGACTTGGACGCTGTGTCTTTGGCATTGCTTTGTCAGCATGTTTCAGTTAATTTCCATGTAAATTAAGCAATAAAATGTACCGTTTAATGTTTCAATTAATGTTGCGCGTTAAATTTACATTGTTCGCCATGTCGTTAATCGCAATGATTTCTCTCTCTCCTTTGCGCAAGCATTCATTTGATAGCATTCTCTATTCTTCTGCGTTATCTTTGGCAACTATTGTGTTGTTAGTAAATATATGTATGTTAGGTTAGATCTGTTTGTATAGAATTAAATGCGAGTAGTTAAGTTTTTATGTTCTTAAGATTGTTTTGTTATGTGTCGTCACTTGATTTTGTTAATTATTTGTTAAGGATTATTAGCTTTGCGCATGGAATTGAATTTCGGTTAACGCCCTCACAGCAGTTTTGCCTTCTCTTTTATTATTATTATTCTTCTAGTCACTCAAGTTTTGTGATTGGACTAGAAGAGTATTGGCTTCAGTTTGGACAAATGTCTGCTTCACCTACTGCTCAGTCGTTGAATTTTTCATTATCATCTACTTTTTTTTGACAGAATTTGTAATTATGGTTTTGACTTACAAGACCATCTAAAAGCCCTCTGAAGAAAGAGCATTCCCATATATTGGTGCCACTTAACTTAACGCAGAAAACCACATGGACCGAACTTCCATCTGGGAATTAGTGATGAATTGCAACCGTATGACGATGAGTCGCCGTAAACGAGAAGCTAAGCCAGGCTTAACGGTCAGGCAGGTTATGCTGTGCGTTTATGGAAAATTGGCAGGCAATCATCTGTTGTAAGCTGCTCCCCTTCGACTAAAGTGTAATATCAAAAATTGGACCGTCTGAAGGAAGCAACCGCGGTCAGAAAGCTTTCGTTATCCCAGAAGTGCTGATTAGTGGTCAACGCTTTTTGAGTTGGGCCTTGACGCGTAGGTACAACTTCAGAACGTATGAAGACCTCCTCTTTTACATCTCTTTCCTTCTTGTTCATCGGCTTTACTGTTTTCGATGAAGTGACCAGGCACACAGAAATGTCTTCACGTGGAAGAAACTTTATGCTACTGCTAGTGAGGTCATTTGCTATATTCGAGCTCACTGCCAGCGAACTCAAGGCCTGTATACCAGCTCTGTTATCGGAGTGAATGCATACTTTCCTGAAAGAAGCCGCCCTGCTGAGAAGTATATTTGCTGCTGCCTTGATGGCTGGCACTTCTGCTTGAGAAACATAAAAAGTCTTTTTTTTTTTCAGAAATTATAATACATGCTGAAGCGAAAGTCCACTTTACCTCATTTTACATACTGCCAAAGAAAATTTGGCTTAAATTTATTTTGGCATTATCCACCCTTGAAGTAATTTTACAAAGAGAAAAGCATTATCAAGCAATATTTACAGTGTATAAATAATATTCCCATGTTGCAGCAAAATTATTGCAACCGGAGAGCAAGAATTTCTATTGTCTTCTTATTGCACAAAATATGTTTTTGCTGTTGTTGTTATTATTATTATTGTGTTGCAGCTGCTGCTGCTGTTGTTACTTCTTTTATCAGCAACCACAAATCAAAAAGAATTTCACGAACGCTTTTGGCGAAATTGCGAAATTTCCGTATGTAAGCGTTGGAGAACAAGCAGCCAGCGCAGAATTGGGCGTACTTTATGGCAACATGTGTGTGTACACTCAAGACGCTGCAAGATATAAAACTCTGCGTGGAGAGGAGCTGGGCTGGAAAGTAGGAAAAATAAGTGTAAGAAAACAGAAAGAAGATGCAGCTTTAAAAAGCTTGAAGCAGGAGTGTGAGTAGACGGGCTCTCGAGTTGAGTGAAGCAAGCGGGGCTGACGAAGAATTTGAGGGACCCTCAAATGCGTGGCAAAGCTTGCTATGTGCAACTGTATGTGGGGAAAGAGCGCTCATATGTTACTTATTTTCTTTGTTCACAAAAAAATATGGCTGCTACCGCAACGCTGCCATTAAATGGCAACCGAAAAAATAAATATGCCACAAACAAATCAGCATTCTACTTGCCACATTACAGCAGCGCGCAACATGTTATGATAGAGTTCACGCTGCCGCTGGCGAATTTCTCCACTCGGCTCTGACAAAGTAAGAAATTTTGCAACTGAAGAAGCCGTTTTCGGAGGCTGTAAACCCACCTACTTGCTTGAGAATTTTTGTGGTGAACACAATAATGCCGCAGTCTGCTGCTGCTGCGGTCTTGCAGCACAATTTTTTGTCTATCGCGAATCACAACAACAAAAATGCGCTTAAGATTAAGTCGTGTTGTTTTTGTTATTTGGATAGTATTGCATTTGCATTTCTAAGTTGCATGCGGCAAGTTGGTACTTAGCTGTTGCATCGGGCACGGGCGCTGGGCGGCAAATTTCTTATAGTCTTTGCCAATATGTGTACTCGGTAGCTTAATATGTGGTAACTTGGCGCGATTGCGAAGAGTTGTGGGTAATTATGGGTTGGTGTATTTTGGTGCGCAGAGTTGCATAGAGGGCTTGAAAAATCTTTATATAGAAAGAGTTTAATGGAAGAATGTTACATATGGATATACTTGGATTTCTCGCAAAGCTAGAAGAAATAGTTGTGAGAAATTAACAAATAGGTTCAAGCTAACCACACGATTTTAACTGGAATAAATTTTGTCTCAATCCCACTAAGGATAAGACGGAAGACAAAGTCTTGATTTGCTTTTTCCTTTAACTGTATTCAGAATACATTTAAGAAGTGCGAAAAAACTCTGGGTAATGTGATGCGAAAAATCCTAGGTACGAATCAATTGATCTTCCATTGTATCGAACTTTGAACCTTTTAAAATTCACTCGAAGTATATTAATTATAATTACTCTGCACCATATAACAGATCGGGGATGATGAGTGGCTTGTACAGTTTGGTCTTTGCTCATCAAGAGAGGATTTTACTTCTCAATCAGTCCAAAGTAGCACCTGTTGACAAGAGTTATACTGCTTTGGATTTCGAGGTTGACGTTGTTGTTGGTGTTAATGCTGATTCCAAGATATATACGTACGAAATTATCTACGACTTCGAAGTTATGACTGTCAATAGTGACGTAAGAGTCAAGTCGCGAGTGCGACGACCATTTCTTCGATGACAGGAGATATATCTTCTTGCCCTCTAGTCTGGAGAAAGCAGAACTAACGGTGCGGATGTTGAAGCTAAAGATATCGATGTCACCGATGTCAACAGTTGTACACTTTTGTAGAAGATTTTACTTTCGCCGGGCACTGCCTCAGGAAAATCAACCATTAAGGATTGGTATACTAAGTTAAGACGCGGTGAAATAAGCACCGAAAACGATGAACTCCAATAGACTCCCAAAAGAGGTTGTTGCCGACGAAAACATTAAAAAAGTCCACAAAATAATTTCGATGACCGTAAAGTGAAGTTTTTCGAGATAGCAGGCACTCACTAAAGATATCAAGTGAATGCATATATCACATCATTCACAATTATTTGAGTTTGAGAGAGCACGGTGCAAAGTGGGTGCCTGCGAGCTCACTTTTGATCAAAAACAACGACGAGTTGAGGATTGGGAGCAGTGTTTCGAGATATTATATCTTAATAAAACCGAATTGTGTGTGGTGTCACATATCCAAAGATAGTGGCTTCTTCATTGCACTTCCTTGTCCTTGGCTTCGAATTGCTTCCGCATCCACCGTATTCTTCAGATCTGGCCTCCAGTGGCTATTTCCAGTCCTCAGATCTTAAAAGATCGCTGGATAGAAATTTAGCTACAATAAAGAAGTCATCTCAGAAACTGAAGTTTATTTTGATGCTTAAGGCAAATATTTCAAACGCTGTCGCTCTTCTTGTGGACTGGGAAAATTATATAATAGTACAAGTAAACATCAAGTACACTTGCTTTGGACTCGATTATGTTATTAGTTGATAGATGTCGGCTATCAGCTTTGTTGTTTTTTGCCTTTGATATTGCATTTGTTAGATTTAAACCTTCATTCCAACTTTGAAGTCATTACTTGGGAAGAAGTACATATATGTTCAAAGGATTTCAATTTGCAAAAAGACGTAACCTGTATATTTGTCCGTTTATCTTTTATAGAAATCCCTTCTTTTACGCCTCTTGCTTCAGATTAAGATAGTTTAGGAGGTTCATCCAAAAAGGGTTCTCACTTGAACAGCATTAAACGCCAGTCCATTGTGGTATCTGAAACTCCCATATAATAGATCATAAGGCCTTCGATAGCGCTTTGAGCCTATTACAAATTTGTTGAAAAGGCTGTTGCTAGTTTCGACTACGTCCTTTGGTTTACCGATCGCGTCAAACAATTGTTCTTACTCTTAATTGCTGGATCTATGAGTACATGTCCTGCCTTATTCCTTTAATTTGGTTTAAGAGCATTCGTTTACCCCCAGCATTATATATTTGTTTTGATTAGACATCGCTAAATATTTCCTCCAGTCGCCGTAACTCAGAAGCGATTGTTATTGGACACTTTCTTAAGTAAGGAACGATTAGCTCAATATATACAGATGTATTTATGTATGTCAAAGTTTTAACTATTTTAGTATAAGTTAAAAAATATTTTCCAAGAGTATGGAGAACTATCTTTACGGTCAGTGCTGCGGCAATTCGGCGATACACTACATACTACAATGGTTCGATCTGCACAATATATTCATAGTTTGTAATGTTGCCTTGGACCATTATCGATGCCAAATTTTTGGAAGATATCTTGTCAAATAAAAAAGTACAAGTTCAATTTTGACCGAACACTTTGGATGGTAACTACATCTTATAGTGTGGTCAATGAGCCTTTTGCTTACATTCAACCAAGTCCATAACCTTTCATTTATATTTACTCGTTCAACAACCTTTGTTTACATTTGGGGACAGTGACCCTTTTGTTTACATTATATGAGGCCAATGACCCCTTTGTTTAGATTGTGATGTCAACGATCCTTTTTTTACACTTAGCCAAGTTCACAGCCTCTATTTAAGTTTAGAACTAAACTCAAAATCTTTGTTTACATTTAGCCAAGTCAACAACCATTGTTTACATTTAGGGTCAGTGACCCTTTTGTTTATATTTTATTGGGTCAATGACCCCTTTGTTTACATTATTAAGTCTATGATTTTACTGTTTACATTTTGCAAAGATCTTTTGTTTACATTTAGCCAAGTCCAAGAATCGGACACACTTTTAGGAAACCAATGGAAATAGTATTTGGAAAACTCCATTTTCAAACTGACTAGATATGGTAATATTTATCTCTATCTCTGAGGGGTCACAGCCAATGTGGTGGCTCAGTAGACTTTCGAAAAACGAAAGCGCAACAATTTTGAAGAAAAAGCAAGAAAAATGTTCTGAATTATTAAAATTAAATGTACTGACTAATAAAAAAATATTTTCGCCCAGCCTTGAGATAACCAGGGTTGTTCTTAACTTGATGAATTCACTGTTTAAGGGTTCATGCTGTCTATTCTTGAAGAATATATAACCTTAATTGAACTGTTATGCTTATATTATCCAAGAATTTTGTTCACTTTAGTCGGTCATTAAAATTATAAATAGATATGTAAACATACATACATTCCACACCCCACATTCCACAATATTTCAGCGAACTAAACAATCAGTCAAACAACCGTAAATAATTGATGTAAATAATATAAACATCAAATTTACAATGGCCTGTTAAGCCAAGCGCAATGACCAGCGAATCGAACAGCTTACTTAGCAATAATAACGGAGGAGGGCGGGGTGGTGTGAAGGCTTACACTCGTAGACTGCTGGCGTGCGAAAGGGTGGTATTATGAGGCAGGCACTTGGCGTGGCGTTATTTGAATCAGAAATGCTTCACTGCATTTAATTAGCCATAATTGAACAACAAATGCAGCTAAACAAATCAAATATTTATGAAAAAGCAGTTAATTAAATTTGCAATACCGAAATCGGCGCACAACGCAACACACACACACACACACACATGCATTTACAAGTGCGATATATTTATGCATATTTGAAGGTTTCGGAACGCGAAATGATGGCGCCAAATTGTTGTTGCCTACGGCTTAGTTGTAAAAGTAACAACTACTTATTATTAATAATAAAATGTAACTTAATGTGCCAAAAACAACAATGCAAGCGCCATGTATGTATGTGTGTGAGCGCTGGCATTAAAGCAAACAGAATTTTTCAAAATTTCCATAAATTTTCAAATCAAACAAGCGACCAGTAAACAAAATGTGTATGTATGTATGTAGGTGTGTATGCTTGTAGCCAGTTAATAATAATTTAGCAATTTTTTTGTGCACTGAAGAATAAATAATGACGCGTTAATTTGACACAGTTGGCCATATAAGTATATATGTATGTATCTATGCACATATGTATAACTGTGTGTGGCTGTGTGCCTAGTTAACAGCTAAATAACTAGTTAGGTCATTATAAATTATTTAAGTGCGCTATATTGAGCAAATACATGCATATTGTTAAATAAATATATGTACATACATATGTACACATGTAGCCATATTTGGTTATACAAGGGTGATCCTTAAAAGTAATTATATCGAATTTCGGTACTGTATGAGCATCTGACTGAAAAGAGTTTAGAACAGAATTCAAAGTCAAGTTAAAAATTGAGTTTATAGCAACTTTTGCAGTATCAATATTATCAAGTGTTGTTTGCGATCGAATTAGTACCGATATTCGGTAATATAATATAATGCAAATGAAAAAGTTTTAGGTTAAAATTCTGTTTACCGTAAGTTCTTCAAGAGACTAGTATTTTTAATGGATTTTTCCGATCATTTTAGTACCGATTTTCGGTATTATACTGGCCTTTTATTGAAAAGATTTATTATCGAAATTGTATTTCCTATAGTTTCTTCAACTCCAATATCTTTAAGTGATTTCTGCGATCTTATTTGTACCGATTTTCGGTATTATAATATTTTTTACTTGAAAAGACTTAAGTTAAATATTGCGTTTGCAGTAACTTTTGCAACACTAATATTTTTACGTGTTTTTTCGATCGTATTAGTACCGATTTTCGGTACTATAATATTTCTTAATTGAAAAAAGTTTAGGTTAAAATACTGTAATTTCTTCAAGTCTTAAAACATTAGGTGGTTGTTTGTTCTCACCGATTTTCGGTAACATAATGACTTCTTATTGGAAAGGTTTAAGGTCAAAATTGAGTTTAGTGTAATTTCTTCAATATCAATATCATTAAGCGAATTCTTCAATTTGTACCGCTTCCTCCGTAATTCTACTGAAGCTAATACGATAAGGTGATTTCTTCGATCATACTTGTATTAGTACCGATATTCGGTACGGTTTTAATTTCTAATTGAAAATATTTAGGTTCAAAATTTTATTTGTTGTATTTTGTCGAGATCTTTTAGTAATTTGTTCAACTCTTATTGTATCGAATTTCGAAATTCGATACAATAATGACATAAATGATATCTTTATCTTACATATATTATCTTCGACTAAAATGGTATCGAATTTCTGTATTATATTGGGTTCATATTTCTGTATTATATTTTGTAGTTAAGGTTAAATTATTAATACCGATCTTCGGTACTGTGTTGACTTTTTATGTAAAATATTTAAGTAAAAATTGTATTATGAAGGATTTCTTCTATCATATTAGTATCGATTTTCGGTACTATATTGTTACTACATCTGAGAAGAGTTAATTTCTCCGTATTTCTACCGTGGCTAATGTGATTAAGTGATTTCTTCGGTCATATTAATACCGATTTTCGGTACTGTGTTAACCTTTTATTGAAACTATTCAAGATCAAGATTGAATTTACCCAATTTTTTCCTTGAAGATATCAGTATCGATAATAATATTCATTTCGCTACTATAATGTCAACTAATTTAAATTGTCTCTTATTGCTATTAAATATATAGAAATTCAGCTCTTGTAGAACAAATTTACATACAAAATTTAAGAACCCCCCTAATGCATACTAATAATACATATACCTCGCCAATAAGTTGATTAGTCCACCATGTAACCGACCATATATAAAAAAAACACCCACGCGTGGCCACTTACCATCAACGGACGCAGCTAATGTCTATCGGCCAAAAAGTGTTGCCACAGTGGCAGCGCCAACTGATTGGAAAATGCCGATAGTAGCGCTAAAACACAGTGGCCGATAATTTGCTGATTATACACTTGAAGCGACAGCGAGCCGAAAAGAAAGAAAAAAGCTGTGTCCCAAGTGGAAGTAATGCAACAAAAGAAAATCTATAAAATACGCGCTCACCGTGTGTGGAAAATTGCAGGCGTAGCTATTATGAAGCGCACTGAAAAAAATTTTGTCTGCTTATTTGGCATTACTTTGATATTTTTCCGCCGCAGCCTCGCAATGTAGATGCAGTTTAGAAGAAGAAGATAAGGTATTAATACGCAAACATGTTATGATATAACGAGTATGTTTAGAGCGGATTTACACCTATAATAAGCCTTATGAGAGTATCAGTCCTTGGTCTCGTTAGTTTAATATTTTTCGATTGTGAATGCACCATAATTTTACACATATTCAAATCCGAGCCGGCACTAACGGTGTGTGAAGAACTTCATATTCTTTTTAATGAAATTTGAGTGCGTCTCGTTTACGGTTGTTCCCTGTATCGGGGACATCAGTTTTCAGTTGTAAAATGCTCTTTATGGGACTAAAAACTATTTAAGCTGGATCTATGGTTCTCATCGTAAAACGTTTAATACAACCATTTTCATTTTCAGATAGTTTACTGAGGGACTATTAGTATGAGGTTCAATGCATTTAAAACTTAGTCTCGCAAAGACTTTGAAAAAATGATATTAGGCAGGAAAATAACTAAAAGAGCACAACCCTTAGCTTAATAGCTTCTGAAGACCATGATTTATAAAATGTTAATGCTTATTTTCTCTCTTCCACTTTCTGAGTTGTTCAAACGAAGAACTCTGAGAGCAGCTTAAAGTTCAAAAATGTAACTCGAACAGGTAGAGTCAGAAAGAATCTAATGCCGTGAGTGGAGCTTCCCTAGACGTCCTTTGGCGTTACCAAATACCAACATAATATGCACGGTTATACTATAAGTATTCTACCTGAATTGAGCCTTTTCTTGCATATTGCCCTTGTTTTGTTTTCTTTTCAAACGCATCCTCCAAGAAAAACAGCTTCTAATTTAGTTAGATGGTAATTTGGTGTCAGGCTAAGTGTGAAACAAAACGTGTGCATGCATAATTACGGTACTTATATAATTTTATATGCGATACGAGTCTCTTCATTGTAAGAGAGTTTAAACAAACATACTACATATAGCCTTGCGAAGTAAAATGTACAACTTAAAGCTAGACATATAAAGTAAACAAAAATAAATAGGTTAAGTACTCGGCTTACTTTACAGTTAAGGTAGGACTAAGTTTGGACGGTAATAGCCTTGTAGATACAGCGTTAATCCGGATTAACTGCACTTAATCAGATCCAAATTTGTTCACAGATGGCAGCTATGGTAGTTTGAAACTCTCATAAACAGCTCATTGTCCTTTTTATAATATTTTCAATGAAAATTGATAGAAGATAAACATTACGTTTGTTAGCCGACCAATTTTTACCAAACCATTTTTTATTACAAAAGCATATCAACACCTTATTTTTAAAACTGCATCATAACATAGAAGTTTTATTGATATTATATTGAGAATTTGATAAACAGCTGTCAGGGTTGCTTGTATTTCATTCACAATATTTGAAAATTGGCCATTTTTAACATATGTATCGATTTCCAACGAAATCTGACAAACTTAAAATTTTGAGAGTTAGTTTTTGGATTCAGCAACGGACTTATGATTGAAGTGATTTCTTCCAATTAAGTACCGATTTTCAATACTGCATTGACTTTTTGTTTAACACTGCCGTCTGATCAATGCTATTTACCGTAATTTTCTGTTTTAATACATTATAAATATATCTGTACCATATTAGTATCGATTTTCGGTACTATGTTGTTACTACATCTACCTAAACATCGTAAGACAAATTATTTTTTTGATGTAAGTTTTATGTCCCCATTTTGACTTAAATTTTTTGCAAACAATTTTGTGAGTTGAATCGAAGTAATTTCTCCGAACGTATCTTTGTATCTTCAATTCTTCTTTCAAGAATTAAGGTCACATTAGTATCGATTTTCGTAATACGTGTGAGATGATTAAGGTCATATTAGTTTACTGCGATTTCTACCATACTAATATTGATTTTTGTTGAAACTATTAAAGATCAAAACTGAATTTACCGCAATTTTTCAGGAGTAGCATCACAAATTATTTCTTCGAGGATATTAATATCGATTTTCGGTATTATATTGATACTACTTCTGCAAACAGTTAAGACAAAATTAATTTTTCCGGATTTATACCGTGTCTAATGTGATTAAGTGAATTCTTCCATCATATTAGTACCGATTTTCGGTACTGTATTAGCTTTTTGTTGAAACTATTTAAGATCAAAATTGAATTCACCGCAATTTTTTAAGCCTAGTATCATAAAGTATTTCCTTGAGGAATCAGTATCGATTTTCGGTACTATATTGCTATTGAAAAGAGATATTGTCAAAAATTAGTTTTACGTAATTTTACTGAAAAGATAGAAAAAAAAATTTTACCGTTACTAAGTGATTTCTTTCATCATATTATTTATTTTCGGTACAATAATGTCAACTAATTTAAATTATCTTTAATTCCTACTAAATATGTATAAAAAAATTCTGCTCTTGTAGAATAAGATTTGTGTATGAATGCAGACTCTTCAGTTCTGAAAATGTTTAAAGCATTACCTGGAATCGGACTTAGTAAGCTTGATTTATTTTGTCGTTCCCAGTGTTATTTATTGGTTCTACCTTTGTTTTGGAATGCTAAAGATCATATGATGAATATGTGGTCCAAACAGTATTTTTTTTTATGAGGAGAACTATAGAATTTTCATCAAAACTCCAGTTTTACTTATCAGACAACAAAGATAATTATTCAGTGCATTATTTGAACCTAACCTGAAACTTCTTTAAAGTTTTATCAAAATCGTTAGATCTTTGTGAAAAATGTCAGGATGCGCACAGTCTTTGCGAAGCAGTTTTTGAGAATTGAATAAGTTTATACTGTGCTCCTTGCAAGAGTGAGCGGATCGCGAAGAGCGGTAACTTTAAGCAATTTGCAATCAGCGCTGATCGTTTTGGCAGAACTGAATGTGACATGCACATTAGAGTAGGTCGCCTTTTTACTATAAAAAGGTCATATGCGGGAAATGTACTACGAATCATTAAGAACAACTTTGTTTAAGAGACTCTAAGTCTAAAACCAGTTTCCAGCCAGCGATTTTTAAGGCGAAATTTAAGAAACTAGGATAATCAATAGATCGGAGTCGAAACCGATTTTAGACCTATAACTTCTTAGACAAAGTTGTTAAGAATGATTTGTAGAACATTTCCTGGGTACGCCATTTTTTCGTTTTTTTTTTTTGCCTCCCTGTAAATCGACCCGCTCTGATGTACACATATAATACCAACAAATCGCTATTTTTTGTCTTTTATACTAATTCACTGCCGTAATATCCCCAAAATCTTCTATTATCCACCAAATGATTGTAATATGATTTATATAATGCCATGTTGTGCGAGCTAATAAATCGAACAAAAGGCAAATATGCATTACAAAGAAATATAATAGTGTCGAGCAAACAAATGTTGAATAGTTTTTATTGTTTACACGCCAACGCCACTCACGAGCAGCGCATAAATAAATTCCATTGTGCAAATGTAAACAATTACCACTACCACAGAGCGAAGGCCATCGTCAGCCAGCCAGTCAGTCGAAGTCCTAGCCTAATCGCTACTGCCATCGTTATCCTTTTCGCCAATTATCTACCAACAACATTTGAGCCAACATTCGCTCTTAGCTTTTAATGCGAATGCGACTTTTACCGCTCTTCGCCAGGAATCTGATTTCACCTCTTGTGAGCATATGAGCACATGTGTGTGCGTGTGTGTTGGTGTTGTTTGTGCTTTTGCAGAATAAACAAAAATGCCGTCACTAAAAGCATATCGCGTGCCGGCAAATCAAAACAACAAAACAAACAAAAGCGCATTCATACGATTCCAACAATCGTGCTTTACTCCAGCCGACAAATATGCTTCACGAAATGGCGCTCACTTGCCAGTTGGCAAAACAATCTCACATGCAACTACTTATTTGCCATCAACTCAAACAATTCTTCGACTTGCCTTCCTCCTTACCCATTTAGCGCCTTCTTCTCTATGCCTTTTAGTGAATTCTTTGCTTTGTAGTTGGGCGCTTTGTTTTGTCAAAGTGTAAACACAATGGCTACGACAGACTGCAAACTACATCTGTCAAATATTAAAATACACACGTTCTTATGGGCAGTGTTATTTTGACAGCTGCACGACTACACGACTGCAGGCCGACAGTTGTCGTTCTCGCTAACTTCAATTTGCTCCTATTTTTGCCAACGACAGTAGGACGACAGTAGAGTTGACAGTAGAATGGAAGATAGTAGAGTGGTGATGCCACTAATATGTAAAATGTAAAATTATTCACAGCTCTAACAAACTTGATGCTATTTTACAAATAAAAGCATAAAATAGCTATATTATAGCTTTATTATATCATTTGTAATAACAAGTGATAATTTAAAGCAAAAATATTTACCTATTTACTTATTTTTTGCATAAAAAATTTCACTTTGCCACAAAATATTAAAATTTCATTGAAGTGAAAGGTATTAGTATGGCCCAACGAAATTGTGTACGGACAACTTTTGTGTACATGCCGGCCATTGTGTTGTTGTTGCTTCTCAAAATGTACATGTAGTGAGATGAACAACGACGTTTTCATCACTGACTCATATTTCAGGCTGCTCCATTTCACCGGCGTGAAATATACCTTAAAGTTCTCTTATTCCGAAACACTTTCGCTTTTGTGTGTATTTATTTACTTACTTATCGACTCAAATACTTAGTCCGTGATTCCGCAAATACACAAATTAGTCGGTTTCATATGTCAAAATATGTGTGCAATGTTTATTGTACTGTTATGAATGAGCTATGCATGAGTTTTTTGTTAGAAAACCCCTCGGAAAAAAGATGCGCCCGCGTTGGTAGGATAGATAGATAGTAAATATTGAGATATTGCACTGCGACCTACCGTCAATTGTGCTCTCCCCTATATCACATATGGTCACCAAGGTCCCGCAGCCTGAACAATTGCTGGGTAATACAGAATCAGGTGTTCTGGGGTTTCCTGTTCCATGTCGCAGAACCGGCAATTTGCGCCTATGTTGAACAAGGACTTCCTGAGCCTGCAGTGCCCTGTGAAGAGCGCGACAAGTAGACGGAATTTGCCTCGACGGAGGTTGATTATTTCTTTAAACCTTGCAGGTTGTACCCTCCTAAAAGCAGCTTGGTATGACGCACTCTCTCTGCCTGCTGTCAGTGCTATTCTCTCCCACTCTTTCTTCCGTGCAGAACAGCTCCTTAAGAGTGTGGAACCCCACTGCGATGCATGGTTCTGGCTCCGTCATCTTGGACGCTGCCGCAGAGCAGGCTAGTTCGTCGGCTAGCTTATTGCCGGCTACCCTTTTATGCTCCAGCACCCAGAATAGGTGGACCCGGTTGCACACTGATAGGCGGTTCAGCCATCCTTTACACTCTTCCACTAAAAGCGTAGCTAAGTATGGCGATACGCTGGTTGCGGTGGAGATTGATTTCTGCGCACTAACTCATAGCAAAGACTTCTTCATG
Source organism: Bactrocera neohumeralis (assembly GCF_024586455.1). NCBI lineage: Eukaryota > Metazoa > Arthropoda > Insecta > Diptera > Tephritidae > Bactrocera > Bactrocera neohumeralis. The sequence goes on from NC_065920.1 coordinate 20,635,964, forward strand.
AAAAAAGCTCAGAAACGTCCCATTGATATGGATAGGCCTCGCAATGCCTGCACCAATGTCTCCCGATGTTTTCGAGCTGTGAGTGTACCAATGGATTGTAGTGCCTCAAGCGTGAAGTCATTCCACTCTGCCTTGCTGCCGAGAGTAACTCTAAAATACTTTGTAAAGTTGATACTCTTTTAACCCGTCCCTTGGATGAAGGGCCAGTGGTGTGTTTTCCCCTAGGACATTCATTTGTTGAGACGACATTATCTTCCTTTTGCCAAAACTCTCTGCTGCCATTAGCAGCATGGTATGCTTCGCTACCTGTTTAATCACTAGATGCAGCGGTGTGAGTTCCAGCATGGTTTCAAGTTCTGCAGTGGAGCAAGTGCGCATTGCCCCAGAAACACAGACACAAGCGGGCCTTTACAGCTTCAGTAGTTGAAGGCGTACCGAAGACTGCGTTGCCTTAGATGCCCAAGCAACCGCTCCATAAGTGACAATAGGCCTTACGATCATGGTATACTTCCATTTTATGATACCTAGTATGCAGCCCCAAGATCTGCCTGCAATGTGTCTGCATATCCTTGATGACTTTGGACAGAGTTAGATCCACATGCCTACTCTACCGTAAGGTTGAGTCTAATGTGAGACCAATGATTTTGATTTCTTTAGAAACCACCAACTCCCTGCCACCGAGTTTCAGGGGTCTCAAGCCCTGAAGATATCTTCGCTTAGTAAAAGGGACCAACGTGGTTTTTGCCGATTTGATATTTAGACTTACCGTATTGCACCATCCCCATGCTAGACTTAAGCGTCTTTGAACTATGTTACAGAGAGTGTTCTCAAATTTGCCACGCGCCATTATGACAATGTCATAGGCGTACCCCTGGCAACGAATCCCATTGCATTTGAAAGACCTGTGTAAAATTTCATGAAGATCGGTTGAGTAGTTCTCGAGAAATCTTGCCAGCCGACTTCAAAAACATAGTTTCGAGTGAAACGCGTTTAAAGACGGCGCACTTAGCCTAGCTAGAGCGCACAAGTTCTCAAGGCTGTATCTCCAAAACTATACTCGGATCAACTTGAAAATTCAGGACAATATTCTAGAGGTGTTGTAGAATTTAATAAGACAATACGAAAATTCGATTTTTAAACCCGTAATTCATGGGTTTATCCCTTAAAAAGGGGAGAATGCCATTATGAAATTAACTTCAAAATTGCAACAAGTTAACAAACAAAAAATTTCATATTGATCTAATTGGATATCAGCTATGCTAAATTAATACTTGATTTAATGCCAAAATAATGGGTGTATTTTACCACACTTACTAATACTACGATCAGCGTACTACGAGAGTTAAAAATCGTTATTTAATCTTTGACCCAACCAATTTTAAACATTCATTGCTAATAACAATTCCGAGTCGACTTATATTTGTAGTAGTAAGAGTATTTAACGAATAGGAGAAGAATTGTCCGGATTGTAAATATAGTCATATACTAGTACTTCCACTACCAACATCATACACTTCTCTATTCACTATTTCTTTACCTGTCTTACTATCCACTCTTATCACTTTTTCTCATTTTATTATTTCCATATCTGCTAATTGATATTTACTTTACTTTCCTTATAAAAATTCTCTATTTTTCTTAAATAATAATAACAACAGTAATACGAGTAACGTAATAACAATAATATTAATTATTGTAAAAATAACCACAATGAAAATTATAATCAATTATAACATTAGTAATAATTTAATATTAATAATTATTAAAGGCAATCATTGGCAATAGAAGCGAATTTTTACGCATCAATTTTGCTTTTGCAATGAAAAAATTCTATTCTCAACAAGCTACAACATTTTCCTTAACGAAAACCACTACTTGCATTTCTTCACTCACAATTTGCCTACTCAATAATAAAATGATTTACAATAACATACCTACACTAACATTCCTATATTGGTATGTATGTATGGATGTAAGCATTCGCGCATATGACAATTGTTTTTGCTATGGTGCACAACAATTACGATTGACCATGCACGAAGTCGCACCTGTTACTTTTCGTGTGGATGAGCAAATAACAGAAGGAGAGAGATCAGTTCGTGCCGAAATTTGCTGTGACGTGTGGTGTTTGGCGAACTTTAGTGAAATATAATAAAAAAAATATATTAAATTGTACCAAAGTATTGTTAAAGCTATTGTACAGAAATAATGTAGAATATTTGTTTCAATTTGAAGTGAAAAGTGTTAAAATGTCATGAAATAAAAGCTTTGTAAATGTGTAAGGAAAAGTGAATTCCTGCAAAAGTGCATTTGCTCATTGCAGTGATGTCGATCATGCTTGTGCAAGTTTATTTCAGTTCGGTTCGTGTGTTTTGTGTTGTTGTTAGTGAGTGTTGTGTATATGTATCAAAGTGCTATAAATCGACAGTGAAATAAAAGAAAAGTTTGTGGTTTTAATAAGTGTGTGAAACTATAATTTACAATAAAAATGTAATTTATGCTAAAAAATATAATTTCTGTGGATATTCTGATTAGTAAAAGTGAAATTTTAAAATAGTTATTATTTGGGTAAGTAATTATTTGGATATGGTAATTATTATTTTAAATTTATTAAATACGTTTTTAACTATTTTTGTTAATGTATACACATATGGGGTCTATAGATTTGTATATTAGTCAGCTCTTCTTTATCTAGCTGAATTAACGTGACAAAAGAGTTTTGTACCATACAAAAGTGTAAATTTTGGCTGAAAAGAAAATAACATCCTGAGCGGTCAAAAAAGATTATAGATGAAGAACGGGAACAACTACTCGATGATGATTGTTGACAGACACTTGATGAGTTCATAGAGTCTTTGGGAGTTACTCAAGCAGCAATTTGAAAACATTTAAAAATAGCTGGATACATTGAAAAGTTGAGAATTTGGGGACTATATCAGTTTAAGCCTAGGGTCGTTGAAAAAAGATTCAACACTACAAAAAAGAAATCTTTTGCATCATTATAGCTTCAGATGGGCCATATTTTGATATAACTATCGTATACGCGAATATTGTTATAGGCATACATACACATACATAAGTATGTATGGTACAAACTTTCAAGACTACCAGATATCATTTGGGGTTGTAGCCACCGATATTATTTTCAACGGTTTGCTCATTATATTTGCTCCTGATTTTTTATTATATAAAGATTTTCTTATATAGTATATCTAAGTATTTTCCAAGTTCCAAATTTTTTTACCGACATTTTTGAGGTTCTAGGTTCCTAATATAATGGGTTATCAATAAACAAATCACAACCAATTTCAGTGTTATTGTGGTAATTGAATAAAAGGAATATTAAGAAAACTTTTAATGATCAGCTTTTCATAAAAAAATGTTTTGAAGACATTAAGTGCGATCTCCCGAGGACCTCACCACGAGGTCTGAGTAGTTTTTATTTACGGCGGCAAAGCGACTGTAAATGTGAATATTCTTGTGGTCCTAATACTGTAAGAGCCCACTTGCTCAATTCTTCTATTACGTGTGGGCAGTTTTAATGTCAAAGATGATCACTCTCTGGAGAATCAATATCGAAAGTATCGATAAATTATTGGAAAATCGATGTATGAATGCCAAACGAGCTAACGCAACAACAATTTCGATGCAATTCTGATTATGAAAAGTGTTTTACTTACTAATACGTCAACTGTAAACGGTCGCGGTGAACTGGTTCAAACATCGTCCAAATAATGTCCTGTGTTGGTTTCCGTTTGCGACAGAAGGTTTTGCTATGCGTTTAGTGGTATTGGCAGAGAGTAATCTACTATGAGCTCCTCTAAACCCACTAAATCGGATATGTGCCGAGGCATGGACCATCTGTAGTAAGCAATCGCGCAGAAGTGGCCAGCTTTCACCAATAGGAGAAGAATTAAGTTCCATTAGGGCCACGAAAGTCTATACACATCGATAGTGACTTTTCGAAGTTCCGGGAGCTTGATTGGAAGGTTCTTATGCATCCACATTATTTTAGTTCGGAACTGGCCTTAACTGATTACTAGTGATACTGTTAACGACACACGTTTTTGCTGGTATTCCTAGTTTTTTGTTTAGGGGTTACATAGGTTCCTAGATAAAAAACAGGCTTTTTGAACAATTTTTTCTCATATAAAAAAGGAAATATTTTTTTAGAATTTTTTTGCGGTTACAAACATACACTATTAATAAAGAAATTTTTAAATTTTTGGAAAAAAATATTTTACACTCGGCCATTGCGACGCCATTTTCGGTGCCCCTCGGAAAAAAGATGCGCCCGCGTTGGCAGGATAGTTACTTACATGATGGTCTAAAGTGAAAAAATACGTGTTTAAAAACAAGATGAGTTGTCACCTTTCGAAAAGAGTTTAAGCCAAGTAAAAGAGAGTTTAACTTTAAATTTATACCTCAAACGACAGAATGCAACTGTATTAAGGGAAAATTTATTTAAAAAAATTTATAATTAATTGTTTAGCCCAGAAATAACTTCAACATATTTATAGTTTTTCCTCTTGGCTTCTTACTTATCATATTTGAAATAGTTTGCATCACAATAAATTTCGTCTGCAATAAATATATCAACTTCTTATTAACTATACTCGTAAATAAATTCAGTGTAGTGATTCATGAATAATGAATAATGAGTTTTCTGCATTTAATTATGAGTTACGCAATAACATTGCAAATCAACCAATCAACAAGCTCGACACACACACACGAATTTATTACATATTTTTTATTGTAAAAATATATATTTTTTCAAGACTTCATATTTTTTACCAAAGCTACAACATAATTGCTTATTAACCTTTTATTCACAACAATTAAATCAGATTTATTAACTACTAATTAGTGGGCAGCGCGAGTTCAGACGCGCTTGTTAGGCGTGATATGCAGCGCATAGCAGCCGCGAGAGGCGTAAAAGACGCGCAAGGAAAGCGTTGATTAATCGAAAACACATTCAAAGTTAATTTATTCCTGCATTGCACACAAATTCTCGCTAGCTGAGAGTGAAAACTTCGCTAGCAGCGTCTATTTGTACTTGCATATGTAGCTGTTGGGGGCGTGGTTGTTGCCACACGCATGACCAAAAGTCAAGGGAATGGAATGGGAAACGCAGTATGTCTAGTTTGTGGCTCCACTGTTTATTTCCCCCACTTCGTTTTCGAAGTTAACACGCAAGCTCCATATGTACATACATTTAGGTGTCTATGAGTTCCTTGCAGCAATTGTTTCTAGCAATTATGCGGTCGCCAAATCTGCTCCTTTGCTTTCTTATCAAGAGCACACAGTAGTATTTGTGCCATAGTCGCCATTTCACTGCACATAATTCAATTGATCAATTCAATTAACTGCCTTAACCGCAAAAGTCTCCCACTCACACACTCTCTTTCATTCTCTTCCCTGGTTTTGAACCGCACAAATCAATTATCCTAGCGTCTGAGGAGTTCACTTAATCTTTGGCATTATAATTGCATTGTTCGACAAATACAATCAGTTGAAAATGGCATTGCCAGCTCCAATTAAATTGCATTCGGCAGCTCTACCTACAGCAAGTTTGTTGAATGCTCCTCCGACTGCTAAAGTTGCAAGTACAAATTGACTTTTACACCCTGAACTTGCGACGCTTTTCAACGCTCACACTCCCACACGTGTGGCATGTGTCTTCTCGGATTTGTGAAAGCTGCATACCAATTGCATTGTTTAGTGGCATTTGCGAAACAATGCAATCGCATTCTACGCACGTCTAACTGTGAAGCCGACAGCACACTTGTTGCTTGCACAAATTTCGCAAACTCCACACCAAGCCAACGCTGCGTCCTTCTTACACAATACTTGGCCTTATTTTCATCAAATACTAGGGAGCTTCCATACGAACACACACACTTGCATTCTCACCTCACCTCCACGCCGTTCTTGGCAGTTCATCATCCACACTACTCATTTGTCTGGTCCGCTTGCCAGCTACCAGTTACCAGCTGTCCGAAGATATTGGTTTACCGCTTTGACATGCTCGGACCTCAGTTGTGGTTGTGCCATTATCGTTTGTCTTGATGTATACTCGCATGCCTCTACAATCGTTTTCCTCATACCCGATACCTCACGGCCAAGCACTTTCTTGCTGCCATCAACCAACCTTACTAAATATTCATATGTCCACTATTGTTGTACTAAGTGGTTTGCCTGGCCTTTTGTTCATTTAACTGTTAAGTCAATATTAGACTACTCATTCCATGACTTTCGGTTGGAATTTCTCTATGCAATTGCGGCCGCTCAGACAATGGGGTGTGAAATTATGCCTGCAGTTATATTTTATGGCATTTTAAGCACTTTTGTCTGTGCCATGGCTATTAAGCCTTTAAATCATAAATTGCTGTTTCGAATTTTAGAGAATTAGAATCAAGTTATAATTTAATAGGAATTCCGTTGAAACTCGTACTAAATTATAAACAGATATATGAATGTATACAGCCTTGACAATCTCACCTAAAATAATAGTATACACTAACGGCGATTTTCTTTTCCTTCCAACAGATGGTTTAGGTTGCTTTTTCTATGTCGGGTCTGGTAACCCTAGTGTTTCAAACTGGCAACTCATAAATGTATTGTAACTCTTGGCCGTTTTGGTGTTATAAATACTCAGAAAGTTTTGACTTGCGTGCGCTATTTGTACTATTTACAGTAATTCAAAATATTCAGTTCCTCCAAAAATTCAGCACCTCGCGAATATTTTCGCGCGATTATTTATTACAACATTCGACTAGGTTAAGGGAGGATAAATCGTAGTCCTGACTTGGTACTGAACGTCATGTTTTCTTCGCCTACGTAAAAACACAAACTTATGGGGTCTATGGGGTTTTTCGAAACCTGAAGAGGAGACCTCAATCAGAGTGACAAAAGTGCTTCGACAATTGATTCAAAAGCGTGCGAAAATTTATAGATCTTAATGAAATATGTAATAATAATAAGAATATGTTGAAAAACAGTAAGACGATTTTCGATGACTAATATTTGTTTTCGTTCTCTAATCCCAAAATATATCGGAAATCTTTCTTTTAGAAATACTTTTTACTGAAGGAAATTGAAAAGATAACCTTTCATGAGAGGATTTTTTTCTTCTATGACAATTTTGTTACGAAAAAATCTCAAATAGTGAGATTGTATTTTGCTGGAATGAGCAGTCTGAAGAGTCTGATGGTTGAATGTTGAATCTTTTTCAACAAACTGAGTTCGGAAGAAAGCAATTATACTAATAGCGTCTTTAAATACTCTAATTCCTTTGTGTCTAGCCGATCACTGTGCGCCAATTTTGTTACAGAATTCATCTTAATTATGACTTATAACTTTTATGCTCAATATAGCATAGAAAAGGATTTTTCAATAAGTCACTAAAAAAGTATAGCGATAGGGACAGCAAACCACGCCATATTATTTCCCGCTCTTTTGACATTTCTCTTCAGTAAGTTTTGCCATTTCATCATGGAAATATCCAACGAGTCGAAATTATTAAAATTTACTACCGAAATTCGGAGTCAGTGGCCTCAACTTTAATAGCGAGATGTCAAATTTATGATTGTCATAATCATCTTGTGAAATCAACTATTGAGCGTCTAGTGGAAAAATTTGATTTCAGAGGCACAATACAAAATGTTGCCAGTAAGATGAAGAAGTGGCTCTATCGAGAATATTGCTGCCGCTAGCGCATTAATTGAGGACGACCCAAATCAGTCTATCACACGCCGTTCTCAAGTATTGGTCATCAAAGAGATGACGTCGTTTTGCCGAATTTTTCGAAAAGATCTTGGGCTACATCCTTATAAGATCAAATTGACGCAAGAATGATCCGGATTTTCATCGAAAAATCATCTACAGCGATGAGGATAATTTCTGGCAGAATGACTTCATCAATAAGCAAAATATGCGTTATTGATCAGCCAACAAACCACACGTACCCCATGAGTCCATAAGTGATGATCAATATCGACACGTTACTGTGTATGGGTATCGCTACCACTCAATGATAACCGAATATTTTTGGCCCGAATTGGATGATATGGACTTGGACAATATGTGGTTCCAACAACACGGCACCCCAAGCCACACAGCGAATGTTACAATCGAGTTATTGAAAGCCAAGTATGGTGAACATGATATCTCAAGTCTATGCTCTATGCCAATAAGCCAGCGACGATTGTTGAACTTCGTACGAATATCGAAGGTCAAATTGCAGCAGTATTGGCCACCCTGGAACCAAATTTGCATTACCTCAGGGTGCCGTTCCATTTTTCCCATTGAGAGATTTACATCTGCGCACCTGCAACCAGATCCCGCTTTTTGTCCGCGTTTATTGGGTCAACCGGGCGGTGCGTTCTCGTTGCCATCGCACATATTTCAAGTTTTCTCAGTGTTTGGCCTAAAGAATAGGTTTACTAAGGGTTCATGCAATAGTACAAACGTCACACAGCTGCTCCAAAAAGTTTTCTGGATTTCATGAACAAATGTTGTAAATTCTTTTGAAAGTGTTGGGAGCATCATTTAGTTATTCGGGTTCTTGAGGCTTGAATCAAAGTAACTTAGATCGCCGCCGGTTGGTGTGTTTTATATTTTTGCAGATTATCACTCTTTCATATCTGCCTTCGCTCGTTAGTCTTTAAAAACTTAATCTCATTTTCGTCTGTAACTTTGATTTTACCATTAAGTTTAACAACAAAAGTTGTAAATTAAGATTTTTATATAGGTTAACCCATATTTAGCCTTGTATATTGGAATTATCTGTATATTTATGCATCTACGAAATCTTTGAGAATAAAGTATTTGAATTACAAATTTTCCCGACATCCTTTTGCCGACTTACTTTTTAAACTATAATTAAAATATTTCTCTATTTCAATAAAATTTTTCTCTTTCTTTTTACAGTAAGTACTGCATGTCATAATACCTACAAAATGGACAGTTAACGATTGAATTTATTTTACCATCCAACTAAAGAGAAAAAATTCAGGTGAGTGAGTGCTTGAGAGAGAGAGAGAGAGAGATAAAGGGTGTGAATGTGACAACGTAGTTAATTAATTAAAAAAGTTTACAATGTAAAACTTGTAGAATTTTGCGCCAAAAAAACGGTGCACCTGAGCGAGTGAATACGCAAAAAGTATGAAGTGAAGCCGGGAAATTCATAATAGCGGATAAGTGTAGAAAAAGTATGTTACCCTTTAGCAAAAAAAAAAAAGCACAAAAAGGTGTGCAAATTTTAGGGCAAGTTGAGTGAAAAGGCTTGGAATGTGTGAAATAAAATTTTTGGTGCAGCTGAAACGCGTCGCTGCGTTAATAAAAATATTTGCAAATATTTAAATTGACATTTTATTATGAGTTATGAAACAGAGGATCCCAAAAGAAGAAAATAAATGTGAAAATGTGTGAAAAAATAGTTGGAAAGTCACAACGAAGCTCGCGCGAAGTGACAACTTTCATATGAACAAATAACCGGAAGGTATTTGGTAGCACCGAGCAGTTTTATAGAGTTTTTTCTGAGAAGACACGGTTTTTGCGTAGCTTTTTCTTGATTAAAGGGCAGAATTTAAAATTTTTAAATTAAAGTGATGTTTTTATGTGAAGTATTTACCAATAATTTGAAGATTTGGGAATAGTAAATTTGTTGTTAGTGCTGATCATCGAGAAAGAATTTGCTAACCTGCATTTTGTTGTAGATTTCCATCAGCTATTTGTTCAAATTATGTACTGAGCTTCATCTTGATCGTTCCTAGTGGGCCTCGGATTCGGATAGAAAGGCCGATGTGTATATCCATTAGCCTTTTTAAGAAATTCAGAATGAAGGAGGCGGGGTTTATAGGTCTTAAGTCTTTAGTATTATCGTATCTTCTTCTGCCTGGTTTTTACAAGAACAATACCTAGACTCTATTTCAGCTGCTTGGGATATAAAATAGGCTGATAATGGCCTCATGTTAATGGCTTATGCTTTTAACTTCTTGTTAACTATTTGACCGGATTGGTCTAATGTACTTGCAGCTTGTTCTGGCTACCAGGAAAGTGCGTGCAAATTATAACTTTAACTGACTCACCAGCAAAAGTGGTCTAGGGACCTCCTTTTGTCTTTAATGTTTCTTGGACAGTATCTTGCTCAGTCTGGCAGATTCTTAGCGACTTTTTATTGTTAAGCAGAAATATTACCATGAGTCTGCCTTGGCTTTCCTGGCGGGTTTTTTGTAATGATTCATGATATCTTTTTATGGTTGCCAAATTTTGGTTTTATAATATATAATATTGGAGCGGAGTACCAGATTTCTCACGAATGCTGAATCCGACTTTGAGGGCTCCTCGAAGACCATTCAGCCATCGATGGACAAGCTATATGACTTTGTTGATAGTGTGATGTAGAACTTTCTTTCACTTTTGGATAGATTTTCGGTAGGTTGGTTTCTCGCGTCTATTATAAAGTATGAACTGCAATAGTGACTCACCTCTTGAGATCTTACTGTAGCTTCCTTCTTACGTTTTCGTCACACGCTTTTAGGACATTTTATCCTTTGTAGCCATTTGTTAGATTTTCTGTTGTTTCAGGTTGATGTTGTTGTTGTTGTAGTTGCTATCTCGACCATGTTAGGGTGCTAAGGTTCATATCAGTTGACATCGAGGTCAGCCAACGGTAGGCCCAGAAGGGGTGTCAATTTTGAGGGTTAGCTGAGCATGCTCAGAGGTGCTTAAAGTCATGCGGGGACTCATTGCATGCCGGACATATGTATATTTAGTATGTCGGGGTCGATTCTAGATAAATAGGAGTTTCACCTGCTACAGTATCCAGATCGAAGCTGCGCAAGGGTCACTCTCGATTCTGCAATGGGTGGTGGTGTCACTCCCAAGTACGCCATTCACTGAGAGGGTGTCGGGGAAGGTATTTATGGCTCCACTGTGAAGGGCGGTCAGTGCATGTCTGAAGTTAGTTGCTTCCGAAGTCTGGTCGGCGTATTATCTTATGTCGTCGACGTAGTTAAAAAAGGACCTCTTGTAGTTCCTAGAAGGCGATTCCGCTTCAAGAAAGCGACTGGTGTGAGAAACTGTGAGAAACTTTCTACAAAACACCTAGCAGAAACTGCTTGGAGAGTAGTTAATTATGCTCACACTGTGTAGAAGTTCGATAGGAGATATCAAGAGTGCGGAGTCCGTAATGTAGTTTCTGGCATGTCTGAAGCTTCCTCGTCTACGTTTTACTGCATCCAGGTGTTGTTTCAAATGACACATTCCTGTTGTGGACCATGTATGTTGAAACCAAAACGTTGTTCCATCGTTACCTCTGTGGTACCTGCAGTTTGGCTTTGGTCTACCTTCATTTCATTCAATCAGACTGCTTTCGATATTTGTTCAACTTATATTTGAAGTATGTGACCTTAGTAAGGAATCGACCAATGAAATGCTTTATAAGAAGCTTACCATTCAACTGGTGCTTTGCTGGAAGTGGTTTAGCAAAATTTTCAGTATATCGACTTCATTCGACTAGTAGTATTCAATTTCTTCACACTAACATTAGCTTTACATTTTAGTATTGACCTCTGTTCTGTGGTACTAACCTAATACATGGTCATAACTTAACTTCCCTCTGCTTTTTATAAGAGAAAGCTAACGAATTCGCCAATAGATTGCAACTAAAGAAATAAAATTCAATTAAAAATACTAGACAGTTATTCTATTGATATATACCTCTCATCGCCCTTAAACTTCCCACAGCCTTGAGAATATATGTATGTATATTGGTCCACTCACTGCAGCAGCAACAACGTGCGCCAAAGATTAACAACTACAATGAACTTTAAGAATCTTTAACTCGCTGTTATGCATTTGACTGCTTTCCTCCAATTCCGCTTATCTCGCTGGCAATCCATTAAAATTGCACATCGTTTACACCAAAAATCAATTCGCCCAAGCATTTCACAGCCAACAACAAATGGGTGGCAAACCAAGTTGCGAATGCGCATGCGCAAATGCGCGCTGCCGTCAAATTCACAGCCAACATTCGTTCGCTGCCACTGTGTATGCTCCACTGTAGTTGTGGTTGTTGCTGTTATTGCTGTCGTTCTATTTGCTGTGGCAGAAGTTGCCGTGACGTTGTCGATATCTGTTGGCAGCTGTTATGTGTGCCGGTAAAAAGTAAGAAATCTTCAAGTCCAAATGGGTCGCCCATAAATTTTTTCAGTCAAAATGCATGTGTTCTTGTTTGCGCTTTACTTAAGAGCTGTGATTTCTCGAATTTGTTTTAGAAGCATTCTCATTTGATTTTCTTTTTCTAAATATAATTTTAGCATAATCTGATCATTACCAATTTTTTATGTTTCAAAGCGACTATGTATTTTCTTTGAAATATGCCTGCCTTCCATTTAGATATCTTAATTTATCGGAATCGCCGACTCGTACCCAACTTGAAGTGTTAAAAAGCTGAACTCGGCTTTCGACTTCACAGATGTCAAAGAAAATATTTGTTGCCAATTGCGGATCGAACTGACGGCTTATCTAGAAATTTTAAAGTTCCTTACAAGCATTTTGGTCTTACAAGAATGGACTTCAAAGCTTGTTTTTTGTTCCGCAATAAAATGTTTTAGTTTACAAGAGTATATACTTTCAAGAATTCATGAGTTTAGTCTTCCGGATTCGAAATCCAACAACCAAGCAAATAAAATTGTCAAATTCCGAACTGGGACGGAATAAGAAAGGGATATTTGATGACATTCTCTTTAACACACGAACAGACCACTAAAATTCGCTGATAGATAGGTTGTCTTTTATATTTCCGGATTTGGCAGCATAGGTGTTGCAATCTGGAAACTCAAAATCTGCATGCTCAGCGCGTTTTGACGTACTAGCGCTATTTGTGTTGTTTACAGTAACTTAAAATATTCTACTCGACCAAAATATGGAATTAAATCGCGAACTTTTTCGCGCGTTTATTTTTCTACAATTTTCGACACGAATTAACTCAATAAGAATGTAATTCGTTCCATCGGGTTTTGATTACCTTTCGCAATGTTGATTACCTTTTCGGATGTTACTATTCATGGTAATCTCGTCCACTATTTTATTGCCCTCGATAACCTTATGGCCTGGCACCCAGTAGAAGTGAAGTTGCTTACTTCTGTCAACACTTTCCACTGCTGCCCTGCTTCCCAAGACACTTCTGGCCGATTTGCGTTACGAGGTTACTGCCTTCATTGCTGCTTGGCCGTCTACGTTGATGTTAACTCTGGAATTGTCTGCAGTTGCATTAGAGGTCAGTTCCGCGGGTTTCGTAATAGCAAAGACATCAGCCTGCAGTTATCAGACGACTTAAAAGGTTGCCTTGTGCCTAACTCTGGACAATAAATTCCCGTACTTTTACCTTTGTGCTTTCTTGTTAACACAAGCAGATCCATTTTCTTCGGTTTCAAACCCAGACCCGCTTGCTATGCCCAGTTCTGGACTCTATTGAGAGTAGTGGACATAATAAAAGACGTATTCATTAACTTTACTTTCAACTTCAACACTAAACGGCCGCTGCAGAAAAGTGTTCTGGAAGTTACGACTAAGACTAAACTAAACAGAGCGCAATAACATTGATGTAGTCCTTAGTGAAGAATAATCAACTGCTCTTTCCTTTTTTTCTTCTCATACTGTACTGCAGTATTAATGCTACATATGTAAGTTGGACGAATAGCTCTAGCACTATTCGAGCCTCATTTGACATGGCTTCTCTGTAAGGCCATGGAATGAAATCCATGTATCAATAAAAGGGTTCGGACCAAATTGTAATATTTTACATCTTGTTGTGGACAGAATTTATGTGGTCTTTGCCGACTTAATAGTTCATATGTAAGCTGTAGAATTTCCTTTTGAATTCGATTGAAGAACCATTGCTTGTTGTTACTATTCAAAAGAGTAAGACATATACTAATTAAACTAGAGTTGCTGCTGGGTACTTCTCGAGCTGAATACACTTAGTGCTTCTTATAACGTGTTCCTGAAAAAGGTTCTACATATATTACAAAAGATTTGTTATGTTTTATTTCGAGCAAGGTCAAATGGCATATTAGGTTAGGCCAAGAGGTCGTTCCCAACAGAGAGTCCGCTTGGCCAGCTTAGAACGGCAGTCCGTTGTGGTTGTGGTACATTAATTTTTATATCACGTGATGCCCATTTGTACCGTCTTTCAATTACACCCAACACTGTTCCACCAAATGCATTCACCTCTTGTCTGTCTGTCGTCCGTCAGACAACCTCCGATGGCCTGCCATTTGCTCGCGAGTTGTTGTCGAATTGCGGCCGTACTTCACTTCACTTCACTTTGCAATCTTAAAAATGTAAAGTGAGTGTGTTTAACAAATTATATCGGAAATAAAGAAAATGTGTACGCAACAGTTATCAGCGCACAAATAAAATGGAAATGGAGTACGACAAGCAAATACCAGTGTCCGAATGCACAATAAAAGGGAGCAAAAACAACACGAGACAAAAACAACAACACGAAAGTATTAACACGACATTTGTTGCAATGTTGCAAGCACTTAAAATTCAAAGCGAAATCAATGCGTTGGACAGGCGCACAAATCGAAACCGATTCGAAACGCTGCGGCGTGTTGAAATGGTTAAATGGCAGCAAATGCCACCGACCACCAGCACCAGCAGCAGCACCCAGCCGCAGCGGTGGCCGGCAGGAGTTGTGTTGCTGCTAGCGTGTATACGGAGAGTGCTACTACCGTTGTTGCCACCAGAGACGCAGACGTCTTTGCTGTTGGTGTTGCTGTCACGAGCTGCCAAATGAGATTAGGTGCGTATGGCGGTCAGTTTCGTTAGTGTGTGTGTGTGTGGCGTAGCGTGGCGTTGAGTGAATTATGGGCTACATTAAAGCCCAATAAATGTGGCTGGCAGTGGTGAGAGGTCCGTTGCTGATGTACGAGTATTATTGTGCCGGTTTCGCTTTGGGAAGCGAGTAGTCGAGATAAAGCAGTAGTTTGGGAAGCTTCATATATCTGTATGTATAAATTTATTTGTGCATTTAATTGTATGAACTGCGAGTTATACATTTGTTTTGAGGCAAATTACTTAAAGCTATTTATAAGATATTTTTCTGTGGCTTAAGAAGTTTAATAAACCCAAAGAAGAGTATTAAACGACATTCCTTTTTATCAAGATCGACTCAATTCGATTCGATTTCGTGACACTTTATCTAGAATAGCCAAAGTAGATTTCTTAAGATTCAGTCTGTTCGAGGCCAATCCTGACCAAAAGGCACTTGTTGAACACAAAACTGGAAGTATTTTTCTCCTAACCGTTGTGATGTGAAAAGGTCTCATAAAATTCTACTAATCTCGCAGTGTTGGCTTAGACTTTAATGGACGCACCATTTCGTACATTCTTATATAACATTTTATTTGGAGGTAGTCTATGTTTCTATTTTTCAAGGCCCAGTTTAAAATGATTTCAGCATAACTAAGAGTTAGGTTGGAAAATAAAGCCTATAAAACCAGTAATAGAAGATTGAAAAGAATAATGTTTTCTAACCCCATAAGATGGGACCATTATTTGAATTCATGCTATTTGGATAGCTAAAAATGCCAGTCTATGTTCAAAACTCCTTTAAAAATCGTCACATATCGACATAGCGTCATTAACTTTTTGAAGTGGCTAATATCAGACAGCTTGACTACCTTAATATTGAGAAAGCTGGACAGATGACTGCTTCTTACCTTCCTCAATGCAACTTTGGCCATTTGCGTCCTTCAAAATCTTGAACCTTAATGAGCATTGGTGCCAAGAGAACCCTTTAATTTTTTTTCTTTGCTGGTGTGTGCACTGCTTATGACTCGGACCAATTGGAGATACCAAGCGCAACAGCCTTTTCCACATATTCTCTTCAATTCATCTTTTATTTCCTCTGTTACCATCGGTGAGTACTGAATGGAATGGAATAGCCGTTGTCTTTTAATTCGCTGAACTCGCCATACATCTCCTAAGCATCTGCACGTCTGTGAAAAAACCTTCCTCCGAACACTCCTAACGAACGCATCAGATGTTGTTATCGTCCCTTCCTCTGAACCATATATCAGGACTGGAATGATGAGGGACTTGTATAGTTTGGTCTCTGTTCGTCGAGCACTTTTTGGCAAAAGTGATTCTGCGTTGGGATTCAAGGCTGTTGGTGTTTCACTCTCTTTGGACTTCTTTCTTTTTCTGAAACCTCGCTTGGCACCGAACGGATTGAAGAGGTCCTTCCCCATCCTGACGGATCTTTTGGTATTGCTCAACATCAGTTTACAGAGCCATATTCGTTTTGCGGGAATGCAAAACCCAAACATTGCGACATGGAGACAGCATTTGTTCAGGCGGCTTTTGAATTGACGACAAAATACCCTCGAAAGGACCTCATATGCGATATTACCGAGGCTTATCCTATAGTAATTCGCGCAGATTGAGCAGTCCCCTTTTTGGCAGATTCAGCAGAGCACAGTTAGATTCCAAAGTTGTTGAAGTTGCGGCAGTAGAATTTTGCCGAATTAACCACATAGAAATCCGAGTCCGTTCTGGTTAAGTAGACCTGACTGTCGTAGGCTTAATCTTCAATTCTCAGGCATGATTTCTTCCGACCACATGCTGCATACATCTGATCGTACATACTTACTTGACTTGACCAGCAAAATATCGGTCCTTGACGCTTTGTTGTTCTTCAAAAAGGTAACTACTATTCGAACCTCTTCATAGTCGGGCAATGGTAGAACTATTCCATGGTCAACGATTGTGGAATAGGGTTTGCACAGGACTTGAAACCTTCCGTTAGTTGCCGTATCTTTTAATATAATTTTCGAGCATTGCACCTGTCCGCCAGCTTCTCAAGTTATTTATACTCACGCTTTTCTCCTAAACTGCAACCACAATATTCAATTCACAAAAATTCTAACGGTATATGATTTAAACGTTTCCTGATGCTTTAAGCATTTAAAATTCACTTATCCTTCGGCGATAAAATTTACATATTATTAAAATCTCGGCAAAACGTTTCGCTTATCTTCAACGTGAATGCCCCAATTTTGACATTTATGAGTAACGGCACTTCAACTGATTCTTGTCAACTTGAATGCCAAGCAACAACGGCAGAAAATGCAATCAAATTGCAAAATGAGCATAACAAAACATGATGATTTACATAATAAATAGAATAAAAAATGTATTGAATTTGAAAAATCGAGAGAGATTCCAAATCTATTGAAGCTGGGAACTGTGTGACAGCGGAAAATGAGCGATGACATTTGAAGAGATTTGACATTGTGTGCGATGCTTATCTGTTGAATGCCAAATAAATACAGATTACAACAAACATGACAACATGTTAACAGCAGCAATACGAAGGTACCGTTGTAAAAGGGGTGGGAAGACACATATTTTTGACTGTCTATGTAAATGTTTATTTGAGGGAGATAGTAAGTGTTATAGTATTGTGCAAAATATATGCAATTTATTATACTTTATAAGGAATATAATGTTTTCTAAGATTCTTTCAATTTATAATCCTTTCGCAAATTCGCCTGTACTAATTTTAAGGTAGAATTGAGCTTGTAAATATAGAAATAGAATAGTTAGATTGAATAAAGAAATATAGATGAAGATAGAGATAGAGTTAGAAATTGGATATGGACAATATTAGAGCTACATAAAGACGGAGGAAGAGAAAAAGAGATAGATATAGCTATAGTAATAGATAGAGATATAGATAAATATATTGATAAATTCAGTATTGGAGATAAGTATAGAGATATAGATAGATATGGATATAGATATATAATATTTAGAGATTGAGATAGATATAGAGACAGAGCTAAAGTTTAAGCTCGATGCGTTGACAGCAATAGACTCAGAGATAGAGATTAGGATAGGTTAGGTTAGATGGCTGATGTAGAGAGTTTACATGTAGACTGCTATATGCAGTCCTTTATAAAGCCATAGAAAAGAATAACTCCTGTGTTCGAATTTAGCAAAACGCCTAGTAGCCAATACAAATTTGAACAGCCGTTTAATTTCCATGCCCGCCAGTTCGGTGGGATATCTGAAGGTATGCGCTCACAAGGGTTTAAGTCTTGACCTCCCAAATGCGGGACAGTCAAGAAGGAAGTGTTGAGTTGTTTCCATCTCATCTTCTTCCATACAACTTCTGCAGATAAGTCTGGTAAGATTTCCAACTTTACATTATGGACGCCTAAAGCCCCACAACTAGGGAGAGACTAGCCTTACTGAGAGAAAAGAGATCACTAGATGTCTTGCGATTGCTCTTGGCCAGAAGTCTTTTCTTTTGTGGCAGCATAAGTACCGTTGGTGACCCAGCGCTGGTCAAGTTTCTGTGAAGTCCATGTATCTAGTAGTAGAACACAGGGGGATACGGGAGCACCGACTCACTCCCTTTCTACCGATAATTCTTCCAATTAACCTTCCTCCCAAGCTTGTCCCATCCGTAAAGAAGCTCACTACCCCTCTGCTCCAACGAGCCGCCAGAGTCGAACCGAATCATGATCCAAGTGCTCCGGTATGCAGTCAAAGTGTACGAGGATTTTCGAGTGTTCAGACACGTGTTCTTTTAAAAACCCAGATTCTCTGAGTCCAGAGCAACTTTCGCAGCCATACACTTGTACGATGTCTACGGGCACTAAGTGCAAGTTTGCGTTAAGTGCTATGGTTGAGGTGGCTTTTAGTCTCCACACATGCTGATTAGCGCCGCCCGTGGAACATTTCAAGTTTCCTTACAAGTGTGATATTTTCTAGAACCCTCCACTATATAAAGATTCCATAGAACATAATCTGCTTGACTATGCTGTCATAGAGCTAGAGAACTACTTTCGGTGAGAGACCCCACCTTTTGCCAATGGCTCCTCTACAGCAATATAAGGCAATCGATTACTTTTTTGCTCTCCTTCGATATTCGGCTTCCTTAAAAGCTTCCTATCCAGGATAAACCCTAGATATTTCACAGTATCCGCCGGTTTTAGACGGATGTCTACCATTTGAAGCAGCGGTGCCGCCAGGATGTTGTATATTTAGTAACTAAAACCATGTCGGTTTTACTTGGGTTGATGAGAAGACCGCTGCCGACCGCCCATTTTGATATAAAAGATGATAAAAGTAACAGCTGCATATATTTTTCACAGTACTGTTAATTTTTATATATATTTGAATAATGTTATATGCGTAAATGTGCTTTACGGCCCCTGACAGCTGAAGTTTGTTCGAAAATATTTTAAATTCCTCCTCCCTTCCCACCTTGTTACCCTTAAAGACTTCTCGTCCACCAACAAGGCAGCGAGCGAGTAAAAACTTGTTGGAAAATTAATAAATGCTATTTTATATTTTATAAACTTTTACATTTCCCTCTACGCTATTGCCATATCTGCATATATATATCTACAATAACAAAATGAAAATTCATACAATTAGATTTGACATGTTGCATGCAACATGTAATGGCAGCTTTATAGATAAGTAACTTAAGTTCTTACGCAACTTCACTAACTCTCATGCAGACTTACATACGTACATACATACCAACAGCACCATTTTCATATCAGGCGCGATTTCGGGGGCACACTTACACATGCACAGCCAATTCAACCGCGTTCAACCCCACGCCACAGGATATACGCCGCCTGCAGTGATTTATTGCAAATACATACAGTCGATTTCTCGAGTTATTCACTTACTTTTCACATTTCATTTGTTGCTACTGCCATTGCTATTGCCGCGCCGGCCAACCTCACTCCCGTCTCAAGCAAATGTTTTACAAGATAAATGGTCTTCTTCGGCGGCGGCGAGAAGTTCTATTTCACTTCTTCGTTTTTGTTTTTGTTGTGTTTTTTTTGTTTTTGTAGTATATGGCAAAAATCAGAAATGATAAAAGTTGCTCGGCTGACACAACGCCGCGCAATAAACGCCTAAAAATATACCACAACAAACATTAATATTGAATTTGCTCCTCTGATACACTCCCACACACCCGAATGTAGCTCTGCCGAAACCTGTGCTGCTGATTTCTTCAACTTTCTCCTTATCTGCTTACTTTTTCAATTTGTATGTTTCACTTTTTCATTTGTTTGCTCCCACTTTTTGGCATTCGCCTGCCATTATTGGTTTTTTCAGCCTTTTAGCGTATTTGTATGCCGTTATGCTGTTGTTCTTCGCTCTGCTTGTGGGGTTGTTTGTGTCAATTTTAATATAAATTATTGTTTTCTGCCTTTTGAAATATGAGTTTTATGAATTTTCGTTCGTTTCGCCAACAAAGTGCATTACTAATGTTTGTTTCCGTATTCTTTCCTGGTTTTGACCATCTGTCAGTTAACGAGCGGTGGGAGATAATATAATAAGTATATGAAATATAGAACATTTGGTTTCTTGTTGCAATCATATTTTTGTGTAAATTTAAAAATTCTTGACTTGTGATTACTAAATATTTACATCTCGACAAGTGGACGCATTAAAAGTATAAATTGTTAGGATTCCACAGGAGAAAAATAAGAAAAACATAGCTTCGGCTATACAAAAATATTTTTTTTTGATTTTTAACGATCACTCTGACAGTTATAAGCTATAGTGGTCCGATCTGTAAATTATATTCAGAGATTATACAAAGTCGCCTAAGATAAGAATCTACATATGTCGAATTTCAAGCAGATACCATGACGAATAAAACAATTTTCTCTACAAGCACTTTGTTTGTTCAGTTTATTAGACAGCTATATACAAGTAATATACCATTAAGCAACAAATAGTAAGACTTTGCTCAAAATTTTAAAATTTTAAATTTATTTTTAAAAATCTATGTTGTTTCCCTCAAAGTAGTCCCCGTTGGCCTATATATACTTGTGGCAACGTTTTTCCAATTCTTGAAACAGTTGTTAAAGTCAATTTCTGGAATAGCCTTCAACTCGCATAGCGATTCACGTTTCATGTTTTTAATTAACTTAAAACTGATTCTCCCCGGAGCGGCCGTTTGAGTTTTCTGATAACCGAAGAAAACAGTCAACATAATGTCGTTTTTGACCTGGTTTGATGTAGTTTTTCCAGTTTCGGCTCACTTTTGCCACGATATTCGGCCGATTGATTGTCAATCCAAGACTCATCGCCAGAAATAATACGTTTCATGACATCCTGGTAGTCGGAAAGCATTATTTCATAGACGTTAACGCGATGCTGTTTTTCCAAAAAATGTTTGATTTTAGAACCATTCGTACTTTCACTTTCTTTAGGCCCAAATGATTTTTCAAAATGATTTTCACTGATTCTTCCGATATTCCAACAATACCAGTAAGATCTCTGTCCGATAAACGAGCAGCTTCTTGGAGAAAAATAACGAATGCTAAATTTCAGATCTATATAAAAAAACTGAGAGACTTGTATATACAGACGGAGAGATGTAGGGTCATCGACTAAATCGGTTTTGCTCGAAACACAATAAGGACTACGACGTTGCGTTCTGGGTATTATACACTTCATAGTACACTTAATATATTCTGTTCAGGGTATAATGATAATTCAAGAAATAGGTACCAGCTTGCCTTTCCTTATCAAGCTCAAGAATTTTTCCACATATGTAATTAAAATAATGTATTTCCACTTCCAACATTTTGACAATTCGCTATATGATTTCTAACTTGATTACCTATTCAATCACTGTGTTTATTTTGACAAAATAACTTTGGTGTAGATGTTTCGTCCTGCCGTTCGCATCCACTGATATACTTGTATTTTACCGATTATCGACGTCATTGTTATTGAGTGCATCTGAATTACTTTCATTATAACTTTTTCCTAGCAAGAATTTTATCGGCTCTATCTGGTATCCTTATTTAAGAGGCTTAGAACTTCGATGAGTAAAACAAAGAAAGGGATGAAACTCGAAGTAGTTGGTGGTAGTTGATAATACCATAGATGTAGAGCTTGCATAAAAAAATGCAGATAGTTGGGTTCGGTCGTGTTAGACCGTAATTAGTTCCTTGCACAGAAGATAGCACTAGCTCATAAAGCTAGTTTTATTTGATTTCCAAATTTTTCAATATGGATCACTAGACTCTTATACAAAGTGTGTTCCAAAGTAAACTTTGAATCTAGCGCCCCAACGCCATCTATATGTCGACTGATGCGTTGGAATCTGCTATCTTTAACGATTGACCAGTGAGAATTTCATGACATTTCATTGATTGGAAGTGAAGTTATTGCGTTTTAAGTGTCAGTATGTTTGTGTTATCGGTGCGAAAATGAGCTTCGAACAAAGAGCCAACATTAAATTTTGCTTTAAAATTGGTAAAACTTTTACCGAAACGTTTCAATTGATGAAACAAGTTTATGGCGATGATTGCCTATCCCGTAGCAGAGTGCACGAGTGGTTTCAACGTTTTCAAAGTGGTCGTGAGGACATAAATGATGATCAACATGTGGGCCAATCAAAATCCGTGATCATCGGAAATTCCATCAAAACTGTGTGTGAATTCATTAAAAATCAGCCGAAACCATCATTGAAATTCATGGAAATGGAATTGATCATCTCCAAAACATCGATTTATCGCATTTTGACCGAACATTTGGGCGGCTAATATCAGTCACAGGTGTGTTTACGTATGCATATACTATGTCTGGCAAAAGTTGGACAATAGAAAAGGAAGTTCGAAATGATTCCACCTCCTGATGCTTCATACATTTTTGGAAAGATGTATGCGATGAAACATTTAGTCGCACCGAATGTGAACTTATGGTACAGAGTCAGAGTCAGAACACAATTACATAGAGTTGTTGGGCAACAAATAATCGAAGCGTTCCCAATTTGATGGCAATGGAGTAAGAGTGCTCTCTCTTGCAAGCTCATTGCAGCTTTTGGCACCCGATGCATATATTGTTAAGCATATGTATAAATATAATAGAAATGGGAGCTTAGATAGAGATGGATATATTTGAGATAGAGAGGGAGGGGAAAAATTAAGATAGATAGACAGACATGTAGGTAGACCTAAAGTTGACTTTAATACCGTAGATAATAACCTTTGAGGCCGAATATTGTTTTAGAGTAAATTCCGATGATTGGAAACGACTCTCATACTTTTGTTAAAAAGTGATTGCTTTTTTACCAAAAATCTCTACACGCTACAAGTTAATCAAAAATTTTATATTTTGTGAAGAAATAATGTGAGAAATTGATACACAATACTTTCGTTGCAAGAAAAGTTTCCAGACAAAGTTCGTGTAAGCCAAATAAATGCAACGCCAGACAGGGAGGAACACAGATTTTCTTAAAGAACCAACAAGTCCGAAGAAGCCTCGTAAAATGTGAGTATGTGATGTATATGTACAAGATTCAAATGTGCAGAAATCTTAAAATGTTGAGAGAAGGGGCGTAACGGTTTTCACATATCATATACATACGTACATATGTTATATTTTTACATTCATATGCATATGTCCTAGGAAGAAACACACGCTTGTGCTAAAATAGAGCGAAACCTCTGGCATTTGATACTTTGGTTGAGTTTGTGCGCCTTAAGTTATACTTGTACATACCTCAGGCGTGATATGCAAAACTCTCAGAAGATATTTACTTACATAAATATATAATATAAATGTCCTTATTAAGTTGAAAACAATATTTCAACATGAAATATTAAAATTCAAAAACTGCTTGAATGCTGAAAATACAATCTACGCCTGTGTGTATGCAACGAAAATACGGTTGGCTTCAATGTCAAATGTGCTGGCGGCCAACAATTTCCAATACTTTGCTATTGTTGTTGCCATGTGTGAGTATAGGTATGTGTGTTCATATGCGTACATATATTGAAGAATGTGCTGAAGAAAGTACGGAGAAGACATTCTTATTGCTAGCGAAAGTGATTTCCCACCTGTCTTGCATCTACTGGCAAGTCAAGAGGTTGATAACGGTATATGCATGCACGTGCACGCATTTCAGCGTCAATCCTCGCCAGTTCCATGCCACTAACCTAACTCCTGTTTGTTGCCGAGTGATTTCTTAGTGGAAAGTATTGAGTTTTGCTGTTTAATTATGAGCGTTAAGGAAAGTTTTGAAATTCTTACGCGTTGCGCGCCGAACACGAATTGTTGCGCTTCATTTCGGAGTCAATGCATGCGAGGATTTAGTTATGCGATTCAGATGGGCATTAAATGTAGTTGCTGGTGGTTTTTAGTGGCCAAAAGGATAAAAATATTTTACGTGAAAATTTTGGTATAATATTATTGAATGCTTTCAGGTAAAGTAAAGGTTATGTATTTTGGTTATGTATTTGGAATTTTTAAAAAATAGTATTTACTTTTTGAATACTATATACATTTTTTATTTTTTAATTTTTTTTTCTAAGATTTTTTTTTTAATATTTTATTTTTATTTTTTTATTGTAATCTGATATTTCGAAAAAAATTCAAACTTTGATAAGGAAGGTATAAAATATATATTGGTTTAGATTTCAAACTGCCTAAAATTTTGATGCACTAAGCCTATATGTATATGTTACAGTGTAAAAATTGGAAACTAGTACCGTCTTCTTTGAGGTGACCTATCCTAACTCTGCAACGACTCGGTAAATTTTAGCAAAATTTCTTTTGTGAAGTTGTCGTGACACATTTACGTTTCACCTTGAAAATGAGCGATATCGGACTACAACCATACCTACTTTTCAAGTCAAAAAAATACTACTCTGAGCGTATATGTATATATAATAGTTTAAAAATTCGAAACTGGTACCGCCTTCTTTGAGGTGACCTATCTTAACTCTGCAACTCCTCGACCAATTTTAACTAAATTTGGTGCATAACGTTATCGTGACATATTTATGTTTAATTTTGAAATTGGCAAAATCGGACTACAATTACGCCTACTCTCCATATAACATAATTTTCAATTCCAATAGTTTTAACTTTCTTTCATAAAGTCAAAAAAATACTACTCTAAGCCTATGCGTTTATGCAACAGTTTCAAATAAATCACCCTTTAGCCATAGGAAACTTCGAAACTAATTCCGCCTTATTTAAGGTGATCTATCCTAACTCTGCAACTACTCCACCAATTTTAGTTAAATTTGGTACAAAACGTTATCGTAACATATTTATGTTTCATTTTGAAAATGGGCAAAATCAGGCTACAACTACGCTTACTTTCCATATAATGTATAATGCTAATGTCAAACTTCGACACCTCTCATCTAAACATTGCAGAATTCGAACTCCAACCTTTCAAGCCTCCTGATAAGTCATATTGATCTGAGTTTCTATGGCTGATGTGAACTGCTTTAGCAATATCTCAAATTATTACAGTTACTTTCTTATTCACTCTTAAATTATTTATTTCGATATCTTATTTCATAAATACATACATACGTACAAAAAATGTCATTACAATATGACAATAAAAAATGTGTGAATCGATAGCTCGCAGCTTCTGCTCAGAAAAGTATTAACGATGTGTTCGCAAAAAGTTGCGAAAATCCACCATTGTCACCAACAAATATTCGTGCAATCATCACTTGAAACGTGTATTGTGTGCCAATGCGTGAAAACCGCTGACAGCGATAAGCCAGCTGTCTTACAAAGAACAACAAAAAATCGAAATAGAAATATATAAATGAACTCTTTGCTCGACAATTTGAGCCACTCGAACGCCTCCGAAGCAGGCGACTTCAGCTGTCGTGGAAAATTTGACATTTCATCACCCCAAATCGTCCGCCTGCAAATCATTTGCAGAATCTCACTTCTCACACCCAGCCAATTCTCGCCAATTCTCGCCATCACCAACAGCTTGTCAACACTTTGTGTGCTTCAAATGTGACTTTCTTAAGTCACTTCACACTTTACCATTCCATCAACTGCGCTGCTTTATCACTTCGCAGCGCAGTCGGTGAGCTTTCGTGTCACTTTCATCGCCAACTGCGCTTTCACTGCTCAGCGCAAAGTCGTTTTTGTCAATGATTGATGAATGTAAAGCCAATCGTGCAAAATCGCTGCTCAATGAAATGTGTTTGCGTGTATACGTGAGTGTGTTGGTGACATTTATTTTCGCAAGTGTAATTTCCACAATTTATGACATAAGAACGTGTCGCGTTGCTGATTTCGTACAAAAAAACGAAGACTGTAGGGTGCAAACTCATTTGGTCCTCGAAATGGAAGTGGAAAAGCGTTGCCATTTTTTCATATTGCGAGATAAGAATATTTCTTTTGTCATTTCAACAGTCATATCTGGCGAAAACTACAATTTCATTGCAACATAATTAAGTAAGAAGATATGGGTGTGTCTTTTTTTATATTTCCTCTGTGGTGGCACTGTCGGTGAGTGGCGCGAAAATTATTATCACTGCAGCTGACATTTTTCTATCATCAATGGTGATTCGCTGAGCTGATATTTTAGTAGTGTTATTGGATGTATTTTGGGGACATTTAGATTTCTTAATCTACTGAATTAGAAAAGTCTGTACAAGGAAAAAATATTCAATTATGAAATAAGGATTGGAAAGCTCAGCTTGAAATTGAAGGAAGCAAAATTGTTTCGAGACATCAGCCATTTCTGTGTTTTTTTGTCGTATGGTGTTATTGAAGGCAATAAGCTTCTCGCTAGTAATCGAATAGGGATTTTCAATCCTCTCTTTAATAGAGAGTTTCGTCTAGCATACATCGTAAATAAGTTTTTTTTTTTGTGAGCGAGAGGAGAATACCTTCGGCATCATTAAAGCTGTTGTCATGTTAAAGGTATGTACCACTTGCAGGTCACTAAAATCCCTTCCTCTTTAGGTTATTGAGAGACTTACATCTGTGCATCTTCGTTCAGGTCCCGCTTTTTGCTGCGTTGCAAAGTTGCTGCGTATTTCTAGATAATCTCTCAGTTTATTTCCCTCTGATTAAATTGACCACATTTATTAGGTCAACCAGGTTTTTACAGCACATATTTAAATAATGTGTATTCTCCGTCGTGTTCTGACCTCGTTGTATAGACATGACGGGTCTTTCGACTTTTCTCATTCTGAGAAAGAAATTTTTGGAATATAATGACCAGATAGCAGTAACGTTGTGTAGAAGTTGGCTTCTCTAAATTTAAGACTTGTTCATAAGTTTAAGTCTCCTATAAAACTTACTATCGCATCAAAGAATGCAGTGTCGAATTTTGAATTTGCTCATGGCTTGGTTCCAAGAATATAGGTCAAGATTCGACACTGCATTCTTTGATGCTTGCAAATATCTAGAGGAAATATGGTATACATATATGTATTTTTTAATATTTAAGATTTTTGCATTATATTTACATTTTGCCGTTCTTGGATCAACTTGAGGTTGAAAATTTAATATAGGTTTTGCTCGAACGTTCCAACATTCTCAGCAAAGACCCAAAAATCTGTCTGCTCTACTTATTTGGTTTTTTGAGTTTCAGAGGTAAATGCTTTGGGATAACCTAAAGAATATGATACTGAGTTCATTTTTGTCTAAAACTGAGGGGTTTTTCCACAATCCGCTGTCTTCGAAGTGATAAAGATTCATGTTTTCTATGTCAGAAAACAAAGTGATATTTTTTATGTTCAATTATCCCTCTATTCAAACACGATTTCACCAACCTTGGTTAAATAAAATCATTGAGAGATTGCAACGGATTATCTATATTCACACCAAACTGTGTAGTTCTTCCTCTGTTTTCGAAAAATATATTGATGGCTTGATTAATTTAAAAATCTTCCAGTTAAATTATTACAATGCGAAGAACTTTAATCGGCGGACTTGCCGAAAAGTGTAATAATCCCCTGAACGTGGTATATTATGTGTGCCAAGAATTTATAAAACCCAGTAAGAGACGTCGGGGCCCTATAAAGTGTATATGTAAATGATCAGCATGACGTTCTTAGTCGATTTAGTCATGTACGTCTGTCAGTTTATTTGCCCCTCTGTATAAACCTGAGTTAATACCTCAATTTTGAGATATTGGTCTGAAATTTTGCACACTTCGTTTCC
Source organism: Bactrocera neohumeralis (assembly GCF_024586455.1). NCBI lineage: Eukaryota > Metazoa > Arthropoda > Insecta > Diptera > Tephritidae > Bactrocera > Bactrocera neohumeralis. The sequence continues at coordinate 20,663,978 of NC_065920.1, forward strand.
TGCCCAAAAAGCTGCTCATTTGTCGGAACCGCCGCTACTGGATTACTAAATTTTGCATAGATTATTTCCGAAGACAACTCGATATATTCTCCGAACAATTTTTTCAGATCGGACCAGTATAGCATATAGCTGCCCAAGCCATGAGAAAACGATAAAAATTAAGTTGTTGTATCAAAAAATTTGGAATGGATTACTGTCAAAAACAACAATACAATCTTGAACCAATTTTTCCGATTCGAACCACTATAGCACATTTCGACTGGTAACTGGCGAATGACATGAGTGTTGGTTTGCTCAAAGCACTGAATCGAAGTGGGATTGTCCATAGAGTCTTTAGACTTTACATATCCCCACAGGAAAAAGTCTAACGGCGTGATACACACGATCTTGGTGACCAATCGACCGGCTTAAAACGTGAAATTATCTGTTCACACGAAGTGTTTTCTCAATAAATCCATTGATTGATGCGTAGAGTGGGAAGTGGCGCCGTCCATATCATGGCGCGATGACGATTGCCATTTACGGTTGCGCTCTTATCGGCATCATTTTTGAAGATATATCGACCGACGATTCCACCAGCCCACACTAAATAATTGCTTTTTCTGTATGAAATGGTTGCTCATGCATCGCTTCAGGGTGCTCTTCGTCCTTAATGCGGAAATTTTGCTTGTTTTCAATGGGTCCTCAAGCTGAACAACATTCGGCTCGTAAACGTCAGATCTTCTTGAAACTATTCAAGAGCCCATAGAGCGAAGTAATGCCGCTTTAAATTTAAGATCTCGACGTAAAATGCGCCAAGTCGTTCCATACGTCAGTCCGAGTTGCTACTAACGGCGGGAATGCTGGATTTCAAGATGTGTGATGGTGTTGCGAATAGTACGCTCAGTAGGCCGATGTCCTCCGTTATGAAGGCCGTTAAACTGTGACCAATTCTTGCAGCTCCTAACTTTTTTCCAATCTACAGTCATCAGTTATCAATATTTAATACAAATCATCAAAGAGAATAAGACACTTCAATGATAAATTCGCGCTGCTGCCAACAACTGTCAAAGTCAATGTAGAAATGTCATTTATCATCGTTGATTTCTTCGTGGGGCAGTTGTGACAGACAGAAGTTGGCAAGACGAAGCAATTTAGTTGCATTGAGGAATGAATTGAGCGGGTGAAGTCAAATGAAAGGGGCGTAGTGTTTGCCATATAACTTACGAAACTGAAAATAAAAGCAAGTAATTGGAGCAGCAAAACAAAGTGACACATCTAATGTGGCAAGTTGCAAGAAGCGCGCTTTGCTTGCCGCTTGAAAAAATCAAAGGATGATTTTAATAAAATTGCTCTGCCTACGCTGTTGCAAGTACGCTATGTTTACAAGGACTAACTTATCGCTTGTAAATCTCACCAACACACACCCACACATAAACACACAAAGAGTTGCAAAAGATTTATTTTGTGCGTTTGCCGCATTTGCTCGCTGCAATTATCAAACTTCAATGCAATTATAAACACATATCGCTTCCTTGTAATTAGACAATCAAAAATGAGTGCGACAGGGTTGCCACCCACACGTGTGTGTTTGTATGTGTGGGTGTGTGCGCGCACGTGTAGCTCAAATCTTTGTAAGCTCAAGCGTTTCTCGATATTGTTTTACCAAAATTACTCATATACATACATACATATATGTATACTATATATCAAGTAATATTCCCGTTAGTTATCCATGTGTGTGTTTTTCCTAGCTTGTAATTAAATTTGTATGCTCTGCACCATGACTGAGTTGCCGGAATGCCGGAAAAGTTTCGCCGGCGTTCGCCTCGTTTACGCCCACATGACAATTACAATTCATAACTGGAATATTTTGTTGTCAACTTGACAGTTACACTGACGCAGCGGCACACAAACGCATATATACCATATGGACCATTAGAATATCTAGCATTTATTATGGAAAATTTTTACTTACACACACAACCACACAGACGCATTTGTGCACTTACATATGTGAAATATTTTCATAACCTCATTCTTCCACTGCCCCTTTTCCTCGCTAGAAATCCCGTTGTTGTACCCCTTTCATACTCGGTTTTCGACTTTCAAGTTAGAGCGCGCAGCATTGAGCTCGGTGCTTAGCGTCCTCATCAGCATTTGACATGTGTGCAATTGAGTCGCTTCAAATCGTGTTGAGCTGTGCTGCTCGGCTCGCTCGTGGAATTTGTTGTGGCAAATGTAATTTGCAGCTAAAATGGAATGTTTTAATTAATTTATATTGTACGCTTTTATTGCATTAGCCTTTAATGGCATAGTCTATAATTCGACTGTCATATTTGGCGGCAAAGCAAAGCACACACGCATACAAGTATGTATCGTATGTACATATGCTTATATATATGTATGTATATGCAGGTATGTGCTATTAAAATCCCAAAGTATCATTATACATAGTATACTATGTTGTACATAAATGTTGAAGATCAAAAGTGTCACAGCTTGTGCTCTGAAGGATTTGGCAGTAAAATATGTTTAAGCTTAAGTCAGAGAATTGCTGTCGAAGCTGAAACATTTTGCAAATTTTTTTTATAATGGCGAATCGAACAAACAACTGGTATAGCCTGGCGTAATCAAGTATTTATGCCACTTTAAAGAGATCCCATGCCTAAATTCTTCAACAATAGAGTAGGCATATTGCAATAAATGAGAAAAAACGTTGAAAGGAGTAATCTGAGCTGTTTTTTTGACATTTTTTTTCATAGAAATTTTTATTCTACAATAGATTTTTTTCACGTATCATGAAGTATATTGAGGAGTGTATAAACAAATTTTTTCGGAATTTTTTAATGACATCTGTCGGAGAAATGGCTGGGTGAATGTGATGCGTTTTTTTCACTGGCGAACACGATTTCTCATGTTTGGATCATCTGACACACAAAAACCCAATTTATTCTTAAAGGGGGAAACCTTATTTTATATATAATGGTTTGGAGATGTGCTTTTCCTTTCAGAAGAAGTCTAATCATAAATAAATTTAAAAAAGTGGTATAATAGCAACTTGCTATGAACTTAGTGAGATCATTTTTTTTATCCAAAATGTCGAAGAGACCAATGCTCCAATCGTTTGAATCTTCAAAACCTTAATAGATTTTCTGAAGTCCGCAAATGGTGGGTTTACCTAATCTGAAAATGGATCCACATAAGGTTTCATCTTTCGCACAACAAGTTTGAAACATTTTTGAATGGGATGAAAAGGCAGATCTTCATCCTCAAAGACATACCATCTGGTCTAATTTGACCCAGACTGACAAAAAACTTAAAAATATGACGTTATTTAAAATTAAATATCTTATTCAAACCTTTTATTATTCAAAAGATATCTATTTTACAAAGATATTCATTATCAGCAGGTTTTCATTGCAATAGAACAAACCAAATTTTTAGTTCAAGACATTTCAAATTATATCTCGAAGACCTGTGTAAAATGCCATTAAGATCAGTTGAGTAGTTTGTGAGAAATCTTGATTACCGAAAACCGAAAGTCTGGACTTTTGAAAACACAGTTTCTATTTATTTATTTATTTACATTTAATGTTTTAAGTGACTATATAGATGACCTGGAGCGAACAACTTCTCAAGACTGTATCTTCAAACCATTATCTAATATATATACAATAGTTTTCAACTATCATCAGCTCCATATTCCTTTCCATTACACAAATTTGTGAGGATTCTCTTAACGAGTCACAGCTTCTACTAAATGTTTCCAGTCCTTGCTTAGAATGCGTAATCCTTGAATATTGTTCTCTGGTTTATGAACAGATTACAAAATTCTGATATATTTTCTACTGCCTTATTCATGAAGAATCCCGTTGAAATCAGCGGGTTCATCTTAGAGCCCAAATTGTCCAGTATTAAGTACCTTTCCCTTTCTAACACATTCTGGCATTAAAATTAGTAATATGTTGGCGACATAAGAATCGAATAAAGGTTTCATTTAGCGGTATAAGAATCGAAAATAGGCCTAATTTCTTCGGTATTTAATTTTTTGAGATGCCTTATGTTAATATATCGGAAAGCAAGCTCCAAGGCAATCGGTTGTGGTGATATTTCTACAAGGCGCATTCCTAAGTAAACAGGACTTTTTGAATCTAGCGCCCCTGGTGGCGCCATCTATATGTCGACTGGTGCGTTAGAATCTGCTATATTTATCGATTGTCCAGTGGGAATTTCATGACATTTCATTGATTGGAAGTGAAATTATTGCGTTTTAAGTGTCAGTATGTTTGTGTTATCGGTGCGAAAATGAGCTTCGAACAAAGAGCCAATATTAAATTTTGTTTTAAAATTGGTAAAACTTTTACCGAAACGTTTCAATTGATGAAACAAGTTTATGGCGATGATTGCCTATCCCGCAGCAGAGTGCACGAGTGGTTTCAACGTTTTCAAAGTGGTCGTGAGGATATAAATGACGATCAACATGTGGGCCAATCATAAGCCTTGATCACCGGAAGCACCATCGAAACTGTGCGTTAATCCATCAAAAATCAGCCGCAATCATCATTGAAATTCATGGAAATGATATCAACATTACATTATAATACAGTGGCTTCATTTAACCTTAGTGCTTTCCAGTTGTGATCCAAGGATCTAAAATCAAATTCAAAATTGAATAGTATTTTCGGATACTGAATTTTTTTTTATTTTTATTATCTATATTTATTATATAGCACTAATAATAACCCTACCAATATTAAATACATAACTACCCTTTCCAATAACAAATACCTTTCAGAATCGGTATTCAATCCAAATATTCATTTGAAATAATATTCAACACAAAAATATGATATCAGCACCTCTTCAGCAACTCGAAAATCGACAAATCGAGCGAAGAGTGATTGCGAAGAGAGTGAGAAGAGAGGAAGCGTACATATTCGCTACTCGGAATGCAAGAAATGAAAACAATTTCGGAATCATATTTCAATTTCAAATTGGATTCGTAAACACTTTTTAATGGCATTGTTGTTGTTATTTACGACAGACATACAAAGCAAACGAACGTAACGCCAGTAAAGGGTTATTACAACAACCAACTAACTCATATTTCGCATGGGTATTTTCGACCAAGGGTGGGTGATGTCGAGGACAACAGCAGTGAGTAGCTGTTGTTGGGTAAATAGAAATAATTCGTTTAGTATTTTAACGCACACGTTTCGCTCTTCGAAATTTTCGCCATTTAGCCTCAAACCATTGAGTAATATATGTGTAGTTGAGGGAGCGCGGTGGTGGCGGGCGTAGGTAGCTGCACGAATTATTAGCCAACGGCTTCGGAATCGTTAACTGTAAGTCCTTGCGTTGATTGTGGTGGCGTCAAGGTAGCAGCCCGACGCAGCGGCAAGTGTGTAGTGGAGCGCTGATGCAGGGGTTCCGTGTCGCCCACGGCTGTTGTGTCAATGCGTGCGGCGGTGCGTGCCTGCGTACGCGGTATAAGTTGGCAACTGGCGCTCCAATGTTGCAATGGTGTAACGGTAGTGTATGTTTTCGGCAAATTTTGTTGTATGGCCAAATGGTTCTTTTGTTGTCTTTCGCATAATTTTGTTATTTGTGTTTTCAGTAAATTTTTGTTTGCTTAAAATAATTTTTCTGCAATTGCAAATGCGTATTGACAAGTGATTGTTGTTACTTTTGGAAACATTATCTCTCACATTGTGTACGTATTATTATTTATTTTAATTAAAATGGTCACGTGTTCATGTTTTTCAATACGCTTTTGTTGGAATTGTGAAATAGCAAGTGCGGCGAGAGTTGGAATTGGGTTCCATGAGAGTATTTTGAACACTCAGAAACTGCTAGTTATTAAGCCTAGACCTGACCTTTGAATGTTTTTAGGAAGAGTTAAAAAGTTACGTGTCCCAGATCTATTCATATTTCTGATACATTCTTTTTCAAGATAATCATTGGAAAATATTCTGTAAGCATCTTACAATACAAGGTGCGTTCCAAAGTAAACAGAACTTAAAAAAAAAAAAAAACAAATGGTTTTTTCGGCAAAATCAATTTATTTTTTTGGTCAAATAATCGGTCACAAGCGTCGATCGATGAGACGATGCATTATCGTGCAACAAAAGCCAACTTTCATCTTCGCGATATTTGGACCGAATACGTCGAATACGGCGCAATAAACGCTTCAATACTCCAAGGTAGAATACCGCATTAACGTTTTGGTCTAGTGAAACAAATTCTTTGTCCACAATATCCTTGGAACCATAAAAACAAATCAGCATTGTCTTCACTTTTGACTTCTCCATGTGCGATTTTTTGGATTTCGGCTCGTGCGGTGCCTTCTATTCAGCACTCTGGCGTTTCGTTTTGGGATCATATTGGAAACACCACGTTTCGTCACCAGCCACAATATTGTAAAGGAGGTTTTTGTTCTTTTTGACCTCTTTAATGATGTCTTCGAATGTTAGATTCTGGATCTCTTGAGAAGAATTTTTCACCAGCAAAATCATTTGTCATATACAGAAACAGGTAGTAAGCACTTGGTGGCCTTTCTGGCCCAAAAAAATAGATACATTAAAACCTCCTTACCAAATTTATGAATCTTTGTTTCTGGCAAGTTATTATCGATGTGTGTGACTTGACGTTATTATTATGGAACTTTTCTTTCCTACTGGTGAAAACTGACCATTTTTGGACGTTTGTTTTTTTCAGATAGCATAATTGTCGGCAATACAGCTCTGAATTGAGTGCTTGGCCCAAACACCAATCTCAACAAACAACACGATTCAACCGCAACTTTTTTTACTTTACATTTGTGGTAAGCTCAAAACAAATATTTGTCCAAGTGAGATCTGTAGATTTTGGTTCAACCCTACGATCTAACTTAACTTTATCATCCATCACTTTAGAACTGGATCGATCTTGTAGCGATTCATCAGGGAATCAAAAATGAAAATTCCGGCAATGGATTTTTTTGTATACATCGATTTTCTTTTTTGGAGCCAGCTATATTTAGCAAATAATCACAAAACTATCTGATAAGTATTATAAGTACGAAATATTGTCTTTCTGATGCCAGTAGCGTAACCGTACCGCTTATATTTAACGCAAGATTCCGTTTCCTCTTCTTTATTGGTGTAGACACCGCTTACGGGGTTATAGCCAAGGTTACAGTCTTTCTTCCTGTTCCATTGCTGTTTGTTTCCGATTGAATATTCCAAGTGTAGCCTGGTTCTTCTCCACCAGATCTTTCCAACGGAGTGGATGTCTTTTTCTTTCTTCGGGTACTTCGTCGCATATCCTCAGAGCTGGAATGTTTTCATCTATTCGGACGACATGAGCTAGCCAGCGTAGCCGTTGTTTCTTAATTCGTGGAACCATGTTAATACCGTCGAATATCTCGTACAGCTCATCGTTCCATCGAATATTCGCCGTTTCCAATGCGCAAAGGACCACAAATCTTCCGCCGAGCCTTTCTCTAGAATACCCTTAGCGTCGACTCATCAGCTGTTGTTGGACGGGGATGATGAGTAGATGGAGTGGAATGGATATTCCGTTAACTAAACCTATTTATTGGAATACTAATGAATTTGTTTTTACTAGACTTTATATTTCTTCGAATAGATTCCGATTTCGCGCGCATTTATAACTTTTAGTTTCGTGATCCGATTAGACAGTTATAACTACCTTTAAGTCAGTTTAAACCGTCGCTGTGCAATTGTCCTTCATTTCTCGAGCACAAAGTTGCTTTAGCTTACATCCAAAATCAGTATATAACTCTTTGAGTGCTAAAACACGCTTGCAGATTCCGTAGACATCGACTTGTATATATGTATATGGTATACTATACCATATACACGCCCATTCCCGGGGCGTTTTGATTGAGAGTTCAATGAGCTGCACACAATCACAACGAGCTTCCACATGAAGCAATTAACTGCAGTAAAAATATATTACTGCAGACCATCAACAATTCATATTTCGACGACTGATCGTCGGTAGACGAGCCAGCGACACACAAACAAACAAAACGCTAATAACTTGAGCATAGCCATTGGTTTGGATGGCTCCAGCCGCCATCATAAAGCAATCGAGATTTGTTAGCCGCCAGTCTCAACAGTCACCAGCCAGCCGACAGCCGCCATCCGCCATCCGCATTATTTCATTTCATGGAAATTACATTTTTCTGGTTTTCAGTTTCATTACAAATGCAAAAATGCAAAATGCCCGCCATTAAACGACTGCAGCGAGACCCGGCTTGCCATTGCTCATGTGCATGAAAGCCTTCATTAAGATACTACAATGTAAAACTCGGGTTGGGCTGCCATGCCATGGCTTCGTTTTTGTTGATTTGAATTGAAGATCGCTTCTGCGCATGCGCGTATACGCACTTCTGGCGTACACGAACGCGTGATCACATTGATCATTGATCGGCGTAATGATTTCCGACATCAGTCCAAGAGCTGCGAGGCTTTTTGATTGGAGCTCCGCTGCGTAGCCTGCAATTTCCTTCGCAACATTTGCGCCGCCTGTTTTTTTGTGTGATTTTTTTCTTTCGTTTTTCTATTTATCATTATGTTATTTGTTGTGCGTAAGCGAAAGCGCGTCCGTCACGATCGGTGACCACACTAAGCGGCAGAGTCCGAGCACTCGAATTTGAATTTTAGCCAACGGACATGTGTATGTATGTTTGATAACCAGTTCGACCTACGGATTTAATAAAATGTACTACAATAAATACGGCTGTAGCATATAACTGCATATGCAATGTGGTCCGGTGAAATCTAATTCCGCGCTTGCACGTCTGGAGCTCTGTTGGCACACACCCATCTGTGCGCCGTGGCGAGGCTACGCACACTCGTCCGCATAATTGTGCTCAACTTTGATTTGCTCACAGTTCGACCAACGAACTGCCAATTGCCGTCAGCTACGACAGCAACAGCAGCAGCAGCGGCAGCCGTCTCGTCAGCAGCCAAACGCAGACAGTCAGCAAGCAATCGGCAATACGACGATGATGTATTTGTTCCCATGAGCGAAATCAATAAATTACGTGACAGGAATATGCGATACGAGTTATTGCCATCTTACGTATGTATATGCGCGTTCTCAATTGTCTTGGTGGTACCCCCTGTAAATCCCACCCATCCCCTGCACATTTGCTTACCAACATAATGCTTGCGCTGGTTCGTCTCATACGATCGTGCAGCGATCTGTCTCTGATCACCGCCTTTAAATGCTTGCTTGCGTATTTGTTACTCCATGCTTTCTGCTTGCATCTCTGGCTCAGCGCCATTTGCGCAAGGCAATTTGCGTTCGTCGTGTTCGGTTCCGTTTATGATTGATTCAATCAAAATATGAATTTATATCGTTTGCAGATCTGCAGAATAAATTATTGGCAACTGCTCGAACATGTCTGGCGAGATTTGTTTACTCCTTCTTCGTGTAGTTCTTCTCTTACTGCTCTTGATAAACACAAAAAATTTCTGTGTTTCTTCTTCTTTTGAAATTATTTCCAAGTTATGCTCGGAAATGGGTGGAGTATTGGCAAAATTGTTTTGAATTTTTGTATATAAGAGTGTACAGACGTACATACAATACGAGTATATAGAAAGGAAAGCCATTCCTCAACCGAATGAACATTAATTGTAGAATCTGGTACTTTTTGGCTTTAGAAATATTTGATTACACTAAAGGTTGTGAATTAGACTGTGAAAGGTATGGAGGCGTCTGTTTTGACATGTGCTTTCAAGAACAAAGGGGGAAATGCCCATAGTCCACCCCAGACAGTGACTTTTTGAGGATGTAACAGCGCCTCAGCAGTGGATTATCATCACTCCAAATGTGACAGTTTTGTTTATTTTGATAACCGTTCTACCGAAAAGTGAGCTTCGGCCGATGAGCAAAATTTTCTTGTAAAACTCGGGATTTGTGGCCATCTCGTTTTGGCCTCATTCACTGAATATCGAAATCGAAATCGAAAATCGTTCGACTACTTCCTCTTGCATAAGTTGAATTTTGTAAGTGGATGGGCACAGCTCCAATTGTTGTGCGTTATGGCGAATGAACTCATACGGGTCTTCATCGACACTCTTTGTGCACAGTAGGTTTCCCTGAGGATGCGTCTTATCCATTCAAAATTCGCACTATATTTTAAAAAATGTTTAGATATATTATTGATAATGCAGTCATTATTTTCTAAATTTAATCCATGCCTGCCCTAACAGTCTTCCTGCACTTGTCATCGGATCAGTCGGCTGTGTTAACAAGCAGTTACTAATTTGTATATTTCTCTAAGTTAGTCTCATCGGCCTCACGGCCTCCGCGGCTTTTGACGTAGCTTCTCTCTATTAGCAAAAGTTTGTCTTGTTCAGCAATCCATAGGCTTTATATGTTTATTCTGCTTCGAAGTACATATTCGGGCTTTTGGCGACTATTCCATACTTTCTGTATTAGAATTTTGCATTAAGCAGCTGCAAATGTTCCTGTACCAAATTTTAGCTTTCAGACCATGGCTACCGTTCAAAATACAGTGTCGGGTTATGCAACCGAGCTATGAAAACATAAGGCAAATTCATGAATCGTGTTAGATTTCTTCTTAATTTGACATTAGACACCAAGGATCGTATAAGTTATCGGACACTTCAAAGTCAACACAAAACGAGTTCGAAGCAAGTCCATATTACCTGTATATTCGTTTTTAATGTTGCCTTAGGGAGATAGTTTTCTTCTTCTTAATTGGCGTAGACACCGCTTACGCGATTATAGCTAGTTTTTACGTTCGAAAAATAATGAAACGGGCGATGATGTTGCAACTGGAGACATTTTCCTGGTGTTATGTTAGGTAAGGTTAGATGGCTAATACAGATTGGATTGGGGATCTCACTTAGATTGTTATTTGATGTCCTTTTTGAAGCCAGATAAACTCCTATAGTTCGATTTCACCTGTTACCTATCACAAGCCTGCTGAGGTGCTTTATTTCTATATGTGCGATTTCACCTGAATGTCTTAAAGTTTGAGATCCGAGTTGTTTAGCCTTGATCCGATGAAGTCTCCACATTCGGTAAAGAAATGTCATCTTTCAATCAGCAAACAACTGACATTCGATAGAATTTGCATTCTTACCGTATGAATGCCGATCATAAAGTGTTCAAAAAGAACTTTTTCAGCTATTGATCTTTGCGGACGGAGAAGAGCTCAGTAGACCTCTGACGATTTATCCTGGAAAAACCTGAAAGACCTTGTTTTGTGCCTGCACAGTTTTTAGTAGTTCTCCAAAGTTTGCTGAGCTGGCCTAAGGTCCAACTATCCAATAATGAAAGGCAAGAGGCCTTACTACAAAATACAGAGTCAAGCTTACTACAAAAGAATTAAATACATGTGGTTTATTACTTAATTTATTTGACACTAGCACTACACAAAATTTTTTGAACTTTGGAAAAAGTTAAAGAGTAAAGTAATTTTTTCTGAGTAAAATTTTTTATGGTTTGAACCGTTGCGTATTGGTCACTGTACCTTCTAAATATAATAAATTGAGTTGTAGTACTAAAAAATACATAAATCAAATTTCAAAGTTTGCTTATGTGGTCCTTCCTTTCAATTGTAGAACGAACATTAGTGAGAAAATAATGTGCAACTGCGAGGCTTGACCAAGTCATTACTTATATATAGCTGCAATACAATCCATAAATAGATATATAACCAGTTTTAAATGACTACTACACGCCCCTGGCCCCATCTTACTTCCTTACTCACCCAAACAAAAAACCAAATTCAACTAGCAACGTTCCATTTCAGCGCACATACATATGCATACTTCCTTCTAGCATTAAGTCAGCATAACATTTCAATAGAAGGATTTTGCATTTTCAACATATGCAAATCCAATACTTCAGCCATCGAACAAATTTGCCTATATAAATACTATCACACACTCACATAAATATCGGCCTCTAACCTGTGTCCGAGTATACTTTCTTGCTTTTCCTGTGATATCCTTTGCTTTGCCAAATATTCTTCAGCTTTTGTATGTGGAAATCTTACAAGACACTGTGATTAGTTGTTGTAAGCTGGGTTGTGTCCTTGTGTGGCTTTTAAGGTTCAACAAAGTCGATGATTGTTAAGGATTATTGCTAGAGCTTCTCATTTCTTTTTGTCTGCAGTTGTTGTGCGTATGTGTTTGCCTTAAAGCTTTATTGTTGCAAAGTGAATTTTCATATACCAGAAGTTTATGAAGCTCACTATTTTCTATAGAGTTGCACTGAAGGACTTGTCAACAAATTCCAATAACTTTTTTTTAATTTAAATATACAAAATACATTTAAAACAAGTAGTGAATATGGCTTTTTGGTCTATAACAGATTCAGTCATTTGAGAAAAATAGCTAGAAAAACTGAAATTCAAATAAGTATATTATGATTTTTTAAGTTAATCTTAGTCACAATCTTTTTTAGCGTGACTAGTTTTAGTGTAAATCTCAGAACTATTGATAAAGCCTTATTCTTTCGTTACTAGTCAACTCTGGGATCAAGTCCACCATATAATTTAAAGCAATAATGAGTTATTTTAGACCAATTTTTCATGAGTTTTTTAGATAGGATGTGATTGAGACCAGTCTGACTGGTTTAACTGTAACGATGAACACCTTTGGTACTACATCGTCACCTAAAATGCAGAATAACGTAACATCATTTATCATAAGTTTACAAGCGAAGGAAAAACGATATAATAGAAACCACTCATTTAAAAAAAATAAGTTTTGGTTACAAAATGGTTATATATTGGTTATTTGTAGTCACAATGTCTTTTATCGTCACTGGTTTTTTTTTGGAAATTTCGGCTATTCAAAGAGCCATCGCAATTGTTTTTTTTCTCATCACTAGTCAATCCTGTTGTCGACTCGACCGTTTAGATTAGAGCAATAATGAATTATCTAAGAGTATTTTTCACTCGTTTTTTTTTTTTCAAAACTATCAAAAACAGAAAATAGTTTGATATCACCCCGGATTAAATATGTGGACCAAAACAAGGCAGAATACGCTTGCAACTCGAAGCTACCATTTCAGAGGTCAATATATCGAACTGTTCTGTCATCATTCAGACTTTGCTTCTGTTTACCGTCGGTAGACGGATTCTTCAAAGAAGTTGGTCTAAGTTGAGACCCGAATGTATCGTTTCAGAGGGCAAAATATCGAACTGTTTAGTCATTATTCAGTTTTTCTTTCTCTCTACTTATCCAGTAGATGGATTCCTCGAAGAAGTTGGTCCAAGTTAGCGGGAAAAATTTAGTTCTACATACAGACTCACGGATTTTCTAAGCCGAGTCAAAGACTGGGAATAAGAAGATAGTTTTAGTATTCTAAAAAAGGCTTCAATCCAGTTGTATGATCTATTGATACACGAGACAAACAATTCTATGTATGAAGATTCAAAGTTGGCAAACTTTAAGTATTTAGGAAAGGAGGAGCAGATAATTTCAGTACTGAAGAAAATTCTTGAGCGCTGTCTTGTGATCTTTGAACACTTGAGACGAATACCATTAGGTATTTAATGGAAATAAACGAAAAGAGAAAAAAGAACTCCAATGATTTCAAATGAAGGTAGAAAGGAGTTCAAAAAAATTTAATAACAAACTTCGAAACCGGCTAAAACGACTCGACAATTAAAATATAAAAACATTAGCAGAGCTTTAGCTAAATTTCACTTAAACCCACCGTTTTGAGGTTGCATGAGATATTCACAGAAAATAAAAGATAGGTTCAAACCATTCAATATCTTCGCGATAACAATGATTAAAAATTTCTTCTTGAAAAATGAGCATCCGTTGGTCGATATTATACCCCCCTCGGCTGGACCTAAAATCTTTCGGTTGCAACCGAATTCAGCGCTGCCTCACTTGCCTCCACTAAATTTAGTAATAGAGCACAGGCAACACTTCTAGTAACCAACATTAAGCCGGCCACCATATAATATACAAAGTCACAACAACAAGCAACAAATTGTTGCAACAGCAAAAGTAGCAAGTTCATGACTTCCGTTTTTGATGCGGTTGCAAAAATATTTATTTGCGAATTTCTTCCGCAATTCACCAAAGCCAAAGTTCTACACTTCGTACGTTCATCAGCCTCGAGCGGCTTTGCTGTTGTTGTTGTTGCTGGAGTGTGTGGGCGTTTGATGGCAGCCGTTAAACACAACAAAAACTTTATCCGCAAAAGTACGAAATGCGATTTCTTCGACACACACACAGTCACAAACACATATACAGTGGCACAGCAGTAGATTTATTTGTGGCATTAAGCTACTGTTGCACGGCATATATCTACTATATGGACTTATATCAACACTAAATAGGGTTAGGGTTACCCATTTATTACGCTCCCCCAAGTATGTTTGGTATTTGCTTCAAGACGCCTTCGGCAATTTGAAATAATTTCGTTTGGCTTCATGGTTGCTTGAGACTTGGCTCTTGTGGATGTTGTTGGTTTGAGTTCTTTCTTCGACTGTTACTGGTTGCTTAAATGAATATAGTCATATACTATATGTGCTCACACTTATGTATACCATATATAAGGAAGATTATATTTCTATTTCGATTTCAAAATCTTATTAGTTTAGGGAGGAGACTATAGGTTTTGAGGAACTACTCAAACTGACGTCAATTGCGTGCTCCTGCATATCAGCTATGCTCACTCTACATTATGAGTAATCTAACCTTTTGATGAGTCTAACAGATTCGTACGACCCTTTGGTGAAGCAGAGCTTTTAAATATACTCCTTCTCGGAAATATAAAAAGAGCAGATTCAACATTTCTTGTCTTAAGTCTAATCTGAGTAAAGTAGAAACGACTCATTTGAGTAGTTCAATAAATATTCCTCAGAACCTTGCCTCTGCACCACATAGCAAGACGGGCATGATGAGTAAATTATAGAGTTTGGTTTTTGTTTCGAGGCTGGCATTGTTGTTGATGTTAATACTGGTTCCAAGATAGACGAAATTGTCTACGATTTGGAAGTTATGACTGTCAGCACTGACGTATGAGCCAAATCACGAAAGCGACGACTGTTTGTTTGATGATAAGAGATATTTCGTCTTACCCTCGTTCATTACCAGACACATTTGCTTCGAATCCTTATCTAGCCTGGAAAAACCAGACTAACGGTGCGCTTGTTGAGGGCTGCGCCAGCAGTTGTACACTCTAGTAGAAGCTTCCCTATTTAGTTCTGCAGCTTGAATTCTTTTCTCCAGGAGTAGATTGAAGAAGACGCACGAAAGGGAATCGCTTTGTCTGAAGTCTCGTTTGGTATCGAACCGCTCGGAGAAGTCCTTTCCGATCCTGACGAAGCTTTTGGTATTGCTAAACGTCAGCTTACACTGCCGTATTAGTTCTTCGGGGAGGGTTCTGAACAATTGATTTCAGGAAATGAAGACAGAACTTCACCTCTGAGGTCAAGTATTGGGAAACATAGTTACCGATGAATCCCTGATGTTACTACATTGTTCTTTATATCAATTTTACATTAATGGAGCCATTTTTGAAGCTCGATACATTTTATCGAACGCTGGATTTTATGAGATTTATTTTTCTTCGAACCAATGGTAAGGAGCTCCTGTTACTATCCTTTTTCTTATCACAGCATAATTTTATAACTGTCCTTATTCCATCTAGGTCGGACCCAACCCTTAGAAGGCCAACTTCGTACTAATGATTTTTATAATGGTCTTTATTCCATGCCCTGGGAGTCTGTTTCATACTGGTGCTTGAATAGGCGATCGTCGAGTTCGTGGCACTTTCGAAATCTTTTCCCGGCGAAACAATTTTAAGATAATGGAAGTAGACGGAGTTACTTGAATGCGTCTAGCTTTAGGAGTCTAATTCGATATTGGTTGTATAAGAAGAGATCACCAAAGCTCTTTTAGAAGCAATATCAGAGACTATTCGCAGTGATACAATTTTATTTGGTCAGATCCAGTATTGGAAGCCCAATTACACGCTGTGCTACATAAGCGATTGTCTACGAAGTCGAAAGATTTTCAGAGAACTTATGAATTAACACCCTTAGACCGGAAGATTGACTTTTATATACCGATTTCGAGGCTTCGGTTCTTAAAATTTTCAGAGAATTTAAAAATTGACACCGCTTAGACTGGAACTACTAATCCTAAAAGTCTAAAGATTCCAAATTTGAAAAATTTTAATAGAACTTACGATTAACGGAAGAATATTTGAGGCTTCGGTTCAAACAATTTGCAGAGAACTTACGAATTGACACCCCTTAGATCGGAAGATTGACTTTTAGATTCCGCATTTGAGGCTTCGGTTTGAAAAATTTTCAGAGAACTTACGAAGTGACACCCCTTAGATCGGAAGATTGGCTTTTAGATTTTATATTTGAGGCTTCGGTTCGAAAAATTTTCAGAGAACTTACGAAGTGACACCCCTTAGATCGGAAGATTGACTTTTAGTTTCCGAATTTGAGGCTTCGACTTCGAAAAAGTTTTAATAGTGCCACTTCGTAAGTAAAGTATATTAATAAAGTATCTCGAGTGAGATTTGGGGCATGTCACACACATATTCTCCAAGCAAAAAATCTACACCGGACATGCAAGTATTTTATTTGCTCTTTCTGCTGAACTACTTTCTTCCGGTTTAATTGAAAAACCGCACAGGTCCACACAATATTTATTTGCTTTGCACACGGCGCAGCAAAGAAAATTGTAAAATGTGGCAAGTAAAGAAGTCTTGAAGCAAATAAAAAATAAAAGAAAACAGGAAAAGTGCAATAAAAAGCCCACTTGACACGCAACTGTGTATGAATAAACAGCAGTGATTATTCAGGCGACGGCCTCAGCGCTGAGTCCTCATTCTGAGCACAACATACCAAAGCAACACAGTGCGTTGTTAAGGAGAGAGCACACATATGCGCATATGTAGAGTCCTTTGCCAAAGGATATTTGCCGAGTGCAATCTCGTTTCGAGATGAAATGCAATTCGTACAATTTTTTACACTTGTGAGCAAAGAAATTGAAATATATTCATACACATACATAGATACACACATCTATGCAAATGTCTTCTCCCGGCTACAAGTGCTTGTACATGTAAATTTTGCCGCTGCAAAGTCGGTTTGAGTGGGTGCGGACTCGTTTGGTTGTATACTTTTTGTTACACAATATTTGCAGTACTTCTTGTTGTTGTTGTTGCTACTTGTACACTGCATTTGAATATGAATATGAGTATGCGACATACAGTAGCGCGCATTGCATTTGTCCGTCCGTCTAACTGTTCACCGTTTGCTTGTCTGCCGCTCGGCTTGTGTGTAAACAAAGCGCACTTCTGCGCCGCTTGCCGTGTTTAGTAAGCACTCAGGTGTTGTGTGGCAGCCTCTTTGCTGCCACCACACCGCCACATATTTCTGTGTTTTTGTTTTTGTATTTTTTCCTGCAATCGGCGGTTTTGTGGTCGTTGGCGTGCATTCGTCGAGGTAGGTGACCCAAGTGTGTATAATTTTCACACACAGGCACTTGCTGCCCACCTTTCACCTGTGTGGGTGTTGCTTACTGTTTGTGGCAGATTTTCTGCATTTATTGCACATTTCAATGAGCAATGAGACAAGCGTTTTTTTCACCACGAACTTTTGCTCGCATTTCCTTTGCATTTTTTATATTTACTTTGCGTTTTTTCTTTTCGGGTGGGCATGTTTATTTAACTGTCAGTTATGCTCGCCCGTAGTGATGACGTTGACACGTTAAGCATTTTTATGTATGTATATGTGTGCATACATGCATACACACATATTTGCAGGTGCGTATAAAACCAGTGCAACTTCTTTAGGCGGTTGTTGGAAAAGGATTTCTTCCATTCAAATGAGCTGTGCAATTTATTTGCTTTTTATATGTGTTGGTATGTTTTCAAATATGTATGTGTGGTACATACATAAGTACACCTTTATTTTGATTTTACATTTGCGGCGTGTAAACATTGGCCGACGCAAAAGAATGAGGTCATTCACATTTCAACTGCCTTAGAATGGGTCAAAGCTACAAACGGATGCAGCGCCTATTAAAAAATACTAATGTGGGTACGAAGAAATGAGCACAAGTAGTCGGAAACCTAAACTGCAGGACTAAATTAACAGTTCTTCTTCTTTTTATTGTCATCTCTTAATTCGCGAACTTATATCTCTTTACAACAGCGCAAGAATCGTTCCATCGAATGGATCTTCTCCATTGGTATTTCCAATGGTGGAGATCTTAATTTTCCTCTGCTTCCTTTCTATTGAATACTCCTCAGAGCTCAGTGTTTTCGTTCGTATATCTTATAAAGCTCTGCACCGTTCCATCGACTGCGGTATTTGCCGTAGGAATGATGAAATGATCTTGTAAATTTGGTCTTTGTTACGCAGCCTCAACAATTGTTGCAATTGTCCATGCCTCTGCACCATGTTGCAGGACGGGAATAATGAGTGACTTATAGAATTTGTTTTTATTCGTCGAGAGAAAACTTTACATTGTTGCTTTCAGTCCGGTGTTAATGCCGGTTCAAAGAGCAACATTTATTTTCGCGTTTGATTCAAAACGTGACGTTGTTGTTGGACTGTTTGTTTGATGACGAAATTAACTATATTTAGTTATGACCAACAGTCGTTCACAACCAGACCCATTTGTTTCGCTTCTTTGTCCGGTTATTATGGCCAGTGATATAGATGTGATCGGCGTTCACCAGCAGCTGTACACTCTTGTAGAAGATTGTACATTCTCTATTCAGCTTTGCAGCGCGAATTAATTTCTCCAGAAGAGATTAAGAAGTCGCACGATAGGGAATCTGAAACCTTATTTGGTATCGAACGGTTCGGTGAGATCTTTTCCGATCCTGACACAGCTTTTGTTTTGCTCAACGTCAGCTTGCATTGCCGTATTAGTTATTGCGGGGATTCCAAATTCTGACATAGCTACATAAAGGCAGTTCTTTTTCGTGTAGTCAAAAGCAGCTTTGAAATCAACAAAGAGATGGTGTGTGTTGATACACTTTTTTCCAACAGGTATTTACTTAAGAGAGAGCACTTACATTGTTCAATCGTCGTTGAAGCATCAGCTTTCCTCCGCTCGATAGAACCATATTCTAACAAGTTGAGCAGAAGCTGATGCATGCTCCATATTTTCTTCGCTGCCGCATTTGAATAGCTCGGACGTCAATCCATCGGCTCCCCGTTCAGCTTTGTTGTCCTTCAGTTATTGCTATTCGAACTTATGTAAATGAAACGTCCTTTTCATCGTCATCGATTGGGGAATCGGGATCACCATCTTTTGGTTGAAATAGCTTCCAATGCCATTCAGCAGGGTGATGAAGTTGTTCTTCAGACGGCTTAATTTCAGTATGCCCAATGGAACTCCGCACCATCGATCATCGATTGAGGAATACGGTTTGCACCATCTTGAAACCTTCTGTTAGACGCCGTGATTTTTTCGTATAATTTTCATCATTACTTCCGTTATCAGCTTGTCAAGCTCTTCGTACTAACGAATTTTTCCTCTCTCTTTTTTTGTCCTGCAAATGCGTCTTGCTCTCTCTTCAACTCCTGTATCCATCCATCCCGGATGGTGTGGTCGATTGTAAAGTCGCGGGGTAGGCAGTCTGTTTTGCTCTCCACTCCGACACGACACTCCTCATCATACCAGCTCTTCTTTTGAATTTTCCGAAAACCAATGGTTTTCTTTGCAGCTGTACGTAAGGACCTTGAAATGCTGTCTCCAAGTTGTTTTATACTGATGAGTGCTCTCACAGAGCAATAGTGCAAGTCGAGTAGAAAGTCAAATTCAAACCTTGGCGGGTGCGTATCTTCACGGCAACAAGGTAGTGGTCCGAGTCAATACTAAAATGAGTGTGTGCAAAAATTTGAGATTTTCCTATACTATTACCATCACAGGTTAGTGTAGTTCCTATTACCTTAGCTTCATTATTGCTGGTTTAGTTTGGTAAATGATAAAGTGAGAAATTATTGGGATAGGGAGAGAACATCACCTCTTAAACGTCGCCATCTAACTTCAAACCCTGTATTAGATTCCTTTGACTTTTTTCATTTACTCGAAACGAATAAGCACTAGATACCGATCGTTCAGTTTGTATGGCATATATGCCATTATGGTCCGATATCGATAATTCCGACAAATGAGTAGCTTCTTGGTGAGAAAACGACAGGTGCAAAATTTTTGATTGATATCTCAAAGACTGGAAGACTTCGTATACATATAAGAAGACGGATATGGCTAAATACATATATCGATCAACTCATCAAGCTAATTGTTATATATATTTATATTAATATTTTATAAGATCTCCGACGTTTCCTTCTTAATATACGCTATTATGGGTGCAAAAGTATTTATTTTCAGCATTCCATTTCATGGCTAAAATCAAAAACTTGTATGTGAGCACTTGAAACGGTCTTAATTGCATATGTTAACATACCATATAATAAATATGTGTAGATATGTATGTATATAAATCTAACAAGTCCCCAACTCCCCATTAGTAAACATAATATGGTCTGAAACCTGTCGCTTTCCCGCGTATTTGTTAACATTTCATTACAGCTGTCAACCGAACTCCAAGTGAAGCATTCAGCAAACAAATGTATACCGAAAAGCGCCCGACTGATAACGAAGAAAACAGCACAACAAAAACAAAAAACGACTAGTTAACAATGTTGCGGTCCTAATTACGCACACCATTTGTCACAAAGCGAAATAAATAACGGTATAGGATATAATATGACTATCATTTGCTAACATCTGTTGTCTAGCGAGGCACCTCACTGCCCTCACTGCCCTCCAAGCCCGCGAGGCGTTCAAAAAATCAGCACTGAAGACACTCGTGCGCTGACGTCTAACGCGTAATTAAGCTGCTTATCAGTGGCTAGCAAAACTATATTATATTATATGAGCCTATATATCTATATATGTATGTATACATATGTATATATGTATATGCATATATGTACATATATTTACTTCATAAAATAAATGTACTTTTCTGCTATACATTTCAATTGGTAACCAAATAATCATTTTGCCTTACTGTTTGACATTCCATTACATCCAGCTTTAGAAGTCCGTGGCAGGGTCCCGCGGCAGCTACGACCATCACACGAAATGCGTCATTGTCGAGACAATAACAACTACAGATATTCAGACATACATACATACATACATTTGCAATAAATACGAGCTTCTGTCATAACAGTTGAAATAATATTTACTGTTATTAACGAGACAGCAGATAACACATTTCTAATAGTTACTATTAATTTATTGATTTCTAACGGCTTAACTGTAAATGTGTAATAACTGTTGTACATATTTATGTTTTTGGTAATATGCTTGGACTGATGCAGTAAATTTATCAAGAGAATCGTGTGTGTTTTATTGATATCAATAATATTAAATGTTGCCGGGGAAAGCAGCACCAAGCTATTTCGTATTGATGGTGGTTATGATATAAAGTGTGATCTCTTGAGATCTATAGTTTTGAAAGAACATAAGAACATAATTGATCCTTTTTACTAAGAGATATTTGAAAAAGCTAGGTTAGGTAAATAGGCCGATTTCTCGTGAAACCACGAATAATCCCTACCACTTGGTCTGCTAGAGACGCTTATCTGTTATGATGCCCAGAACTCCTAGGCATAGATAGCGATATCCAGTTTACTTCCGTAGTCAAAGCAAATGAGTCCAAACGTTTCAAAAGTACGAACATAATTCCATCCGGTTTTACTAAGATATATTTGAAAAAGGCTAGGCTAGGTTAGATTAGGTAAATAGGCTGATTTCTCGTGAAGCTACGAGTAATCCCTCTCACGTGGACTGCTAGAAAGGCTTGTCCGTAGGGACAAGTGAAGGTGTGAATAAAAAAGACAGTCGCATATGGCCATAATGGTTATAGACTGCCAAAGATTTTTTTCCGCTCTGCCATTTTGATAAGTTGCGTCGTCCAAAATCTTTATTCTCACCGCTTGGGTGCCAATGGGATAGAATCCAGTTAGTACTTCATTCATTGCGGCTATAAGTACCATGCTAAGAGCTATTAGAGACTTGGGTTAGGGGGCCCTTTCTAGCGAGCTCATTCGTTTTACAGTTTCCGACGATTCCGCTAGACCAGGCACCTAGGCAAGTTTAATATAGAAGTAGCTTGATGCCATAGCTAATGAGCACTCCTTGACTAACGTATAACAGCTCTGCTAACGAAGTAAATTCAGTCCTCTCTAAAAGGAGCCGAACTTCTTTGAAGTACATTTGATGATACTTTAAGAGCTGCCACTTCTGTTTGAAAGACACTACAGAGTAACTGAAAAACACTATACCTTGCGCTTCCGTCCATCTCTTCTCTAGGGAACCCGCCGCACCCACACATCCCTCGGAGGTAAAGGATGCCGCTACGAGTGGGCTCCACGACGCTGGCTATATTAACGGGTGCTATGAGATGACGCTTGTTGAACACGTTCTAGTCGTTTAGCGAGTGTGGCTTGACCCAGCGCCCTCCAAATGTACCACAGAACAGTATTAGCTAAACTATTTTTCCGTAATGCACCACTCTTAGTGAGGGTCCTCATCGCATCCCAATGTCTTCCTTTTGACAACATAAGGCAACCAAAGCCTTCCTCGCTTTCTCCAGCTCAATGTTCCATGATAGCTTTCTATAGAAGATGAGGCCCAAGTACTTCATTTCGCGGCAGGGTTATTGCATAGTCCTTCAATGTCTAGAAATGTCCCCACCGCATATTCCCTATGTATGAGAGCTCCTTCCAGCAATGACTCTACGGCGTGTAGAGCAGTGTCTACCTATCTTCTTTTGCCATAAGCACGCTGAGCCCCTAATGTCATATCTCTCGATGTAATGCACCTCTTGTGTAGGTGCTCAAGCCTCTCTAGAGCCTTTAACAAAAACGAAGAAGGGCTGATAGATCTGAAACCCTTGGCATTAACATGAAAGCTGCATTTTTCGTTAAATTTGTAAAATTCGTCAGAAACACTTTTCGCACAAAAACAAACAGCTGCAAATATACAAAATTTGATATATAAGATCAAATTTATTTGAATCGATCGACTTTTAAATCCTTAACCTGACATTCCCAGATCACAGAATGTTTATATTTTATTTCCGCCCAAAAGTATCTCTGTTTTCGATGGAATACCTGGTTGTGATTGAAAGGTCTCAATGGGTTTCTTCTTCTTTACTGACGTAGTAGATACAGCTTACGCGGTTATATCCGAGTTAACAAGAGCGCGCCAGACGTTTCTTCTTTTTGTAATTTGGCGCCAATTCGAGATACCAAGTCCAGCCAGGTCTTTCTTCACCAGATCTCTCCCACGGAGTGGAGATCTTCCTCTTCCTCTGCCTCCCCCGGCGGGTACCAGTGCGCATATCCGAGGCTGTTTTCTTCTTTTCATTGGTAGTGCGTTTTAAGTGGGGGTCTCAAACCCAGCGCACAACCCTGGTGAGGGATGGTTCGCCCTCTCACTTTAGCACGCCTGCACTTGGATGCTCTTTGACTATCCAGAAGATACTTGGTCGGAAGTAGTGAGCTGGTTGAGCCGTATGTAAAATAATCGTTTCTTGCCACTGCCAAACGAATGACGCTCAGAAAACTTTCCTCACATGCGTGAACTTCTATATATGACTCCATCTTCCATCTTAATGGTCCACTTATTCAAATTTAGCGTCTCAGTTAACACACTTTAAGATCTTCTACGACTATCTAAGTATTACTCTTAAATTGATCTATGACTATAGGTAGATTCTCTTTCCATGCAATGTAATCATTTGGAGGCAAAATCTGACTTGTAAAAGATTTTACGAACAATCCCTTAATGGTTAAATGTACTCTGGAAGTCATATGACACAGAAGAAACTGAAAACTTGAGCAAAATATCACTCAATTTATCAGAATAAGTCACAAGTTATTTAAAAATAAAATTAAGTCTCAGCCTAGCTTAAACTTTCTTTACGCCTAAAGTGTTTCATAAGTTCAATAAAATATTTACATAACTGCAGGGTTGATATGACGATTTTATATATCATTTCATTTTTGCTTTTCTAAAGCACAACTTTGTATGCTGAATGGTCATCGGCAATCATCGTGCCGCGTATGCATTCGTAATTTAACGCTGACGATTCACAAAACTCAAATTAATTTTAATAGCCTACTAGTACAGCGGCGCTGCTTTGATGATACCTAAACTGATTTTTTTAACTCTTTTGTAATTCCTTTGCTGTCATTACTGTTTGTGTTATTGTTGCAACAACTTAACACCTTGTCGCAACACCGTTGTGCGGTTTACGCTGTTGAAATGCAACATTTTGCAAAGTTCTGTAGAAAAATCTTTTATTGTCCATTAAAAATGATTTAAATGTAAAGGCGTCAATATGTAAGCACCGAAGTGTTTGTGTGGACTCACTCTGTGGACCCACCAAGCAGTCAACTTACTAACTGACAGCGCATATTAATATTTCGGCCCTTTGTGTGCGACTACAGGGAACAAGGGCTTGAGCGCATCACAGTGCGCGCTGCTGCAACAAATAAACCGCAAACGCTTTTGAGCAACTCTGAGGCGGCAAATTTTTCACTTAAGTTTAAGTGATACTTAAAAATTTCAGCTACCGATTGGTTAGCGTACCAAAACCACACAAAAGACGAGCCGCCTATTCTCGGTCCACACAAATGCGTATCGCCGAAAGCAAAGCCAGGCAATTGCAACATTGTTGGCCGCCGAGCGATTTTGACAGTCACGGTGAATCTGCAGGCATTCCAGCTCACTCTACTTCCTTCTTTCTCTCTCTCCCTGTCAACAAAGCATTTCACAGTTTTGTCATTTTTAGCGAATTTTCGCTTTTGAAATGCCATTTTACTATTATTATTTTTATTTCATTATTTTTTTCGCTGTGATTTTTTCTTTCATTAACGCGCATTCATGATTGGTAAACACTTTTGTCGTGCGTCTAAGCGCTTTCGTACACAAGTTCGTCTACTACTACAAAGACAGCTGTGGAATTAATGTGGTCGACGCACGAGAAAACCATGTAAGCTGTCGGTCAATCGGCGGTCAATCTTTTCGATTCCGCCCTTTGTTCATTTTGTTGTTATTTATTGTTACATGCAAATTTCTTTGGTCGCTTTCAGAAAGCGTCTGCTGAATTTTTTTTTGCAATTTGCGGTTGCGCAGCCGCAGCAGGCTCAGAAAGAAAGCCGCGTCGTTTTGTGCCCTGAGGGCGTTGGGATTAGAAAGAAACGCACTTATTTAATACGCACATGCACAAATGGTTAAATACGCTCGTGCAGCGCTTCGTGTGCACACGAAAAAAATTCAACTTTCGTACTTTAAGTCTGCACGCAAGTCTTGCTTAACTAAGACAGTTGGCTCACATTGGCGATTAGACAATAAGCTCATAATTTTTGTTGTTCCTCTTTCTTCCACATATCCCTTTTTATGCGTATGTCTGTTTATACTACTGCTATATATATTATTCGCATAAATCTGCGTGTCAAATTGGCTACGCTTAAGTGCCACTAAATGCCGTATAAATGCTAAATTGTTACCCTCTTAAAAGAAGCTTAAGTCGATTCTGCATAATTTTTGAAAACAAGCATAATAATAACAATAATAAATAATTCTGAGTTCAGTGCATTTCGTAAACATCAAATATATATAATTTTTTATTTTCATCTATATACTAAATATTTCTAAGTAATTTTTATAATAATCCAAATTTTTTACTCTTAAGTTAATTCTTAAGTTAATGTTATATATTATAATATAATATAATGTTATGTATGTAAATTTTTTAACGAAAATGTTTTCCAAATTTTGCATTTGCATGCGGATTAACCATCGTTTGAAATGTAAAAAATAATGATGATAACAGTCTCAAAGTATTTTGCAATTTGCATAGTTCAACTAGAAGGCTAAAGGCAGAATTGGGACAGTACGTAGGTTGCTATATATATTTCTGGCCTAATAATGTAAATAGGCATATTTATCAACGAAAATGATTTTTTTTTTTTTTTTTTTTTTTTTTTTTTTTTTTTTTTTTTTTTTGTCGATTGCTGTTTTGTTTCGGGCTCATACGCATAGATCCATGATTCGTCATCTGTGACGATCTTATAAACGTCTTTTGAAGCACCGCGATCGTATTTTTTCAGCATTTCTTTGCAGCAATCCACACGAGCCTTTTTTTGAGCGATTGTCAAATTGTGCGGGATCCAACGAGAACAAACCTTTTTTACGGCCAGGTGTTCATGCAATATCGAATGTATGCTGGTGGCAGAAATGCATAGGCATGCCTCTATCTGAAGGTATGTTACATGCCGGTCTTGCATTATCAGTTCACGTACGGCGTCGATGTTTTCTGGCACAACGGCTGTTTTTGGACGACCTTCACGGAATTCGTCTTTGAGCGAGCGTCGGCCACGATTGAATTCGTTGTACCAGTTTTTCGCAGTGCTATAGGATGGTGCTTCATAGCCATACAAAGATTTTAGTTCATCGATGCACTCTTGTCGTGATAATCCACGTCGAAAGTTGTGAAAAATGATCGCACGAAAATGTTCACGAGTTAATTCCATTTTTTGGCCGAGATGAAATTTTTAATTTCCTGTAAATAAAACAATTCACGATTAAATGACAAAACGTTCTGAGTGATGTTATGCTAAAAAATGTCAAACTTTCCAATGGAAATGTCAGATTGCACCTGGCAACACTTACTGTTGCCCTAGGCCAGAATATATATAGCAGCCCTCGTATTCTCGTTAATTACAATCGGCTGCAAAAAATACATAAATATTTGAGAAAATATTAGAAGTTTTAATTCTACATTAGAGATAAGAGAATACAGGAAATGGGTCCATTGCGCGAGTAAAAAAGTTTGCACCAGACAATATTCGACATTAAATTTCTTGACGAGTTCTAGTCAAATAAAAAAGCTTTCCATACAAACAATTGATACCGTTGAGAGGGAGTCGTTGAAGATGTCAATAAGTACTACTATGAGCAAAACAAATCTTACATTTTGTTCACAATTTTAAAATTCCTAATTTATTCTTCAAACTCGTATGTCGTCTCCCTCAAAGTAACGCAATGTTTTTTCCAATTTTCGAAACCGTTGTAAAGGAAACTTTCGATGCGCATATCATTAAATGTATTCACTTGCATCAAATCGGAAGTCACACGGAGCTAATTCAGGCGAATATAGTGATTGCGGCACTATATTGGTTGAAAATTTGTCGATAGATTCAAGAATCATCACCAGTAACAATATGTTTCGTCAGATTCTTGTTGTCGGAAAGCATTATTTCACAGACGTTAACGCGATGCTGTTTTTCGAAAAAATTTAGTGATTTTGAAATCAATTGTGCTTTCACCTTTCTTAGGCCCAAATTATCAGTAGGATCTTTGACTGTTAATCGGCGATTCTTAACACCAGTTCCTCTACTTTATGGACGTGTCGATCATCAGTTGATGTTGGTCGCCGTCCTGGTTGTGGTTTAACGTCAACGCGTTCTCGACCCTCTTTGAATAATTATAATTTGTGCCAATCAAAAACACTTGTTCGCGACAAACAATTATCACCGAAGACCTTTTCCAACATTCTGAAGATTTCGGCACCAGAAATTTGATTCTCCACACGAAATGTAATGGAACTTCTTTCTTGAATAATTTCACTCATCTTTAAAAATCGTCGAATGCAATTTATGCACTTCAGAAAGACAAGCCTTAAGTCTTACTATATTACATACAGTAGTATAGCTCCGCTGTGATTGACGTTCCAAAGTTGGTGGCGACTAAAATCGCGCCAGTCTGTGAGTTTGGTACAGAAAGTTTCGCGAATTTAGAATTTCCGCGGGCTACGTGTATTCGATTTACCACTTTCAATTGTTTTATTGCGATATGTTGGTATTCATATCCCTTACTTGTTCAATGTTTAGCTAATTTCTGTTAACTTTTTTGCTTAGCCGCATTTTAGTTCGTCTTTGATTTTTGCTTATTCCAAAAAATGGATCAAAGAATCTGTACAAAAGTTTTTATGAAAACCAAAAATAAATATGCAGACGCAGTCCGAATGTTAACTGTGGTACATGAAGAAGCTACCTTGGACAAACAGAACGTTTGTCGGTTTTACAAAATGTTTTCAGAGGATCGAGCGGATTGTTGCCTTTTGATTTTAACCCATGATTTGGATATGAGTCGGTGTCGCGGAGTTTGTGCCAAAATTTCTCACTTTCGACCAAAAACAGCGCCGCGTTGACATTGCTGAGGAGATGTTGAACTCATCTCGCGCCGACCCAAATCTGCTAAAGAGGGTTATATCTGGTGACGAATCATGAGTTTATGGTTATGACGTGGAAACTTGATGAGATAAAAGCGGACCAAGTTAGATCGGTTGATTGCAGGGGCATCGTGCATCATGAGCTTTTGCCAAAGGGTCGTATGGACAATAAAGTATTTTACCTTTAAGTTATGCGTAATTTGCACAAAGCAATCCGCCCGCCACGACCGGAATTGTGGAAGAACAAAAATTGATTTTGGCCCCTGTGACTTTTTTGTTTCCAAAACAGAAGAGGCCCATGAAATGACGATGCAACGCTAAGATTGAGCGAAAAAAAACCTGCATCGAACTACGAGATAAACAAGATCACTAAAAATTACTTTTTTAAGTGCTTTAAGAATTGGAAAACACGCTGGCAGAAGTGCAATATACCCGGGTGTGATTACTTGAAGGGGTCAAAATAAATATTCATTAAGAAGTAAAAACTTTCTTAAGAAATACAAAATTCTTGATAGCTTTTGTTCAAACCACATATTGTCGAAATTCGTCGAGGCTCTGTAGGAATGTTCGCTTGATGTTTCTAAGAGCCTTTTCTTCCAGCGGAGGACTACAGAGATGATTTCTGCGAGAACATCCCAACAGAAACTGTTTTGAGAGAGGAGTGCATTATGTTGAGACTGCGGTCATTAATTAACCTTCCTTGTGAGTGGCCAGTACTGTTTTTTTGTTTTTACCCCAGGCGTTGACGGCTATCTCTGTACTTTGGTAATAACCGTGGTCGTATACGGAGTGAAGTTTTTAACACCCCAAATTGGGTGGCGTTTCACTGTCACGCTTTTAACGCCATCGAAAAAAAAGTTGAGATCTAGTCTGAATTACTTCTTGCAGCCTAAACTGTTCTTTAGGACCCATGTCTTTTTCTCTAATTTCATACCACGTACCAATTTTGGAGCTCTTTTATTGCTGGAAATAAACTTCAATATTTCAAACAATCAAACGTGTTTTAAAACCTGGAGGTACTTTGACTCGCTCTATTACCATCGCTTGTCATTGTTCATCCATTTAGGTCAACTATAGTTGAATTGATCGGGCGTTTCCTCTTACGTAAATTTCCTAAGATGTAGGACGAGGCTTATTCGGGTTTTCTTAAGCGCTATATAAAAAGAGAATATTCTCCGAATTGAGGGCTATAAGGGCTTAGCGCTGAGCTTCTGAGCTTTTCGTTCCAAATGCGTTTAAAGTTCAGTTTTGATCGATCCCAGTGGGCATGGTAGTAACTCCGTCTTGGATTCGTCCCGAGTAGGCCAAGCTGGCCTCTATTTTTTCATTGCAGAAAATGTTTCTGTGCCCGGGAACCCATATTATGGTTAAGTGGAATTGACCTGTCAGTGAGCTTAAAAGTTTCCTGCAATTGGCAAGGCTAGTAATCACTCAAAGTTATTCAATAGAAATTCACCGGATCTTCTATGCCTAGTACTTCCGTTTGGAAGATACTGACTGAGATCGGAATGTTTGCTCTCTGTATCTTTCCGAAATTATTCAATAGAACCCCACCGGCTTTCTCAATGCCTTGTACTTCCGCTTGGAAGCTACTAACTGAGATCGATAGCCTGTTAGAGAGTTTGATTGAAGAATTCGAGAAGTTAAGAAGAAACTTATCTAGGCGACCTCTACTTATTTTCTCTCACAGCTATTACAATCCTTTAGCCAACGAAGACTAAGCACAACGTACTACCGAGGTCGAATTCTAACCTTTCGCATTTAATCGTTCAATCGCAATCCATTAGGGAAATTCTTTTTTTTTTTAATTTGTTTTCACCTCTATTGCCAACTGCCACTGCATGCAATTCCCTGCAGGTATTACCTCGGCAGCACACGGCACTGTGCTTGTCACAACAACAACAATTTCTTTGCTGTTAATTTATTATTCTGGCATTGCCGATATGCATGAATGGACTC
The DNA here is from genome assembly GCF_024586455.1 of Bactrocera neohumeralis. Lineage (NCBI taxonomy): Eukaryota > Metazoa > Arthropoda > Insecta > Diptera > Tephritidae > Bactrocera > Bactrocera neohumeralis. The sequence goes on from NC_065920.1 coordinate 20,694,239, forward strand.
TGGATGACTGATGAACGAATGCTGGTCGCTGTGTTTGCGTTGTTGTTTCTTTTGTAGTTGTGTGCAAAGACTACATGCAGTTGGCCATCGAGTTGCTCGCCTGCAGACGTTGAAGCGCAGCAGCCAAATGGGTGGAGTTAGAAAACCAAGAGCAAATGCGGCGACTACTTCAACTTTCGAGGCGACTCCAAGCCGCATGAACAAGCAAGAGCACCGGTAGATATGCAGATTTACCAAAGCTGGGCGTCTATTATTGCAGCAGCAGCAGTAGTTGTAGTACTTGTTGTTGTGGTAGTTGCTATTATTATTGCTGCTGTTGTTGTTATGGTTGCTTCGAATGCCACACATGCCCTTAAGTGATTTATTCAAAATGGAAGCTTTCCGAGATGATCAACTGCTGAAAATGGGAAGGCGGCGATTATGCGCCCAAGATGGGTTGTTGGACTTTAATAATAGCCAGTGTATACTGTAGATAAGCGTATTACAAGCCATATATGTTTACATACATACACATATTAGCTATGAGCTGCAGTCAGGAGCCTGGGATTAGAGGCTAAGTAGCAGATTTTTTCTGCATTTTTCGCAGAGTTATGCTTTATTGAGTAGTTTCTGGCTTTTAATAAATACAAATTAAATCAATTTGAATGCGTCGCTGATGGGCCGCCGCTTCTCCGCTGAGTTCAAGCTCTTTCTATGCGAAGGTCAATTAAATTAAATTACGCAAAATTACGCGCACAATTTGCCGCAGAGCAAAGCAAGCGACAGTTGTAATGCAGAAAAAAAAGTTGTAAAAAGAGAGCGAATAACTTGCAAAGCTCAAATGAAATGAAACTAGGAAACTGGGAACTGGAAAACTTCGGTTGAACCGAATCTATAATACCCTTCACATGTGTATTTCTTCAACTTGATTTTATTCGACTTTTTGTATGACAGCTATATGCTATAGTACCATCTGAAGAATTTACTCGGAGCTTATAGCTTTTAATTGGAGAATAATCTACGCCAAATTTCGTGAAGAAATCTAGGAAAACAAAAAAGGCAGTCATATGCTATAATAGTCCGATCCGAACATACAAGGACTTGACTTCGATCGGTCAATTTGTATGACAGGTATTAGCTATAGAGGTCCCATACCTGCGATTCCAAAATTTCAGCTCGATATCTCAAAAACTGAGGGCGTAGTTCGGGTATATGCAAACAGATGGACAGACGGGCATGACCAAAGCGACTAAGCTAGTCCCGCTAATAATTTATATACAGGGTTTGTCCGAGCACCTGGAGAGTGAGTACAAACATTTTCGCGTGATGTGTTTCTGTGAGTGATGCAAGCCGAAAATGCAGAGTTCGTTAGAGCAGGGGTACGCGATTGAATTCTGTGTGAAACTCGGTAAATCTGCGACAGAGACGTTTGATATGATCAAGCAGGCTTACCCAGATGTTGCTTTAGCAAGAAGTGGTGTGTTTCGGTGGCACTAGGCCTTTTTGGAGGGCCGGGAAGAGATCGCTGATGAAGACCGGAGGAATGAGCAAATCCAAAGTGAAAACAATGCTCATCGTCTTTTTTGTCATCAAAGGCATCGTCCACCATGAATTTGTTCCTCCTCGACAAACCGCGAAGTTTTGCGTGGAAGTGCTCAAGATACTTAAGCGAAGGGTCAGTCGGGTCCGACAACACATCGCAGCCGATTGGAAGTTGCACCACGCAACGCCCCGGCTCACAACGTCTTTCTACAGCTACCTAACCAAGGCCGCTATCCCAACACTTCCGCAGCCGCCCTACAGCCCAGATGTGGCCCTTCCGGACTTTTTTTGTTTGCTTGCCTGAAAAGGCCGATGAAAGGCAAGCATTTTGAGACGACTCAGGGGATCCAAGCAGCATGCATCTCGGCTCTCAATGCTATTTCGGAGAATGCCTTCCGTGACGTCTCCGATGCTCGGAAATCGCGCTGGCAGCGCTGCATCGACGCAGAAGGAGACTATTTTGAAAGTTTTTAAAGAATTGTAACGATTGGTTCAATAAATTTTTTTATCGACACAGTCCTATTACTTTCCGGACAAACCCTGTATAAAGTCTCCGTCGTCCGTCCCTCTGTGGTTTACAAACTTTGTTGCAAACTTACTTTACGCTGTCCAGGGTATAACAATAACAAATTCTAATAAGTGCTTAGATAATGACTTGATGAGTTCTGGTTCTACCACTACCCCGACAACTACTTGTGCTTTAATGAACTAGCCAAATTACTAGGGCAACAATTATCAGCATTCCATTGTAGTTTTTGTTGTTGTTATTTGATTTCATTACAACAGCGATGCCATACGGCGCTGTACAATTGCACAAGTCGCACAAACACACACACACACAAGCCGAGTAAGACAAAATGGCAAAATTAAATTCTACACTTAATTGAGACATTAGCAGACGCAGTCCTTATGTCTTCATTTACATTCAAATTAACTCGTAATGAATGTGAACTTTGACTCGAAATAATTAAATAGACAGACAGACAAACATTTGGTGAGCTGTTTCCGAAAAGTTGCATGAAGCCGACGGAAGATTTAAACATTATATACGAAAATTCTTGGCTATGTTTGTGGGGGCAAGTCCTTGGGGTGGTAAATGTTGGCACCTCTAAGGAATTAGCGCCAACCTTAGCAGCAGTCGCCGTCAAATGTAAGCCTCGCAGTGCAATTGAAAGAAAAGCAAAACCGCTCAGTCTAGTTAGCGCTGACCAGCTGCAAGACTTGTAGTCCATCCGTCAGTCATCACGCTGATTTTCTTTGCATTTAATTACACAAATAAAATTTCTACAAAGGCATACTTGGCATGCCATTTCGCTTGGCGTGATTTGCCTTGTTTTGGCTCAAGCGGTGTGGAAAAGAGCAAAATGCGGAGGACAAAAGCAAATTATATCTTGTTTGTTGCTGACGCTTGTTAAAAAGTGTAAATTTTATTGAGCTTTTCAGATTATTTGCTTTGTCTTTGAGCGCTAGATTAACAGTCGTACAATTTTGATTTTAACATTAACATTCTTGTTTGAGGAAAGAATGCTAGGGAGACTTTAAGGTTTTGTAAAAAGATAAGTCCAAAAATCACACAATCTGAATAAAATTAGCACAAAATGTCAAAATCCGCTAAGTCTTCAAATCGAAAAGAAGAAGTTTCCATTGTAGTTTAGTTTAGGTCATTGGGTTGATCCATAATCGATGGACCTCTTTTGGACAGATATACGTATTTTGTGTTGGCCACGGAACTATTAAGGCTGTTAATAATAGCATCACCCACTTCGTTAGGTTCTCCATAGGAGTATCTACCGAGATATTTCAATCTCAGTTTGGCAAAAGTCGGGCCATAGAGGAGAAAGTAACAAGATGATTCCACCTCTCAGCGCAGCTTTGGCAAAAAGCGACCGACAGAATATTTAGATTGCCAAGAGTCAGTATTTCGCGGGGCCTTTTTCAGTTCACTCAAGCTCTTTTCGTTTAGCGCTTGCCAAGTTCACTAGATATCCATAGGTCCAGCGTCAGAACGCAAGAGGACATCAGAAACCAAAAAAAGCGACATGCACTTGAAAAACCTTACTGTGGTCTGGTGGTCTGAAACTGGTGGTGATGGAGAGCTCCCGACAGAAGACTTCACCTCCTACCTTCCCTCTTAACTTCGATTCATCCTTCAAAACGCTCACAGCAAACTCTTCTCCAATGGTTTCACCTCCCCCGCCAGGAGACGGTTCTGTGATGCAGTGATCTAGATTGTAAAAAATGTAATCGAAGCAGGGAGGAACTTCGGGGTGTCCCTGCCTGTGGCCCCTCATATACCCAGCTTCCGTAAGGCTGTTATTAGCCTTCACCGCCAAACACCTACTAGAAATGTCTACAGGTGCAATGTTTAGAATGACATTATGTACCAATGTTGGGGTTGTCCTTAGTGCACCACAGCTGCCGATGAGAGCCGTTCTTTGAGCACGCTTCAACTGCTAATGTGGTTTTTGCAAATAGACACCGACCTCAGAAATATTATAGGCTTAACCCCGGTTTCATAAAGCCAGAACACAAATTTTGGTGGCAAGCCCATCTTCTTCCCAATGACTTCTCTATAAGGAGGCTGATGCATTCTTCACTCTCTCCTCTATGTTTGGATTCCATAAGAGCATCCTATCAGGAATGAACCCCAAGTACTTCACCCTGGCGATAAAACTAGATCAGTTGTGTTTAGATTTATGGCTAATCCATAATGCTGTGCTCACTGGATAACCATATTTAGATACCCTGGGGCTAGATCGTTAATTGTGTTCAGAAATTTTAATTTTACCAAAAAAGCTACATCGTCTGCATTCATAACCACCTGGCAGCCTCGTTCCTTCTTTCGAAAGGTTGTTTGTCACTAGATGATTGTTCTAGAGAAATTTTCATCGTTCCATTTGTATTAAGTTACTATTATCAAACAATTCAAATTACTGCAGGAAATGTCAAGAGCAAAGCACCAAGGAAACAATTGAGCATCTCTTGTGCACTTGTCCTGCATTAGCAAAGTTTCAAACATTTACGGATCCCACGGTATGAAATACTAGAAGAGGTGTTGATAGTATGGTCGCAGAACCAATTGAAATTTTTGTCAAGTGCATTTTACTTCTCATGAACTACGTAACGGCAATCCAACTGGCATCGCTAAAGACTAAAACTGATCTACACGTGCCGCACGAGCTTACAGGGCCAACCTAACCTCATTTGGTATGTGTTTAGTTTAGAATTTGTTATCGATCACCTTTTATTAACAAGTGACTGAGGGTTTTAATAGTTGGTTCCATTATAATCAGTTTTGTGTAGATATATGGTTTAGGACAGAACTATCGGTAATGCTACCGGTGATAACCCATTCTTTGCTACCGGAATCAATATGTTTCTTTTTCAGCAATGTGAAATATTGTATAACTCCACTCACGCCCTACCAAAGATCTAAAAAAAGTCGTATTAAAAAAAACATAACTAAACAAACACGGATTTCTTAAAGTATCATGATATTCTCTTCCTAGACTAATTGAGCTCCACTAAAAGCTTTTATGTCACATTCAAATATTTAAAAGAAAATGTTAGAACCTTTCAATCCGAAATAGTGATTTGAATCTCTCACTCAAACTATTTCAAAATATTTGAAATTTGAATCGTTAACATTCCATCTCGTTAACCCACAACCGAAAGCAATGCAATACTTAGCTAAAATATTAAACTCGCAAAATTCCAACTTTGATGGTTTGTCGCAATATTTATAAAAAACACATATCTACCCATAACATTGAGCATATTCCACATACAAGGACAACGCACGAACGGCAACAGATGTCACCAGCAAGACTGAATACATACCTTCGTGGCAGTAACACTGAGCATGTGATGACCCTCGTTGCCATCGACGCCATCATCTTCAAAGCGAAGGGAAAACATTAAACATTTTGCGGTTTTCGCATACCAAAAATGGCAAAGACATTTGCGCAGACAAAGACAAACACACATACTTGTATATACATACGTTCAAGTATATAATATTGCATATGTGCAAAGTGTGGCAACGCTGGAGTAGTTGTCTTATGCTGCCACGGGACACTTGTAATCATATATGAGAGTAGTGAGTTATTGCTTCGTCTATTGAGCGAATTGGCAGCACACACACATAAGTGTTCCTTCTATACATATATACAAGTATTCATACATACTTTATATACCGCAAACTGTAGCAGAAAGCAGAATAGCTTTAAAATTATGCAAATAATGCCAACAATTATTTTCAGTTCAAAAAGGTTATGTAGAAATCAGTCAATCACCTTTATAGACGAGTATATGTATGTGTTCAGATAGATGTACCGTGATTTTACCCAAGACAAAGACTTGAAGATTCTGTCGAATTTATACATAAAAAAATCGCTCTTCCACTTGAAAAAAAATGGCAGAATATCCCTTAACATATATCCTCCAAACAGTTTCAATTTAATTGCTTATTACAAGGGTTTCTGCAAAACTCATATTAAAAAAGCATTCTTAAGACTTTGTCTTTTCCAGAGAACTATTACTCATTCTCCATCAATTTCAAACACAGCCTTTGTTTAGTCTTTGTCTATTTGAAATTGCAAATTGATAATATTTGATTTGTTTTTAATGATACCATTTTACTCAAAAACACTTTCTTGGCACAAAGTTCTTACATCATAATCTTACATTACATTCAAAAAGAAATGAGGAAGAGAGAAGCTCGTGTCGCTGCTTACAAAGCGTTTGTTATTTGACAAAATCTTTCCAGCGGCTGTTGGGGTTTCTCAATATTTCATATAAAGGGTGATCCTTTTCGATGTTCCCTACTTTTTTAATAGACAATGTTTATTATCATTCATAAGAACAATCTTTGGCATTTATTTTTTGAAGATAATCTCTTTCAAATGTTAGCCGCAGCTACGTCTCATATAGTACATCCGTTGAGTCCAATTATCGATAACTTGTTCGAGCATTTCAACTGGTAACTGACGATTGACAAGCGTGATGTTTTGCTCCAAGGTCTAAATCGAAGTGGGATTGTCCGCATAGACTTTAGAATTTACATATCTTCACAGGAAAAAGTCACGCGATCTTGGCGAAAAGCCTTTAGCTTTTGAAAAAAGCACCTCTACTTGGACAACTTTTATAATCATACTCGTTACTAAAATCATACTCGAAGAGTTTTTCTTCTTCTTATATGCAACTTTGCTGTTGTTTATCTTTTCTCTCATTCTTCCCTAGTTAGCATGGCAATCCTATGACATAGATGGAGTCACTCGACACGACCTGCAATATGTCTCCGAGAAACTGACTATGAATCGTTTTAGTGTCCTGCAGAGCCAAGACTCACCCACCCACCAATCGGTGCAGTACAAAGATATGTCTAAAAATTCGTCACTGTTACACCGTTATCATGACAATGGTAGCAAAAAATTAATATTATGGGCGGTCAAATTCAAAGATATAAACATATCTGATGACCTTATTAAAGTACATCTGCTGATTGGATCTACCAAAACCAGAGAGCTAGAAATCACGAAACAACTTCGGATGGAGAAAATAAGGGAAGGAAAACGAGACAATGACCATCCCTTGAGCTTCAGTTAGTATAGTTTTCAAGAATTTCTTATTGCAGTAAACAGAAAGTGTATTAGATTTTCCAAGTTTGTAACACAGAAGGAAATGACCGTGACCCTATAAGATATACGTATCTATATATAAATTTCGAGCTGAGTTGATTTCGCCATGTCCGTCTTTCCCCATGTATATATATACAAGGTAGCGCCTCAGTTTTCGAGGTATCGATTTGAACGTCGTTTTCTCACCAAGAAGCTGCTGATTTGTTGGATCAGCTGATATCAGGCTATTATAGCTGCCGACCTGGATAAAGTGTTTGCATAGAAAACTTATTTATCTATTTCATAACTTCATATAACTTTTTTTTTTGCGGGTGAGGGGGTGGAAAATGCCTTCCGCGCCATCAGCGCTGTAGTCACACGGTATGTGCCACTTCCAGGTAACTAACAACCCCCTCTACCCACCCTGGAATCATTACTTCAGAGTGGCGTTGTATTCTTCTTATTGAGAAATTTACAGCTGAGCATTCTGGGCCCGCTTATTATTGAGTATTTCTGGATAATCCATCAGATTGCTTCGCTCCCCAGAATGACGCCGGTTAAATTGTCCGCGTTTATTAGGCCAACCAGGTTTGTCGCATCGTTGTATAGGCATGACTGCTCTTCAATTTTTTCCACTCTGTAAAGGACTTTTAGAAATATCTGTATGTCTGGCCATCCATCTGCCGCGACTCTCATTCTCGCATCTTCGTTAACATGCGGATATCGTATCTTTCTTTATTTTTTCAATTGCGCTTTTGTTATTTTCATTTACTTTCTTTAGCTCCCCCAGCTTTTTTCATCGTTCGCTGGAAGGTCCATTAGGGCATTACCATTAATGACTATTATTGCGTCACCTGACGCTGTTCAATAAGCTGTCTCAACTCTGAGGCCATTGGAGCGGTGTGCTCCAATACCTTACACCGGTTTAGGAAATCCTCCCAAATATCTGCTCCGTATAGTAAATATAGTAAAATATTGATGGAGCCCTTAGGTGGGCCCTCCTATGTTGGCCATTAGTCCGTTAAGATGGGAGTTGATTACTGCTGTTTTCCTGCGGCGTGCTGGATTTGTACCCAAAAAACTAAGCTGAGCTCCAGCCTTACGCCTAGGTAGTTTACTGCTCTTTGCGTCCTTAGAATGTCCGTAGTCGTTTGTATACTTATTTCGTGAGGTACATAAGTGCTTATTTTTAGCAGTAGCAGCTCTGTTTTTTTCGTAACAAGGCTAAGAGTCTGTGAGTTAAGCCATGCTTGGGTCCGCATCATGAACCGATTCTGCTCTATACGGTCTTCTTCTGAGCCTCGGGCTGTGAAGAAACCTCCATTTCCCCGTGATTCTTCTTTAGTCTGTACAGCTGTTTTCTGTTAGTAAGGTAACTCCGCAACACAGTATTGAGATAATCGGGGATTCTAAAACGTTTTAGTAGAGCGTCGATCATATACGACCATTTCGCTCTGTTGAAGGGTTTTGAACACTTAAGGTCGCCAGCAGAACTATTTGCTTGTAATTGATTGATTGATAAACGAGGAATGTACCGCGACTTTAGATCAATTTTGTCGTCTCCTAAATCACAAAGACCCACCTAGCCCTAAGATATTGATAAAATCAAATATGCTGCTGGGTGTTAGAGAAGCGATGAGATAACTATTTGGAAATCTGGATCCAAGATCCCGTGTCTGCAGACTGCCATGCAGTATCTTGTATTTACCCTATCTACGTTGTTCTGAAGTTGACCTGCCGGTCAGTTGTCTAAAACTGTGCTGTCTGGAGTAGAATCCGTCAGCTTCATTTATAGCTTTCCAGTCTAGGTTTAAGTAGCCTGCCATAGAGCTTTCCCGCTGTGTCGAGTATGCATAGTGGCCTTCGAAGAAGTATCTATAAATCTTACCTGCAGAATATGTATTGATTTTGACAAATAAATCTAGGGTCCTGTATGTTTTGGGTTATATTATGATATGTACTTATATTGAAAACGCTTCTTTATCAAAAGCATATTCTGAGATTTGAAATTGCTTGCTGAGGACTTGAGCATGAATACTTTATGACATTATAATTTCCTATTAATTGACTAGGAAACTTAACCAGCTTGAATTCTATATGACATTATAATTTCCTATTAATTGACTCGGAAACTCGGAATGGAATTTGAACGATTTTGCTGTAAAAATTTCGTTGAACTTCCACACTTCCAAACTACTTATGTACAACAACATTGAGAGGGTCAGTTACAAATATGCTACAAGTATTGATATCATATCGACGGCACTTTCCTCCGCCACCTCCTTGCTAACGAATGCACTGTCTGCGGACTCGCTTGACCGCTTAGCTGCAGCTCGTAGCTTACAGCCGGTCATCGGGCAGCGTGCGTCCGTCAATGCAACCGTCAATTATGCATTTTGTGCATTCCGCATTGTTGCTGTCGGTGCTCTGCCATTGCACTTGAGCACTCGGGCGCTTGGCATGTGCAAAATTGCTGTGTGGCATGCAGCCTTGCAACGAGTCTCATCACAGAGCACACAATGCCCCGACGCCGTCGAATGTGCAGTTAACAATAATTGCCACATTTGATGAATTTATGCACCGACATTGGTAATAATTTTGTTTTGTAGTTACTTCTGTAAATCGATCGCTTTGCCACTATTTTGTTGCCGTTGTTGTTGTTGTTGTTATGTATTATTGCTGAAACATTTATCGAAGAGTATTCATTTGTTTGTCATTTCGAAGCGATCAATTTGTCTACATCGTGCTTGTTGCTTTTGTTGTTGATAAGCAAAGTGTGGCTCGTCGGCAGAGAAACCTGTCGGCCACTAATCGACATTAAATGACGTGTGAATATTGGCAGCTGCTAAGGCGAAATAGTCGAAATCGTCTGGACAATTGCACTCAAGCTGGTTTTGTTCTATCATATAGAGTGTGCATTTCTAATTTTGTTCTACATTTGCTACCATGTCCATTAAGTCTCAGTACCCTCATCAGATAAAGGGGTGCATGGCCTCATTAGCAATAGTTTCCAGTTTCTTCCTTATTAGACTCGTATGGATGCCCGGTCACAGCGAAATAGTTGGAAACTGTTGTAGGTAGGGCATCCTTTTCTCAATATCATCTGAATGAAGTCGAGTCGGATGATACTCCGATGACTACTTGCGTTCTGGCCTTAGATCTTGAGACATTCCGTGAGCTCAGCAAGCGCTGGTCAGCAAACAGTACTTGTGCGATATCGCGTAGGTGTTCTGTTCATTGAGTTTACATGTATTGCGGCTAAATATTCCTTTGGCGAACTAAGCGAAGTGGCTGGGATTGGGTTTAACAACCTTAATAAATAAGTGGTAAGCACGATTTGTCAATCGATGAAGTTTGAGTGAAGATTAGAAGTTTATGAATAACACAAAGGATGAATTTGTGTCCAATTGGGGTTCATCGAATTCGCATCAACCCCCCGTCCTAACGTAACTTAACCCATTATCCTAATAAATTCAGGATCGACCTAAGGATCAGAGAGTCAAGGGGTTTTTTAATATTTCCCATGATTTTACACCTTACGTAAATTACTAAACAGGTGCTCCAGAGCTTCCGACATGCCTAGTTTATGAGTTTATTAATTTCCTGGTGTATCCTTGTATTTCGATGCTTACTTTAAGGTGATCTTTTTTGAAATTAATACGCTTATACGCCTTTTTCTCACTCAAGAACACTGACTAAGAATAATTGAGAATAAGTCACGCAGGTAATTGGTTAATAAGTTGTTTCGGAGAAAATGTTGAATAGTAACGTTATATTGTAGACAGATCTTCTAACACTTAGCTTGAGATCGCCATCCTGTTTACAGCATCAATAGCCATTTATATTATCGAGTTAAAGAGTGGTACAAAACCTTCAAAGATCGTTGAAGATACTAATCGTTCTAGACAAACTCATCAACAATATTAAAAAAATTAAAGAATGGTGCTTGGAAATCGTCAGGCAAGTGTTAGAGACAGCTAGACATCGATCTTGAGTTCGTTCGAATGATTTTGGGTATAAAACGCGTTCTTGCTCGACTCGTCCCGATAAAGCTGAATTTTTTTCAAAAGGAGTACCTTAAACAGATATCTTTGGTCAATTTTGATCGTGCGAATTTTGATCCCACATTCATATAGACTTACAAATAAGTCAACAAAAAAACGCGTCAAATCCGCTCAAAAATCATCATGAAATTGTTCCGGAAGGACAGACGGTCAAAAAAAGATCTATTTGGCCGTATTGAGGCGTTTGCGTGAGAACATCCGTCAAAAACGATGGAATAGTGGAAAAAGAATTCATGGACTTTACACGAAGATAATGCACCATCGCTTCAAGCCATGATCGTGACCGAATTTAAAGCCAAAAACGCAATGAGTACCATCGATCAACTATTCTCCAGACTTGGCTCCGTGTGATTTTCGTTCCCCAAATTTAAATTGCGCGCCGTGGAACTCGTTTTCATTCGATTGAAAAAAAAGTGTCTCGAGGACTGGTAAACTCGTTGGCAAAAGTGTATTATATTTGATGGAGACAAAATAAATATTGAATAATAATTAAATATTTAGTATTTTATTTACAAATTCCGGGAACATTTTTTATCATCACATCAAAATTGGAAGATGTTTGTATGTATGTTTATATACTGACTATCAAGTTCGACCTAAATTCATCATTGACAATGACATACAATTATTTGGCCTTATTATTGGCAATAAAATAGTAATATGTATATATATACAAGTATATCATCCTTATTTTATTTATTGTATATAATTCCCATTGTTTATTCAGAACCACATTTGATTACTGCTGATAACACACTATTTATTTGTAATAAATACGACACAATAACAGATAATAATTAACATATGCTCATATATTTGATATGTGCTATGAATATACTACCGTTATTTATGCAAATACATTTAGTATGTAAACAAAGCTGAGAAATGCGATATTATTTGTGCAATTCATTGATTTATGATGTCAATAAAAATGTAGTAGTCCGAATAACAAGTAATTATATTTTGTGGTAATATGTGAAATGAAATACGGTTACCCCTATGATTACATATTTGAGTATTTGGCGCATAAAAAACATACATATGTGTCATAAGGCAATAAGTGAATTTTTTGTTATAAATAAGTATATGTATAATGTATTTTGATATAATATACATATGTACAAATATTGAAAGCAGTTCTTATTTTCTTTGCCAAAACTGGTCATAAATAATTCCGAAAAAACTTCAAAAAAATTGTGAAATTATTCAAAGTCAAATCTTAACATTCTTTTGAAATGATTCCGAAATGTTACCAAGACAACCCCGATAATCTTCCGAAAATGTTCTAAATGGTAAAAAACCGAGTCACATACCGTTCCGGTAGGCTTTGGAAAGAGGTTTTAGAAGGTTTAGAGAGCATTAGAAAATCTAAAAAGTGTTAATGAAATATTCCTAAAATGATCCGAAAATAGTCATACCATTTTTTTAATGGTTCAGAAGTGACTCAAAATAAAATATCAAAAAAAAAATGTTTTCGTGATCCCGAAATGATACCGAGAGATTCCTTTAACAATACTACTTCTTCTTCTTTATAAAAATAAAATGCGCCAGTCGTTCGGCAAGCATTGGAGGTTCCAAGTGTATCCAGGTCCTTCTTCACCTCGTCTTTCCAACGGAGCTTTTCTTCTTCCTCAGCTTCCTCCGGCGGGTACTGCGTAGAATACTTTCTGAACTGGAGTGTTTTCATTCATTCAGACGACATGACCTTGCCAGCGTAGCCTCTGTCTCTTAATTCGTCGGCATGTTTCCAGACCTGCAGCCACACTGATAAGGCCCAATCATCGATTGGGGAATCGGGTTCACCCTCTCCAGGTGTTATGTTAACACTGCCATTCAGCAGGCTGGAGAAGTGTTCCCTCCATAATTTCAGTGTGCTTTGGGCATCAGTCAATTGCTTATCTCTGGAGGTCCTACATGTGTATGCTCCGGTCTTGAAACATTTTGTTAGTCACCGCATTTTTTCGTTGAATTTTCGAGCATTACACCTGTCGTGCAGCTTGTCGAGCTCTTCATACTCCCGCATTTCGGCCTGACTTTTTTTCTGTCTGCAAATGCGTCTTGATTCCCTCTTCAACTATTGGTAACTATACCATCCCGCACTTGCTATGGTCGATTATAAGGTTGCGAGGTAGGCAGTCTGTTTTCTCTCTACTGCGACCGATACTCCTCACCGTACCAGCTGTTCTTTCTCCTTTTTTGAAAACCATTGGTTTCGTTTGCAGTTGTACCTAAGGAGTTTGAAATGCCGTCCCACACTTCCCTTATACCGAGTTGCTGATGAGTGCTCTCCCAGAGCAGGAGTGCAAGTCGTGTAGTAAATCGTTTGGCAGTCTGTTGTGATTGCAGCTTCTCGACGTTGAACCTTCCTTGTTCTTGGCTGCAACAAGATAGCGGTCCGAGTCAATGCTAGGTCTTCGGAGCGTACGTACGTCTCAAACACTGGACGTGTCTTCCGTCTATCACAACATGTTCGATTTGGTTGATGACATTTCAAACATGAGACAGCGAAGAAGATTGATGAATTTCCCTATGCTGGAATCTAGTACTACAGATAACCATATTGTGGGCCCCGGCGAAGTCGATCAGAATAAACCCATTTGGGGATGTTTCGTCATGGAGGCTAAATTTACCGACCGTTGTGTATATTTGGCCTTCTCGGCCGTTAAAGTCGTCAAGCACGATTTTGACATCGTGGCAGCTCTAATAGGTGTGCCCCAAGGGCTTATAGAAGACATATTTGGTCACATCGTCCTTTTCTTCCGTGGGGGTATAGGGCAAATCAGCGATATGTTGAAGAACTTCGTTAGACATTCATCGACCGTGTTGAATGTCAAGACTCGGCGACGGCAGTCTCTCTCCCACCATGAATCCCGGCACCGAATTCGTGCCCCTTATATGGTCATTGTTTGCAGTATCGTCATCAAACACTCTTACCTCAGGCCTTGTTTTGTTCTATCGATGAGGCAGCCTTTTCTTACGAGAACAACCAGCTGGGCAAACCCAACGGCACCGGACATTCCTGGGGCCCTTAATGTTTACTTTTCACTTTAGCTCGCCATTAAGCGGATGTTTTTTGACTAACCAGAGGATATTTGGTTTAAGACCGGAAGGGCTTGAGCCACTTATAAGTAAAATAATGGTTAAAGAAGTTTTTTTATTGTCAAGGATATTTTCTAGGCGTTCAGAACTTTCAACTCTAACCTACTTATTTTTGGAACTGCATAAAAATTACGCTACTAACATATACAACGATAGAAAAAGTATCCGTTGTTTTAAGTAAAATTCGTCACAGATGCTTGCGACTCAAATACAAGTTGCCGAGTTCTGGTGTAGTACCATATCTATCTATTTATGTTCGTATGAATACATACATACTACTACTAAAAGCTGAAATAATATAGGCCAAATAAAAAAACACCGTAAAAGTGCACGGAAGCCAATTTTCTCACAGTTGGCGATCGCCAGCGGCCATCCAATCAACATCACTGATCACATCAAAAAGAAATGTTTAGCTAATAAATGAACATGATTGCAGGGCAAAGCTACGTCGACTAATAAAACCGGAGCACGCCTATTTATAATAACCGCGGGTCATTATTTATGCCATTCCAATTGCAAGCGGGAAAGCAATCAGTTCACATTGGCCACACTCGTATCAAATATAAATAGAAAGAGTAATGAAAACACAGAAAATCACAGAGAAAGAACTACTACCGTACAGCGGTAAAAGTAATTAATAAATTTATACGCACACTTCGCAGGCTCTACAACTGCGGGGCGACTAGTTAAAATTTCTAGAGGTGTGAGAAAAAACAGCGAAAAAATCTCCAAATAAATGACTGCGAAGTCAAGTTTGAGTGAAGCTTTGGAAAACGTTTTTGGGTTTGGAAAACAAAAGCAGAAAACAATTAACTTACCACGAGCGGGGTCAGCAGGGGAGCTCGCCTCAATAAACACATGAGTTGGTCGCGTGCAATACTCGCTGTGTTTTGAGAGCAGCAAATAAGCTACCACAATCAGCTGGAACTGAGGATCACAGCAGTTGAGAAAATAAATTAACGTAATTCGTACAAAAAGTTGTGATGACGCACTTGCTTGTATTTATTAGGGTGATTCTGTTGTGTGCGAAGGCAGAAATAAAGTTCGATCAATGAGATTATCTTATTTTGCCTTGGCGAATAATCATATTTTTAAAGCTTTCCACGAAAACTTCCTCAGAGACCCCATATAAAGGGTCCATCCATGTCCATGTCCATGTCCAAGGTTCCTATTTTTTTATAAGAAAAAAACACAGAGGAATGTTTATTACCATTCGAAAGGACATTTTGTGACATTTACTTTTTGCAGATAATCTCTTCAAAATGTTGGCCGCGGCTACGTCTCAGATGATCCATCCGTTGAGTCCAATTTTCGATGACTCATTCCAGCATTTCGACTGGTAACTGCCGAATGACACGCGTGATGTTTTGTTCGAAGGTCTGAATCGAAGCCGGATTGTCCACATAGACTTTAGACTTTACATATTCCCGCAGGAAAAAGTCTTAACGGTATGATCTTGGTGGCCAATCGACCGGCTCACCGAAGAGTTTTCTCGATAAATCCATTGATTGATGCGATGTGTGGGAAGTGGCGCCGTCTTGTTGAAACCAAATGTCGCTGAGATCACGAGATCACTCATATAGTCGGTTAGCATGGCGCGATAACAGTCGCCATTGATGGTTACGTTCTCACCGGCGTTATTTTAGAAGAAATATGGGCCGGGGGAATCTACACCACACCAAACCAGTGCTTTTTTGGACGAAATGGCAGCATTTGAACCTCTTCAGGTTGATTTTCGTCCAAATGCGGCAAATTCGCTTTTTTACATACCCATTGAGCCAGAAAAGGGCTTCATCGCTGATCAAAATTTGGCTCGAAAACGTCGGATCTTCTTAGAACTTACTGCCATTAGAGCAAAGCGGTGTCGCTTGGGAAGGTCGAACGCTTTCAGTTCTTCTTGTAGCAGTTTTTTGTACGCTTTCTAATTAAGTTCTTGACGTAAGACCCAAGTCATGCCATACGTCAGTCCGAGTTGCCGCGAACTATGCCGAATATACTCTCTTCGGTTTCGTTTACACTCTAAGCTATGGCTGCTATATTTTCTTCATTTAAGATGTTGATTGAAATTTCTCACACATCTTTTTCTTCCAAAGAACGTTCTCGTTTGTTGGAAGTGTCGATATCGGACTATTATAGCATATAGGTGTCATACAAACTGATGAATCAGAATTAAGTTCTTGTATGAAAAGCTTTTATACTTGAAGAGATATCTTGACGAAATTTGGCAAGGATTATTGTCTTAAGTAATGATGCAACCTCCGAAGAAATTTTTTAGATCGGATCACTATAGCATATGGCTGTCATATAATTTTTTTTTAATTATACCACCCTAATGCGTGGCTTCATGTGCCTTATGATATTGACTACTGAATGGCCGCACAACGGACTCACCGACTGACACTGACACTCTGAAATTGATGATGCTGCCGTCACTGTCGCCATCGCCGCTACATAGTGTTAATGCCCGTAAAATTTGTGTAGCACTTTAAGCATATTCTCGTACTCTGCTCGTTGCTGGCACTTTGCTTGTTCTTGCTACAACTTAAAGCACATTGTTTTTGCTTTTACTAAAGCTTCTTTGCCACATTATTCATTGCATTCTCTGAGCTGTCGATATTGATGTCTCTGCTGATGTTATGCGCCGGCGCAACGGTCGCACGCTTTGATGTTGCACGCAGCAAATGAGCCGCATTCATACGCATTGCCACACATGTGCGTGAAGCTTCTACTCCAGCAGATGGACAGCGCGATAGTTGGGCTGACACTTGGGCAATGTGCTTTCTTAAGCCGATGTTCTCAAGCTGAGATTTGGGGTTTCCAGATGATCATTAATCAAATCAGTTGACTTAAATGGGACTTAAGTACATTTGAGTAGCGACACTTCTATAATTATGGAGTGGTTGTGTTTATGAGTAAATTTATTTGTATGCATACATATGTTTTATATGTATATACTATAAGTATATACTATAAGTATATACTATAAGTATATCGTACTTAATTTACAAAAAGATATCTTGAATTTGTTAATTTTCTCGTGATCAATCGATGAAGTATGCTTTTCGTCAAAAGTTATTATCAGAAAAATTCTCACATAGTTAATTTTGTGCGTTAAATTGCAACTATGTTTTATGCTTTTTATTTTATCGTAATATTCGAACCAGGGCTTCCAGTAAATGCCATGAAAACCTTTTCGAGAGTGCTTTAATCGTCTCTGTTTGTACTTTCATCGAATTTTCTTTTTGGCAAGCAAACATTCCAACAAATGGCAAGCAAATAATTTCAAACATATAACCTGAGTAAATAACACAGCACTATATCATATTTTTACAGCAATTGACGCTGACTGCTTTCTGGCTATTAAGTTTTCAATTAAAGAGGATCCCACGAGAACCTATTTTTTTACCAAAACCTAACAATCTTGTTGTCTCTTCATAATATCAGTGTGCATAAACCGCGAAAGCGACAAGTACTATTTTGTGGTACTCAGCTATGTTTCGGTTACGTTGTATAATGTTTGAAGTTCTTCGAGTTCTAGGTTAGGTTAGGATAGATTAGATGGCTGATCTAGAGAGATCGCAGGTGAACTGCTATACGTAGTCCTTTGTGAAGCCTTTGAAAAGAAGAATTTTGTGTTCGAACTTATAAATTAGCAAAACAAATTTTCACAGGCGTTTAATTTCTTTTCCCGCCAGTTCGGAGGGATGTCTGAAGTTATGCGCTCCCAAGTGTTTAAGCCTTGATCTCCCAAACGCGGAATAGTCAAAAAGGAAGTGTTGAGTTGTTTCCGCCTCGTTTTCTTCCATGCAGCTTCTGCTGGAAAATGGTGTCTGGTAAGATTCCCGGTCTTAATAGGGAATGGCCTGTTAAAACCCCCACAACTAGGGAGAGGCTAGACTTACTGAGTGCAAAGAGATCACTAGATCTCTTGCGATCGACCTTGGGCCAAAAGGATTTCGAGTCCTAGATAGTACATGAAAGCAATGGAAAGCCCAGCGGCATTATTAATTATTGATTTTTAATCAATCATGATTCGGCGAGACACTCGTGCTTAAAACTTAAATTATAGTCTCTGAACGTCTTGAAGTTTTTTGGACAATTTCACACTGTCTGCGAACGGAAATATGGGAACATGTGAGGACTAAAAACTATAAAAGTTATATAAAATGCTTCTATGTGCTCAAATATTGTCTGTTTAGATAGGTTTTTCCATTAAAAATATATTTATTGAATGTTACCTCACTTTATCTGCCTAGAAAACTGTCAGAAAGGTCTTTACAGGTACTGCTTCAAACAAAAAGGCATGGCCAATAATTTCACTTTACTATAATGATTAGAGGTTATCTTTATGTTTAAAAACTATTTCGGTCAAGTGAGCGTTCAGACTAGCTCGAATAAATTCCAGCCGAGGAGCTCAATTTTCAACCACTTTTTGCAGCCATTACGACCATACAGGTATGCCAGACATAAAATAGTCCAGCGGAGTAAATCGCATGATTTGCGAGACCACGTCACAGGCCCGCAACGCGAGATAAGACGCCCATACAAAATTTTTTACAATAAATTGATTGTTTCAACATGCTTCTCACGTAAATGTTATTAACCGTGTCTCAATAGCGATACCCATTGACTGTAACTTTATATACGGCTTCATTTTTGAAGAAATGTGGACCCATGATTCTCATTGCCCATAGTGCTCTATGTGCACTTTTTGAGGATGTAACGACTTCTCAACTTTTGGATTATCATCAATGCGACAATTTGGTACCCATTCCATGGCTGAGCACAGCTCCGATTGTAGCGCGCGATAGCGGATGAACTCATTCGGGTCTTCTCTGATATTCTGTTCCACTACAGCAGTAGCGTCTTGGGAGGGCACAGAACGCCGTCTTTGAGGATGCGCATTATCAAATACGATACATCATGAATGCCCGATTTACTGACTCTGCGAACCGAATTTTTGGACGCAGCGAACGTGAACCATGCGTAGCTCGTACCCAAGCAATATTTTGGTAATAAATGTGCACGATTTGAAAAGGTTATTGCGGAGTCGATCACTTCACTATACAATGGCAAACCAAACTAAGTATCATCAAGATAAAGTAACAGCTGGCCAAAAGACTCCGAAAAAAAGTATTGCCTCATTGAAAACTATACGTCTAAAAAAGCACCCATTATGATTTCTTTATCTCGGTTTATTGAAAAGCAGAGAAAACGCTTGTGATTCTTGAAGTATTGACTTGGTTAAGGCAAATTGGCTCTGAAATCATTCTTTAAACCGCAAAAGTTGCTTGAAAGTGGTTTAGAACATTTATTGTTTTGTACCATATATCATCGGTAAAATCTTGATTTCTGTAAAACTGTACATGTTCTCCAAACCTGAAGACAATATGCCCGTCAATCAAGAAATCTGTTTAGAAACATGTTATGTATGGCATATGCTAGAAAGAACCTTGCTTATTTTATTTCAAATTAATTTACGAAAATGTTGATTATTTCCATTAGGTCAAATAATTTCTTTTCTTGATTTTAGTACTGTCGATGTTAGCAGGACGGCGTATTCCATCTCTTATTTTATCTCAATTTTAGATCCAGAATCGATCCTTAATGAAAACTCTAATCATTCATATTCAAATCACACATAATAATTTAAAGATTGGAAGAACCTCTAGAGTAAGAATATGGAAAGTTTCCTTTGTAAACAATTATAGATATTATAATTGTAAAAATTGTTTCAGCTGATTTCGAAAATTTGTAAGCTAGTTTATCATTCGAACTAATTTCACATTATAATATTTTTGTTAAAATTTTTCAAAATAAAAATACCAAAAAAGCAAGAAAAGACGGCAAATTCGGTTGCACCGAAACTAAATATAATTGCCTTTTTCAAATTTTTCATCAAGAGCTTTGATTTGAACGGCAGCTATGTCCAATAGTGGTCAGTTCCAACTGAATGAGCAGTTTCTTGGGAGAAAAGAACATATACCTCAGGTTGTGAAATTCATAGTTTTGTAGGAAATTTACTGCTCTATAAACATGGTCTTTTATGATTTTTCGATTAAGTTAAGCGTTTACGAGATATTTATCGTCAAACATCAATGCATATTAGGGTGGACCAAAAAAAAAATTTCGTAAGAGATCTTTTTTTAGAGCATTCAATTTCCTACAAAATCTAAGGAACAAGATATTTTTTCAAGTAGTTGGAAGCGAAATATAAATTCTTCTATCTGATAATAAGAAAAAATAGAAAACTGTAAGAAGGAGGACCTTCCCGTTACAATTAAGAACTCATGCTTGGAGAGGCTTTCTTAGAGGTGTCTAGGAATCTATTTTTCAGAGTACCAAACGAAAAAAAAATTTTTTTTTGATCCACCCTAATATACAAACAAATAGATGCACAGATGACCATCTAGCTACACTGATCATTTACAATATAAGGTCGGTTCTCCGATGTTTACCATCTGGGTGCGGCATATACCGTTTTCAGGGCATAAAACATTAAATTGGCATAAATAAAAATACTTTCAATTACATAGGCTTAATTTCCAAAACCATTACTATTTCTAACTGCATTAGCTTCATTAATGACGACAAATGCATTAACACAACAACAACTACAATAATAGCCAAACATGTAGTGCTAATCAACCACAAAACTCGTGCCATTCAACAAAACCGAAAACAAAACCGAAAAAACCCAGGCATAAGGTGAGGCAGCTAATGTCTTCTCGCCGCTGTGAAACACAAAAGAATATCCGAGTAACATGAAATAATGCTTTCTTAAATGCATAAAAGCCCATTTATTGCGAAATTTACATAATTTTCCATTTTTCTTGACAACACAGCACTGTGAATGTGTGGAATAAAATAACAAAAACCAAAAAAAATAAAAAATAAAAACATAATACAAATAAATGCAAAAAAAACCTCAAAAAGTTGTAGAATAAGAAATAACAACGAATTGAGTGCGCAGCAAGAACTCTGTCTGAAATGTGGTAATGCGCTTTACACCGAAGGGCCAAGGACCACCCACTGTCAGGGCATAAGCTTTACGCGACACGAGCAAGAGGTGGGTGCTGCAGGCAAATGCCGCTTTTAATACATTTTTATGATTGCATATAACTCGCTTTTGGCTTCGTAATTTTTTCTCTTTTTCCATTTTTTCCTCCTTTATGCTGCATATCTCAGTGTTTTTCCGATTTTTTTACTATTATTGCCTTGCTATGTTTCGGCTTTTCCTTAGTTTCCTCGTATTGGCTTGTGCGGCATGTGTCGTTGGGAGGGGAGTGGTGTTGCCACACTCTCGCGCAGGGACATGAAGGGCTAATTGCAATAATCCATTTATAACGTGCAATTTGCCGGCACAATGCCAATACAATAGCGAGCTGGAATATCACCGAAGGCGCCAAAGTAGAATAAAACACAAAAACGAAAAAAAACAACAACTACAACTGCACATGAATGAATGAGTGCAAACATTGGCGCTTGGAAAATGTAGCCTCGTCGCATAGAAACAACGAATTTCCTATGAAATGCTCACTTTCATATTTATGAAGTTTTCGCAGCAAGCTAATGCAGCGGAAAAAAGGAAAAGCGTGCAATAATAATAATTCTAAAAAACAAAGAAAGCTTGTATGTGTGCGCAGTGGGTTTCGAATTTCCAACCCTTACTCTTAGCTACGTTGAGATTTAGCTCCGTTGTCTGGCATATAGCCAGTTTGTCACAGCAAAGTCAAACTGTGTTGAGTGATTCTTCTGCGAATCAGTAGTTAAAGTGTATATTTTGTTGTATACTCTTAGGCGTTTTACACGGTATTTCTTTGAAGTGAATCGGTTTCATGTCAGTTGGTTTTACTAAACATAACTTGTGTGGTTCTTTTTTGAGAAATAATGTTTGAAACATTTCGAGGTTCACATTCATATTTTTTACCATTATGAGTTTCAAAAATCACCTGGCCCAATTATTATATAGAGCATCGCTATACTTTATTTATCTCTTTCTGAAATTAAAGGATAGTCCTTCTCTTATAATGATATGTCTGTATGGGTTGAAACGACCAATACTTGCCTGAGCCTCCATACACCTAATACAAAGATTTTCGAACTTCCAGCTGGCTTTATCCTGCATACATCTGCCAATATTTTAGTTATCTCAATGAAAATAACAGAACATGTTTACTCATAATAGATAAAACTGAGCGAAAACTTGATCTAGTCTCCATATAACTAATGTAAGGATTTTCGAACGACGCTGACTTAACTCCGTATGATTGGTGATTGTATGTGAGGTACTTTAATGAAACCCAGGGAACATTCTTTTAGTATATGGCATGATAATAGTTAACAGATAAAATCGGGTCAGTACTACCCCAGCTCCCATATACTACATTTTTCGATTTTCTAACAAATCCTATGCCGAATATGTCGGTCAGTGTATGAGTTATATACAGAATATGTATGTATGTATGTATATATAAAATTGCTTGAATTCTGATCTTCTGGTTGACATTTTACAACTCAAAGTATTGAGTATAAGTATCCCTGGCTTGGATTCTTGAAAGTTGCTAGAGTATAAAATGTTCGATTGAACCCGAATTTAGCCCTTCCTTACTTGTTTTTTTTTTTTAATTTTTTTTTATTTTCTTTGCATTATTTAATTTAATTTTATTTAATTTAATTTAATTTAATCTAATTTAATTTTATTTTATTTTATTTAATTTAATTTATTTTACTTTAATTTAATTTATTTTATTTAATTTAATTTATTTTATTTTATTTTAATTTATTTTATTTTATTTTGTATTTTATTTTATTTTATTTTATTTTTTTTACTTCACTTTTATATTATAATTTTTATTAATTTATTTTAATTTAACTTACCGATTTAATTTAATTTCTTTTAGTTTTGTATTCTATTTTCATATTGAGTTTAATTTTTTTTAATTTAATTTGATTCGTTTAATTTAATTTTTTATTAACTTAATATTTTTGTATGTTATTTGACTTTTTTATTATTATATTTTTTGTTAGTACGTTTAAAGTTAATGTATTAATTTTATTTCTTACTTTTTTTAATTTTCTTTGCTTCATTTAATTTTGTTTAATTTGACTTAATTTCAATTATTTTAATTTAATTTAATTTATTTTATTTCATTTTATTATTTTTACTTCACTTTTATATTATATTTTTTATTAATTTATTTTAATTTAATTCACCGATTTAATTTAATTTCTTTTAGTTTTGTATTCTATTTTTATATAAAGTTTAATTTTTTTAATCTGATTTGATTCGTTTAATTTTATTTTTTTTTAACTTAATATTTTTGTATGCTATTTTACTTTTTTTTATTATTACATTTTTTGTTAGTTTGTTTAAAGTTAATGTAATTAGTTTTATTTCTAATTTTTTTTTAATTTTCTTTGCTTAATTTAATTTAATTTAATTTTGTTTTATTTATTTTTATTTTTTATTATTCTCGTTTATATAATATTTTTTTTTAATTTATTTTAATTTAGTAAAATTAATTTAATTTAATTAAAATTAAGTTTTTTTTTCTTTATTTTATTTTGTTTATTCTATTTTATTTAAGTCTTTCATTATCTTTTTATACATTTTATATTATTTTATAATATTATACATATTTTAGTTTAATTTGTTTTATATTATTTATTTTATTTCTGCATTAAATACATATAAATTTATCTAATTTTTTACTTCACTTTAGGCAATATTTTGGTTATTATTTTGAACTCTTCGATTTTTTATCATATTTTCCATTGAACTTCGCTGCCTCTGAATTCCCATAGAACAAGCACACACCTGATTACACACATCCACACATACACATGTATAGTGAGGTCCATCGATTGAATCGTCGGCATCATTAATTATTTGAATTGGGAAAGGCGCCTCCTCCTCTGCATTCGTTTCACTATTTGTTCAATTTCACGGTGTGAATTTCTTTATTTTCGATTCTCATTTACTTATCGCCGCGCTCTCATTTGCGGCTGTCAATAAAAGTACTGCGGCTTGTGTACATTGCTTTTTCCACTTTACAAAACCATCGATACAAATTAGTTTTGCTACTCATATGGTTTTGACTACTATTTAAAAATACACACTTACACAACTACAAGCGATTGTTTAACTTCTTCAACATTTTCATAATTGCACTGCTTGGCGATTGCTCAAATTTCATAGTCATCGCGTAATGATCGGGCAGTCGTATAAATGCCGAATCGAAAAAAACGGCATCTTTCAAAACGATCATCAATTATGACAATATGAACGTCAAAATTACACACACACACACTCACAAACACTCGGTTGGTTACAGATGTAGTTATATCGAATATTAGTTTCGACTCATTAACTGAGAAAAAACCTTTCGAGTTTTGATTTCTTTGCTTTCGGTTGCTGCTTGCATTAATTCTTTTCGTTAGTTGCGGGCATTTTGCCGTTTTAAATTTGAAAATTACTGCTTAAATGTGTGAATTAGTGAGGGATTTTCAGCTGATTAGTGCTTTCAGGCATTTGGAGCACATTCACAGCTTGGTGTGTCTAATTTTGACTGCATGTTGTGTGAATTCTTCTGCAAGTAGCTTAAATGCGCTAGCACATGAAATCTAATTTTACTTCAAGACTAATAAAGCCGTTACAATTATTAATAGCTGATTAGTCTTACTTAGAACAAAAATAATAATAGAGATGCGGTGAAAGTTGGTTTGTGGCATTTATGGAGTTCAAGTGTTTCCTAGTCGATATGAAGGTTTTACCTCAAAAATATTGTTTATTTTTTTCAAATTTTCCATTATAAATTATTTAGTTAGATTTTTGAAGGTTTTTACTCTTAACGTCTATTTTAGGAACCCGAGACATATCATAGGGTCATATATATATTTAAATGAGCGGAATGACGGGTCGAGACGAAATCCGGGTGACTTTATGTTCGTCCGTCCGTCTATGCAAGCTATAATTGGAGTAAAAATTGAGATATCTTGAAGACACTTGGTGTCATAACTTCGTAGACGGACGTAATTGGACCAGTGCCCACAAGCTTCATTTATCGAACGAATAAAGTACCATAGCTAAGCACTAAATTATGATATAAAACTATAGTTTGACACAGGAAATCGCAAGAACAAGGGCATATGTTGGCAAAAACTTTTGATAAAGTGGGCGTGGTCCGCCCTCTAATAAGTTTAATGTACATTTCTCCTAAATTCGACTAAAGCAAATGCTGTAAGACATCCTACCGACGGAATGGAGATGTATAAAATCGGATGATAACCCTGCGCACTCCCCATATAACGGTACTGTTAAAACTACTTAAAGCAAGATAAATCAATACCTAATTACGCCAGAGTCTTTAAATTTTACTCACGAAATGGTATGAGAGGGCTTTACTGCAACCGTTGTGAAAATTAGACGATGGGTGTGGCACCGCCTACTTCTTGGTTAAAACACATATCTCGAAACTCGACCGACCGATTTCCATTAAATTTAGTACATTGGCTATCAACTAAAATGATCATGAACTTGCCAAAGCCTACTTGGCTTTTTCGTAAACCCGAATTTGGGGTAATGGCCGTCCTGTAGGAGTTCCAGATTCGAGGGGCTTAGAAGGCGTTGGTCTCAATGTGATCTCCCCACTTGAGTTTTTTATGTAGGACAACTCCGAGGTATTCGACTTCCTGTCGATTAATGGTAATAATTCATTGATCAAGCAAGAGTGATTGGATGTTTCCTTTCGGGGTACCACAATCTGGTGAGCGATTTTTATTTCTTGAAAAAGATGCCGTTGGAAATCAGCCAAGCTTTTAGTCGTGCCTGTCTTTTGTTGAAGTTGCCAGGCCAACAATAACAGGTAATAGAAATTGCCAACATTTAAAATTAAAATTAAATTAAGAAAAAAACTTAAAAATATCAAATTCAAATTTTAAATTTTTCGTCAATAAATTAGATCACTCAGAAAATATGAAAAAAATCTAATGAAATTGCAAACACATTCCACTTTCACTCTCCCCACTGCATGTCATAAAATTAAAAGGCAATTTTCAAATAGCCCAAACAGCTGTGCCACCACGCCGGCCACATAAATAGCCCCAAATCCGGCGGAAATTTATTTGTAAATAATAATTTCCGCTCATTTTAATTTCACAAAATTCATAGATTTATTACCGAAACGCCAAAAAAAAAAAAAAAACAAAACAGAATTCCAAATAGAAAATTGAAAACGGCAAAAAGTTACAAAGAATATTTGCTAATAAAATTCAGAAGATAAACACAAATCAAAGTCGTAGACGGCCAATACGAGGAAGAAAAAATAAGGGCAGTGAAAAAAGTTTGTATTTGTATAAGAATTAAGCAAAAACAGCAACAAGAAACCATAGTATCATGGCGCATAAGTCCCAGTCACCCCCTGGCTTTCGAGCATTTGACTTATTAATGCTGTCCAAACACGTGTTGCAGGAAGCGCAGCGCCGCGGCGTATTAAAAAGACTCCCAATTTAGGGTAGAAAAGTGGAAAAATTTAATTTTGTGAAATTCTCCAGGCTGAGATTGTGCTTAGCACTTGTTATGTAATTGTGCGCAAAGTCTTATTTACGTTTATTCGGAGATTAGCTTTAAATGCGATGAAATGCGGCACGAGATGGATTTGTTGTTGGCTGGATTCGAGGATATCGAATTTCTTTCTGTTACTTTATGAGTATTAGTACAGATTGCTCAGTAAAAGAGAATTTCAAAAACCATAGAATAAGTTTTTGGTTATTTATTGATTTTGATATACCGATTCTTGTATTATTCGATAGAAAAATTCTGAAACTAAAAGCTATAATAGTGATAACCTCATTAAATATTACGTAAGCTTCAAATTTACTCTTCGAGAGATTTTACATAAGATCATGAAGACGGTTCCTACGGAGTGAGACCGAATCATTATACTACGACGAAATCACTAATATTTAAAACACCTTGAGTTCTAGAGATGTGCTTACCCTACTTTTTCATCCTGCCGTTAGGAAAACATAAAATTTTCTATCTTTATCAACGTCATTCTAACCTCATTCTTATGGTTTTCAAAGTACTACCTTAATAAAGTCGTTCTCATTCTAACGCCTTTTAACTTTTCGCGAGATTCCAATGTTTCATCAATCTATTAGTAAAACATGGTGACCTTATCTGAACTTCATAAATCAAACTTCCTTCATAAATTATTCCCAATCTTGTCCGAGCTGGTCAAATGAATATCATATCTTTTTAGATTTCTAAATCGTAATTTTACACATTCTTCTAAAATGCTTTGCCTTGAAACAACTTAATCTAGTTGTTGTGTGAATGTAAGCTTTTCTTATGTGTCAGAGACCCTCATATATTCTTCTAAAGTGTGGTAACTTGAAACTGGTACCGACACCGACAATCGTGGGGTCTTTAAGTGATTATAATACTCTTCGAAAGCCTGCTATAGCAGCCCGGTATCCTGGTAGTGAGCTGCTAAGCTTGTTACTAAAACTGATATGGTCATCTGATCCTGAGTATTTTCTTTTAGGATTGTTACAGTTAGTCGCAATACGAAGATGTCATATATATAGGTACTTCTGCAGTATTTTCCACCTTCGGAAATAAGGCCTCTACGCACGTAAACTCTGGGTTTGATCAGGTCAAGAGGTCGATCCTAACAGGGACCTCGCTTAGACAGCTTAGAATACTGGCCCTTAGTGTTACCTAAAACCTTACAAACCGACATATCGTCGTCATTTCGTCTATGTCTTCTGGTTCGCCGAAGGTGAGACTGCCGAGATGTTTCGTACTCAGTCTTGTTAATGCTGCACAATAGAAGAAAAAGTCTTTCCACCTTACGCTTGGCCATACAACTTTGATAACTTGCGTCTGTCATGATTTTTATATTTACTGGATGGTCTGTCTATTGGCCATTGTCCAGTAAAAACCCCTACCACTGCGGCAAGATGAACTTGACTGAGAGCTAGTAGAGAGTAGCGTAGAGTAGAGTAGAGAGAAGCGATTCCATTATTATGTTATTTCCAGTGAGTACAGACCCTCCAGGTTAAGCTTTGAGTGCACAGTTAGCGAACTCAGCCCTAGTATTGCCACTCTGCTGTCGGAATGAAAGTTCACCACCATTAAAGACGCACTTCATAGCAGGACATCTACCTCCACCTTAATAGCTTCCACTTCTGCCTGAAAAACACTAAAGTTCACCGTTAACCTCAAGCTAAAATTGTCGGTGGCTCTTAAAGAAAACTTGACTTCAATGTTCACTCCTCGCTGCGACTTACTGTGAGAGAGCTAATTGCGCCTCTTCTCCAGCGACTTCTTTCCATCACATATCCCTCGTCGGCGTATGAGCAGAGAAAAAGTGGCCTTTGCGACGCAGTGATTCAAGTTTTCAGGAATACAGTTGAATGAGTAGAGAATTGCGACGTGCTCTTATTTGGACCCTTTCACCTTCGCTCTTTGGACACGTTCAAACTTCTTAGTTAGGAAGTGTAGTTTTTTGGAGTGCTCGCCCCAGACGAATACACCATAGAATATTAACGAATTGACTAAAGTTTCGTAGAACTATAATACCCAGTCCAAGCCCCACCTTTCCCCTCAAGCTCCACTACAGCAATATAAGGAAACCAATGCATTCCTAACTCTATCCCCGATTTTTGGCCTCCATGAAAGCTTTCTACCAAGGGTGAGCCCCAGGTATTTCACTTTTTCTACAGCTTGAAGACGTGAGCCTCCGAATGAGGAGAGAGGCCCTAAACTCTAGTACTACATATGTATGTATAGTTGCCTAATAAGAAACAGAGAGAGTTTACTATATCTGATATCACTTATAAAAGGTAGGGAGTAATGAATTTCTCTTTAATGCGTTAGGTTAGTCGAGAGCACTGAAAAAAAGGCTAATGTATTCTGGGAGTAAAAAAAAAATTAACTTCTCCCTTCGTGGTGTAAAAAATGTAATTATTAACATTTTAAGGGGTTACATGGATTTCCTCGGATAAAAAAACAGCCATTTTTCAAAAAAAAAATTGTCATATAAGAAATTAAATATTTTATTAGAATTTTTTATTGTTACAAACATACACTATTAATAAAGAAATTCTGAAATTTTTGAAAAAAAATATTTTAAACTCGGCCATTGCGACGCCATTTCCGGTCGAAAAAAAGATGCGCTCACGTTGGCAAGATAACTTCTTATAGAATCATCTAAAGTGAAAAAATACGTGTTTTAATAAAATAACTAACTTAGAACTTTGACGAAGGAAAAACTGAAAATTGAATATTTGCCAGGCATTTTTACAAAGTTGTAATCGAAAAAAATCTTTCTTGCAAGTCTTTAATCATTGTATCTCAAAGATCTGTGTAAAATTTCATGAAGATCGGCTTCAAAAACATAGTTTCGAGAAAAACGCGTTTAAAGATAACGCACTTAGCCTAGCTAGGAGCGCACAAGTTCTCAAGGCTGTATCTCCGAAACAATTACTCGGATCAACTTGAAAATTTAAGATAATCTTTAAGAAGTGTTGTAGAATTTAATAAGACAGCAAAAAATACCAATTTTTTTAAACCCGTAAACCCAAGTAACTCCTTAATACGAGGTGGTGGACAGTGGCTCAATTTTCGTAATCACCTTTTTGAAGAGGAGCTCTACGGATGGGTGTGATTGCAGGAACTCACGGTGACTGAACAGAAAATCACATCTGAATTTGCATAACAAAAAAACAGTAATAATAGTCAAAAGATATTATTGTGAAGCTACAGTCAAAATTTCGAGCTCCGACTACTTTTTTCTGCGCTTTGAAATATACAGCTTCGCGAAAAGTTTGTCCTGACATTAACGGAAACGAACAGAGAGACAAGAAAAACATTTTTTTTATTTAAATTATGGTTTCAGGATTCTAAAACGTATTTTTAGCGAATAAAAACTCGATTTTTAAGAAAGAAAGAATACTAGATTGGCCTATCTCCAGTTAAGACAGAACGCCAAGATTAGTACTTAAGTCGCTACATGTGGGTAAAGTGACTGTGTCTGAAGATTATGGGGATTTTGTATTATTTTGGTTATTTAACGCCTCACTATAGCAGTTATCTCAGTTTAAAGAAATCCTTGAGCTTTATCATGTTTTTTCCTCTTATTTTATATTGACACCGACTTAGATTCATAGATAATTTATATGTTCAGCTTGTATTAGTGTGATAAATAGCGCAAATAAGATCTGATTAAGCAGTGTATATATTCTATTTACTATACATATCTAACAAGTGTTATATCTAAACAGTTTCCGATTGGCTTATTCCAAGCTGCTGCCCTTCAAAAAGTGCAGTGTTGAAAAGGATTCTGATGAAAGTTATTATTATAAGGTTAATTGCTGATAAATACATATCTATTCTGACACGCATTTACAGAATATAAAATGCACGCATACTTAGGAATATTAGATTTTAATTATAGCCGCTCCGTGGAGCTGAGAGATGAATTACATACTTATGTATGTACTTATACAGGTCAGTCTGTATGTATATTTCTGGGTATGTGTATATTGATGTACTAAAAGGCCTACAAGACCACTCGAGCGGCCAAGGCTATGCGTATTTCCTTCAACTGGACGCTGACTTTGAGCAAGGCATGCTGTAAAATAGCGAAAGCAACAACAATAACAGCGCAATACTAACGCATTAAGCTGGCAGCACGGAAATAGCTGAAATTCCTTTTGAAGTTCACATCGCTGAGCGCTCATTTACAGCCTCGCATTGTTGTAGTTGCTATTTTTTCCATATGCATTGGTTGTGTGTGTGTGTGGCTTTTGTGTGCACGGCATAGAAATGAAGCTCGGCGTTGAAGTAATGAGCGCAGAGGCCAACGCATGGCGGCAGGAGTTGACTGGATAATTAACGCAATAATCATTGATGAATGCGTGCGGGCGCGCGGCAACAACAACAAAAGCGGCAAATGCCAGTTGAATGCCTTTCTGCCAAGCTGCTGTTTACGGGACTGCCCGGGCGTATACGCATTAAAGCGCAGTTGGCGCAATTCAGTCAGCTGTTGCTGCCAGGTGGCGGTGGGGTGATGCTCGTGTGGGCATTTGTGTGTGTATGTGTAGCGTGAGTCCTGTTTGTAGGCTCACCTAGCGGAACGGGTTCAGTTGGCTGATAAATGACCAGCGGCTATTTTTAAACATTTCACCAGCAAACTTTCACGCTTACGAATGCGCAGCACACGCCAGCACAGCAATATATCGCACACAGTAAAGTGTTGTATTCGCCGTGTGTGTGTGTCCGTTTGTGTGCCATTCACATGAAAATATTTCTGTTAATATGCGTGAATGCCAAAAGGTGTTGTGGAATTTTGATTTTGACACGTGTTGAATGCGTTAATCGTTAAGTGTGGAGCGAGGAGCGTGGAGCATGGAGCATGGAGCATTGTGTGCGTATAATAAGACAATGAACTGACCGGCGGTCAACAACGCACACTTGTATACATACATACATGTTTATATGTATACAAAGGTAGCTCTGCAGAATTGAACAAGGGTTTATATAAATATGTATTGATGCAACGAGAAATGAAATTCATATGACGAGAAGGATTAGCTATAATAAAAATATTTTATTTTTATAATTATTATAAAAACAAGGCAACACATTAACTTTGGCTGCGGCTAAGGTATAATACCCTTCACAGTTGCTTATAGCATAAAAGGCTATAAAAAGATCATTATTTTGATTTTGATTTGTCAATTTGTATGGCAGCTATATGCTATAGTGGTCCGATCTGAACAATTTGTTCAAATATTGTAGCAATGTCTTTAATAATAACATATGCTAAATTTTAGAAAGATAGCTAACCAAATAAAAAAGTATTGCCTACAAAGATATGAGTCCTCAAATAATTTTTTTACAAAATTTGTGCTTAAGGTACAATTCAGAACGTAACAGTGATCCAATTCGAGATCCCCTACTTTTTTAAGATAAAGACACAGAAACTTCGAATTTAATGCGGAATCTTGATTGTCATTCGAAAGAACATTCTTTGGCATTTATTTTTTGAAGATTATCTTTTTCAACTGTTGGCCGCGGCTACATTTCATACGATCCATCCGTTGAGTGCAATTTTCGATAACTCGTTCGAGCATTTTAACTGGTAACTGGCGAAGGAAACACATGAAGTTTTGTTCCAAGGGATGAATCGAAACGGGACTGTTCGCATAGACTTTAGACTTTACATATCCTCACAGGAAAAAGTCTAACGGTGAGATATTACACGTTCTTCATGCCAATCAACCGGCCGAAAACAATGTGTGGGAAGTATCGTCGTCTTGTTCAAACCAAATCAAGTCGCCGAAACCACGAGCTTCAATTTCAGGCATCCTTTATATGGCCATTGTAGTAAATGCTACAAGGACCTGCTCGTCTCAGTCCATGCCCGCTCATCGCATTTCTTGGAAGGCAGTGATGTCAGCCTTCACTCTAACGAGGACATCAAGCAGCTGGGCAGCGGCACCTTCCCAATTAAGGGACCGGACATTTCAAGTTCATGTCTTTAAATCGTAACTTTTCTTACGTTTGGGGGTCTCTCGTCTGAAGCTATTTTCAACTTTTCGTTCGGGGTATTTTTTATTTTTTTATTTTTAAACCCAGCGCACAGCCCTGGTGAGAGATGTTTCGTCTTCTCCCTTTAGCTCCCCTTCAAACGGATGTTTCTCGGTTATCCGGAGGATACTTGGTCTAAGACCGGAAGTCGTGAGCTGCTTGAGGCATATGTAAAAGAACCATTTCTGACCACTCCCAATTGAATGGC
Organism: Bactrocera neohumeralis; assembly: GCF_024586455.1. Classification (NCBI taxonomy): domain Eukaryota; kingdom Metazoa; phylum Arthropoda; class Insecta; order Diptera; family Tephritidae; genus Bactrocera; species Bactrocera neohumeralis. The sequence goes on from NC_065920.1 coordinate 20,727,353, forward strand.
GCTCAGAGAACTTTGCCTGAAGTTCTACACATGGCTGCATCCTGCCATACGACGCCATTGACATAGTTCTTATAGTACCTCTACTCCTTTGAAAAGACCAGGTGCAGAAGGATCTAGCTACCTTTGGAGTTTCCAATTGGGGCCAAGCAGCGAAATGGAAGAACGACTGGCGTGCTGCTGTAAACTCAGCTCTAACTGCGTAAGCGGTGTCTACACCAATAAATAAGAAAGAAAGTCCATTTGTTTTGTTGAATTGAACTTTTAGAAATATTCTCGATCATTTCCGTTTGCGAAGAACCCTTTTTTATATCCTGATGAGAGTATATGAAGTCTGTTAAAAAGTGGGAAACGTCGGAGACGATTTGAATTTTTGATAATATTAACAATCGTTCTGAGATCTCTGGAAGTTTTAGTCACAGCTGCTTGATCTGTCGGTATTATACTTCTTCATTTCTTTTCTAGTTACATGCTTTCGCATATCTATCTATCTATCTGTCTATTTCTATCAATAGTAAAAATAATTCTTCAATACTTTGCTCTAAAAAACGATGTAATTGAAGTCGAAATTAAATTTTTTTGAAACTAAAAATATTTTCTCTCTGAAATTAACTAACTTCTGAAAAACTATTTAAGTTTATGCATACTAACACCTTTAGTCCAAGCTCATTATCAGCTATTTGAAGGTTAATTTTGTCCCTCCGTTAGTCAGCTTCAACTAAAAAATATTTTCCTTTTGCCTTCATCGAATTTCCTTGAACGCATCTGCCGTCTTCTACACGCTGCTGCATGGCATTTACAATACCTGCTATTTATTATAATCTATTATTATTTGTTGCCTTTGCTGTAATAATTCAATTTGAGACTCTTCAAATTATGCGCCTCGCCTTTCCGCATTATATTTATGCACATAATAATATAGAATAATTCGCTGCAATTTTCTTGACGCTCATGCAGCACATTTCCGCACAACAACAACAATAACAACAACAACGGCAACAGCAACATTTAAGTGTCATTGCCACATGCAACAACTATGCGCGCCGGCCCGCAAAAAAACAAAAATACTCAAAACAAAAACAACATGCGCGATCACTCGCACAACAACAACGGCGAATTTGTTTGTTGATCACCGAGTACTTGAAGATTGCATTACACGACTTTTGTGGCATGCAATGCCCTTTCGCGCGCCCAGCAATTGGCGAGTGGCCGTTTTCACGAGCCGATCGAGTCATTCGAGTCATGAACATAAAATTTATTAAATTAAATTGCAATGTCTTCAATACAATTTCCACTGCCAACTGCAGTTCGACTCGTATTCCAGCGATGACTCCCTCTCTGCTGCTGCTACATACATATTTACAGTTATATATTTATATATATTATGCATATACTTGCAACACTTGCTTTCATTGCATCCAGCTGCCACAGTTGTCCAAGCAAAGTGCCCACTGAAATATGAGGTAAGCGTTTGTTTGTGGCACAGCGGTATCTGCGCTGAAGGGGAGGTACTGAGGAGAGGAGCGTAAGCATGTACGTCTTTTGTTTAGTTGGCTAGTCAGTTTGGTTCGCCAGTTAGTCAGTTTGGTCAATTTTTCGCTTGTCGAACGTTCTTTCCGTTTTGCTGTTGTTTTTGTTGTTGTTGTTGTTGCTCTTGCCTGGCTTGCCCAATGCAGCGAAATGGCACAATGCAATGTGCAAAACTGCAATTACCGCCCAAAACAATTACCAACAGTTGTTGCAATGTGCAACATGATAACAATTTCATATGCACATGCTTGCATACTTGCCACATATCTGGCATAATACAGACATACATATAAAATAAAGGGATTTTTGCGCGTTTTGGCGTTTATTTGCATTGTAGGTTGTCTGTTTGAATATTATTTTTAAACGAGGAGAGTGTTGTAGCTTTTAGAGATTCTTGATTTCAAGTTTATAAGAAAGAATTTCATATATACTCTCAAGATCAAATTTGACCAGGACTTTAAAAGGAACAAGCAAATACGTAAGCTTTCGCTGTAACGAAGCTATAATGCCCTTGACAGTTGCATTTCTTTCATAGCAGAAAATAGTATATATGTAAAGGGATGTGCCCAATATTTAAGTCGATATCTCAAGACCTGAGGGATTAATTCGCGTATACCATATACAGACGGACATATGTGCATAACTTTATAGAATCTCCGACGCTTCCTTTTGGGTTTTACAAACATAGTGGCAAACTTAATATTCAGTGTGGCGACACACACCGCAGAATGGGGCTGACAGATCGAGAAGACTGCAGGAAATATCTCGAGCAGGGCACCAGTGTCCCACATTGCCAATATTACGCTGTAAGCCTTTGGGATCTCCATGGTATGTTACACTGGAGGAGGTATCACAGGCATCCTAAACGATGGACTCTTGGACTTAGCAACTGAAATCCATCTGGTACCGCAAAGGACCAAACTGGTTTATGCGTGGGTTATTAGCCTACCAGGGTTATAGAAATTCCGGAATTGGTACAATATTTTTTGTATTCGTGTGAAGTTTTATATCCATATATCAAAATTGCATAACCAGTTTATTTGAAATTCTGTGTTTCCAGCAGAATCACGGCAATAGAATCGATGAAAATGTTGCAGAAGTGTTTTAGGGAGTCTATTTTAAGTGACACAAAACATTCAGTGAAGGTTATGGTTTTATTGAAAATTTGCCTCATCGTCATCGATAACGTTGAAAAAGTTAAAGAAAAAGCTTGAAAATCATTGTGTTCAAATCAAAGAGACAGCCGAGGATCTCAATATCTCTTGTGAATCGGTTTATGAATATGCTATAGACTCTTACCAAAAGAACTGAATGCGCTGTCACTATTTAAGGGGTTATATACAGTTAGAAAGCCGAAAAAAAGTAAATTTTTAACAATTTTTTGTCAGAAAACTTTTAAATTTATTGATCCAAACATTTTTCACATTTCATGGTATCTTTTAACTGGTTTTTAAGACTAAGTGACTAAGTATTAGTAAAAATATTTATTTGGAATGTAACCACAGCTGATCTCCGGGTGCTCCTCTCACAAAAGACGTTTTGCGGTGACCACTATATCTCTGAACTGAATCCTCTGAAATTAAAGAAACAAAACAGATTTCGTTAAAGTAAGTTAAATCTACTAATTGTTGGAAAGACTAACAAAAATTAAATTTTTTTGACAAAATGGAGGTTTCTCAAAAAAAAATCGTTTTTGACCAAACTTTCGGCCTTAAGTTGTTTATGAAAGAATATTTATCGGTGAGAAAAAAAAATCTTCTAGCAATTTCTAAAAAATATATTTAAGAAACTCGTATTAAAATTTTAAACTAATTGGCTTAGCAGTTTTTGAGTAAAGTTGGTCGCCGACTTTGAAAACACGATTTTGAGAAAAACGCGTTTAAAGTTTGACCTTGTACTTCCAAGCACTTTGAAACACCTTTTCAAATTCGAAAATATTCAGCGGAACGCTATGAAATAATCAGTGTGTATTTTTAAATATATGTATCTTAAGAAAATAAAATTTAAGAAGTCGATTTTTTGAAAATTTGAATTTGAGGTTCCGTACAAAAAAAACTCCTGCTAACAATTACAGCTTTTTTACTTATGACAGTCCGCTAAACGTTTTTATTCACTAAAATCTTTGATTTGTGTTTTTGTTTTACACATCAAGTAACCTAAGTCTTCGGCATGGTCCATTCTATTCAATTTATTTTTTTTTTTTTTTGAAGTCATAGACTCATTTCGGAAGTAGTCTCCTTGAATAGCAACATATTTGTTCTAATAATCATTTGACTTATCTGCTTCTTCTACTAGTGACTTCTAGAGTATCTTGACAGGTTGGAACTAAGACAATATCTTCTGTTAACGCGGCTTAGTATGACTTTCTTTGTGATTATATATTATAAATGAAAATGGAAGCACAAAAGAGCACATGTGGCAGTGCATTGGTCAACTTTAAATCTCTCAAATGAAAATGGTATCGCACTATTTACAATAAATATGTAAATATTATACATATATGTAAATTGAAAAATATATATGCTTATTTACTAAACTTTATATACACTTATAGCTTACATACTTTCTACCTAAATTAAGTATGAGTTATTATTGATTCTTTTCAGGTTGTTAATCAAAATATGGCCGTTTTCACCCATTTTGTCGGATATTCTGCACACAATAAATCGCCGACGATCACATTTTTTGGATAAAAGGTATGTCATTGAAAATTCACTTTTTGGATTTATCAAATTTTTGAAAAATAACTTACAAACAACACTAATATCCCTTGTTTTCACAAAAAATATGCGAAACAATTTAAATACCTTTTAAAAATAAGCTGAAGTATTAAGGGGGTATTCTAGTCTAGAAATCAAATTTTGGGCAGTTTTTTGAATTTTATTAAAAAAAAAACAAAAAATATTTTTACTATCCATTTTTTATGATGTTTTTATTGATATCTTAAGAATACAGAAAAAAAATTTTACAAAAAAATATTAAAAATTAAAATAATTAGAGGGGGGGAGAGACAGGTGTAAAAAAATGGCGCATCCTGGTGACATTGATCCTGACTCTCCTGGTGGTCTGAAAAAAAAAAAACCAAAAGAAGTTCTTAATTAGTAAGGATGCCGTTATAGTCCCTACCTCAGGGAACCAGGGAACACAAAAAACAAAAATTCTTTGAAAAGTGGCGACTGCCTGAAAATAAAAATAATTTTTTACGCTTTTTATTGAAATTTCTGAAATTTTTTTAAATACGAAACACAGAAATTTTCACACGATGCTAGTAGGAACGATAAAGGATTATATAAAGAAGGTTCACAAAAAATTTCAAGTAAATCGGTTGTATAGAACTTGAGATAATGCCGGTATCGTGTGGAAAAAAGTAGTTTCGAGAAAAACGCGTTTAAAAAAGTGAGTCCGGCCGAACCGGGCTAGGTACTGTGTCACTAAAGTAACTGTAGCTCTTAAAATAATTTTAACTTTTAAAAATCCTTTAGAGAATATGTTCTTAAGGGTCTAACTTTAAATATATGAAAAAAAAGAAATCGAATTTTTCAAAATTCTAGTGTAGAATACCCCCTTAAAAAAATAATGCCGATTTTAATTTGTGAAATACTGAAATCAGAAGCAACTTTTAATCAAAACATAACCTACTTCTTTATCCATGTGTTCGATCTAGTTCATTTTATAGTTCTTAATCCTAAACACTTCCAAAAATATTTAAAAACGATTGAGGAAGAGTCATGTCATTTTTCTAATCACCCTTATTTACCATCTTAGATTATTTTATTTATACTTTTATATTTGTATCAAGTTTGATAACTGAATTAACATTTAAATTATTATTTCTTTAACTCGAAAATTAAAAATAATTTTCATATTTTTAAATTTCTAAGTATAATTCTATTCTATTCCTAAATATTAAAAAAATAAAACTGAACATATTGATCTTTAATTCTGAATTAAAAAAAAAACTGAAAATATTGTTACTGAATTTCGGATTAAAAATTAAAAATGGCACAATTAAAATAATAATAATAGATTAAATTTAATATGAAATGTGCTAAAATATTAAAAGAAATTCATATTTTTTCAGTTTCAGTTTCAGTTAAAAATATATTTGGTAAATATTAACTTTTCATCCTTTTCATAAAATTTTTATTTGAAAAATATTTTTTTTATTACCCCAATTTTTGAACTAAAATTTATTTTATGATTTTTTAATTGCGATTTTGGTTTCAAAATAAAAAATTTCAATTCAGATTTTGGGAAAATATAGTATTAGTTTTTTATTCCAAATTTTTATGTCAAAAAATTCACAATCCTTGTCATATTTTTATACGCTGAACAGAGTATATTAAGTTTGTAACACCCCGAAAGAAGCGTCGAAGACCTTATAAAGTATATGTATAAATGATCAGCATGACGAGCTGAGTCGATTTAGCCAAAACTCCTGTCTGTGCCTATATACTCACAAACACCCTCAGTTTATGAGATATCGATATGAAATTTTGCAAACGTCATTTTCGCTTCAAGAAGCTGCTCATTTGTCAAAACTGCCGATATTGGACCACTATAACATATAGCTGCCATACAAACTGAACGATCGGAATCAAATGCTTGCATGGGAAACTTCCTCATTTGATAATATATATTCACGAAACTTGGTATATGTATTTTTTAAGGCAAAAATGTAATCTCCGAAGAAATTGTTCAGATCGGTTAACTATAGCATATAGCTGCCATACAAACTGAACACATAGTTACTAAAAGAAATGCATCTGTGAAGAGTATATTAGCTTCGATGCAGCCGAAGTTAACGTTGAACATTGAAGCACCTGTAAATATGTATTATGAAATACTAACTCCCTATCAAAGTTGCTGCAACCCTTTTATTCAATAATCCATGATAACCAACTCTTTACTGCTGCTATTGGAAGAAGTTTATCTTGACAACTTTTGGTTCCAACAAGACGTGCCACGCAGCACGTGCAATAACCGAATTATTGCGAGAAAAGCTTCGAGGTTCGATTATTTCAAGAAATTGTGGCATTCTCCTTGTGGGGTTATTTGAAGTCATTGGTCTTTAACAATAAACCAGACTCTTTTCAAACTTTATAAGTCAATATTGAACATGCTATTCATGAAAGACGACTTAATTTAGTGGAAAAAGAACTCGCAAATTGGATACATCGAGTTCCCTCCTGCAAAAGAAGTCATAAAGCTCATTTCAATGATGTTATATTCAGAACATAATTGTATCGATTGTTATTCACCTTAAATAAAAAAAAATTGAATTTCGTTAACAATTAGTTTTTTTTTTGGAATCATATCACTCTTATTGGGAAATTCTGTAGACTAATTTTAAATAGTTTTGCACTACTTCCCTACTATTTAAGGAAATACTCTCATGTGAACGCATACATTTTACCACTTTTTAGGAAATTTTTTTTTATGCGACAACAAAATTCAATCATTTTAATTTTTTAATATATTTTTATTTGTATTTTGAAATGTACAAAAAAAAAATTTTTTCGTTTTTTACATTTTTAATATTTTTTTTTTAATCAAAGTAGTCCCCAACAAAAAAAGTAGTTCACTGGTCATGGTGATAGCGGCTGTTCATGTTGTCTGAAATAAAAAAATCGAATGGATTATTATTTAATAGTTCTGCGGCTATCGTCCCTACCAAATATAATCAATTTCATTCAAAAAAAAATGTCGAACTTCAAAAAAAAAGTCACGAAAATCTTGTTAAAAATCGTTTAAAAATATAAGAAAATATTTTCGAAAATAAATAGTTCTGGTAGGGGCGATAACTTTTAAAGCAATCGGTTTCATATGTATGTAATTTTTCGTTAAACGTGAATTCGTTAATTTCAATGAAAATCAATTCGTTTTATATACCTCATTAAAGTGGGACAATTACTTGATGAACTATCTCTGTATGATTATGTCAGTTTATTTGATTCATATCAGTTGTTTATCAGCCGGTATTCTCCAGCTACTAATTTGCTAATGTACCTTGACGAACGGTATATGGCACTTACCAATTTTATTCCCCTTATATCGCAGTTGCTATATTTATAACATAATTTCCAGTGTTGGTAATTCTTATTATTTGACTTAAAAAATTTAAAACTTTTGGCATATTAAAAATATACCTAAATTCCTATATGAACGCACAAAAATTTCACAATTTTGAGTTATGCTTTTATTAAGTGTAACCCCAGTTGTTTTTCCTAACTCTTCACGCCCAAGAAATATTGCAAATCGCAAGTAAATTTGTTTATACGATTCTATGTCATATTTTTATTATTCCTTACTGTATACATATGTATGTATGTGTTTTCGCTATGTTTGTGGGCATTTAGTCTAGTACAAACCTCCCCTTACAAACTGTGAGCAAGCAAACGCCATCAAGCGTGCTTTTAGCCGACGGCGAAGTGCAATTATGAGAAATGTTTAAATGTTGTAAGAGATTTTTGTCAGTACACAGATTTCTTATCAGCGAAATTGTAGCAGAAATGTTGAGGCAAAGGTTGCAAGGTAGTGAAGTGAGCAAAGCAAAAAGTGGAGAGAAAAAAAAACAATGCAATGCAAGAAAAAATTAAAAAAATGGGGAAACAAAAGAAAAAATATGTTTAAAGAAGAAATGGAATTATTGCAAATGTGTATATGTATGTGTGTTTGTATGTATTTACATATTAACTACTTGTAAGCAAACCAATTTCGAGACCAGAGTCTGAAAATCACAAGAGCAAAACTGAAAGGCGAACAAAAAGACAGCGACAACCTCGTCACTAGCTAATTGCTACTACAAAATTGTTAATTTTCAAGCACAACAATAACAAAAACAGACATTGTTGTGTAAAAATGCACAAGACAGCAAGCAGCTACTAACTAACAAGCGACAGTAGCAAGCAACAGCAGCGCGAGAAATATGAAAAATATAAACAACAGCAACAACAATAGCCATATTTGTAAAAATGTTTGCAACAACCAAGCCAAGCAGGTAGCCATCGAGTGCAAGTTGAGCTGCGCTCGCCTTCCTTGCCGGCGGCAATCAGCATTGTGCCGCTGCTACACGCTCGATAGTGAGCAATATTTCTTCGTAGCTATGGTTTGGCTGAAAAAACTGCGCTAGCAGATGAAAAGGGAAAAGCAGAAGCAGCGGAATTAAAGAATATACTACGTAGATGGTAAGAAAATACATACATATGTATATGTACATATTTAGAAAAAAAAATTTTTTTTTAAAGGAAAAAAAATTATAAAAAAATTAAAAAAAAAATATTAAAAAATAAACCAAAAAATTTAAATTAAATAAAAATAAATGAAAAGCAAAAATAATAAACACCAATTGCTCTCCATTTGCCTGTCAATATACACTGCTCCTCTGCACCGACTTCAATTTGCACTGAGCGCAATGCTGACTGCCGATTTTATTTCGCCCAGCAAATAAAGTTGCAACAAAAAAGCACACGTATACAACAATAACAACTGCAGACACAAACAAAAATCGCAATTTCCCCTCCAACACACACACAACCACATATCCGCTGCCACTCCACCATGAGCTGTTTAGTAGCCTGTGTGCGTGTTTGTGCGCGCTCTTTGCTCGTTAATCGTGCCATCTCTTTCGCAGTTAAATTTGTATTTGTATTTGTCATTTGCGTTTTGTCGTTTCCATTTCAATTTCATTTCCACTCCAGCGTTGCATTTCCGTTGCGTTCCCGCAAATACACGCATACGCAGCCACTGACTCCAATTACCACCATTCTTATTAAGCGTTCTCTCTCTTTTGCGCTTAACAGCTAACGGTTGCCATATTCCATTCGTTTCGTTGGCGCACTCTCTGCGCAAGACTCCGCCCCTTTGACGTGTTCCACATGCCAATCTGTTTTATTTACTAGTATTTGAAATATATTGCTAGTGTGTTGGTTCGTTGGAGTGGTGTGTGTGTGTGTGCATTTCTGACATTGCTGGTAAATAAATACGAGCGCAATTTTGTTGATTTCATTTTGGATTTGCGATTTCGTTATTTTTATTATTTCTGCCTTAATACATTTTTGCTGTTGTTGCAGTTATATTGCGCATTGCTGTTGTTGTGTCTTGTTTTTTAAATTTTTTGTTGCTTAAATTCGTATATTGAGTGTTGTTGTTTGCTTTGTTTCGCTGTTGCTTAGCTGTTTTGGCATGTGAAAAGCAACGAATTTTGTTGCAAACAAACACAGACTTGAGTATATGTAGATACATATGGTATATTGTTGTCGTATATGTCTGTATATGTATGCGCTGTATCCTTGTACACTTATGTGTTTTTGTATTTTTGCCATTAGAATTAAGATTTTGCAGTTCATTGATGCAAAAGGCAATAGAATTGTGAACTTACATACATACACACATGCATATGCATTTGAATGATATACTTTGTATATACATATGTATGTACGTATTCATATTTGTTTATTAGTATGCAAATTAGATTTTAGTTTCGACTATTTTGAATAAAATTTCTCTGCAAGCAGATGCTCGAACAATTCAATGGGTTAGATGGGTGTAGCATTCATACTTATGTAAATACATATGTATGTATGTATGTACATATCTGCTTAGTATTGTTTAATATGCGCTCTGTTATATGCAAATATACCAAGAAAATGGCGTCGCAAGTAATTTTTTTTTTTAGAAATAACAACACAGCGTAGCTTCATATAAAATATTCTTCTAGATTGTAATATATTTCGTTTGTTTTTATCAATAATAAAAAAAGTAAGAAAATTATAATATACATACAGTCACCTGAAATGCAAAGCAATGTATCATTAAAGAATGAAATTTGAGTTTTTATTGCTTACGATTCACTACATCATATTTTATATGCAATATCGTAAAATTTCAAGCTTTCTCTCTGAGATATAACCAATATACAGATAACCATTTTGTAACCAAAACACAAACTGTATATAAAGTAAAAAGTCTTCTGAGGGAAAGTACTGATTTTTAATAAAAAAAAAAATTATAAAAATAAATCTTGATTTTGATCGTATAGTAGTCCGTTGTGAACAATTTGTTCGAAGATTGTAGGCTTGTCTGTGTTCAAAATAATTGCAGTGGAATTAAGCAAAAAATGGTGTAATTGATTTTTATTATATTTTATTATTATTGTATTTAATGCGCCCATATTCAAGTTTAAAAGAAATATGATATATTTAAAGAATAACATAAAGTGTTTTTTTTTTAAATACAGCTGCGCATCTGCGCATGGAGTCCACCAAACGTTTACATTTCTTGAGAGGAATGGCCTTCCACGCTTTCCTCACAACACTCCATAATTCTTTCGACGAATTATCTTTTCCTACAGCTTCTTTGATCTCTGCCCGAACATTCTCAATTAGATTGAGGGGGGATACCTTTAGTACCATTTTTAGCTGTGTTTTTCGACATAAAAATGGTTAAACAATTGTCAAAATGCCATTTTTCTCGGAAAAGCGCTCTATCATGCACTTGAGTATAAAATTGTCTATAAAATACGCTTTAGTTCATGTAAAACGGTTCGCTCGCAATTTTGACGCCGCTTGATAAAAGTTAGTTTCGAGGAAACGAGCCTCAAAGTTCTCCGGTTGTATAGACCGCAGCATGAAGTGCAATGGTTTTAGGGCCTATTTCTTCGAAAATATTCGGAGTAAACCAATGAAACTTCAGGACTATATTTTTGAATAGTTTTTCAATTGATTAGAGCGAAAAAACATTTTTCATTTTTTTGAAAATTCTAAAGGGCCAACCCATAACCTCATCTCCATTTAGAGTAAACCAAATTTTTGTCAACCTCCTGGTATGCTTGGGATTGTTATCTGGATAATATACCCCTTCCAACGACATTTTCCATTCAGCGTATGGTAGCATAGCCGACTCCATTATTTTAACATATAATTTGGCTTCAATATTTTATTTAATACAAAATAACGTACCTGTATCATACCTGTAAATACGTGGTTTTTGCCACCTCCATGTTTTACCGTGAAACATATTTAGGCTCAAATGAAGCGCTTACTGATCTCCGTACATACTGTCGACGTCCTCGAAAACCAAATAAAAGAATTTTGGTTTCGTCGGACCACAATATGTTGCGCCATTTTTCGATTGGCACAGCAAAGTGAACTCTGACCTGCACATGCCATGTTTTAAATAATCACACCTTTCTTGGGCTCCTGCCATATAGTTTATCTCTGAGACAGAATTATTCTGTAGCCACCACCGAATAAGACAATGCTACTTTATGTTAAAAGAGCTTCTTCTTCAACTAGTTTATCGACTTTCTTTGGGGTAGCTAATCAATAGAATTTCATTGGAAACAGCGTCAAAAAAATGGAACGGAAATCACAGGTTAGCTAGATTTCTCATCAAACAGAGGGCTTTTCGTATAAGAAGGCGATCTTTATAGATCAGTTTGCATGGCACCTATAAGCTAAAGTGGTCTGAAGTATGACGTATGGCCCGAGAATAGGGCGTTTGCAAAATTTCAAACTGATATCTCAAAAACTAAGTGACCAGTACGCGTACATCCAGACTCAGCTTATCATTTGCATATTGCAAATGATTTAACAGGCATTATGCCCTTTGTCTTCAGGTTTTTTCCGACGGCTTCGCCTTTTAAGCTGACCTCTGTCTGTTGACTGCTGCTGTAAGCTTATAATTGTGTAGAACCGCTTTCGCATAACCAATGCATTCCTGGCACACTTTTGTGAGCTCCTCTTTGGCAGCACGACGTTTTTCGGCATTCCATTCTTTTGGCTTTGAAAATAAGTAATTTCTTGACAGACTGACTAATAGCAGTAATCCTTTTGGTACATCCATCCTCTCCCAGCTTTTTAGCCATAATTTGACTAAAAGCCAAATAACCTAATTTGGCCACAGGGTTTGGTTCTAGCCGCCGCTAGTGTTGACACCTTGATCGAGCCAATTTTTGTATATCCAACCATAGCAAGACTCCATCCGAATGCTGTTCTAATGAGGAGCATGAATACCCAGATAAAAGGCCAGACTTCAACTTAATACTTGCCAATTGCAAGAGGGGCGAACTTTTATTAGCCCATCCCTGTCATCGTCGTGATACTGTGGTATCTAGTTTCAGTCGGCACCCTCGAGGAGGATTCAGCGGGGGATTTTCGCCAACTTCAAGCCCAACTACTTAAAAAACTTTTACAATAATATTATTATGTTCGACCAAAAATTTCCTTTTTTCAGTATATTTTAGTTAATGATATACTATAGGCCCAAATCTCATTATTAGTTTTCGCTAAAAATTGTGTAAATTCCGCCAACAGATACCTCTGATATCTCTCTGTATAGCATATGCAACACGCACACAAACGCACGTGCAACAAAACTCGCCCCAAGCCATTTCCACCTAATCAAACTAAATCAGAATCCTTGCACAGCTTTACAGCGCCGAGCACAAAGTAGTAGAAGCTAGCAAACTTAGTGTCTTATGTAATCTAGAAATTGCCACACTTCGTTCGCACAACATGCAACTACTTTGTAATTTTGAAATTTTGCAACATTTGCATCTTACAACCAGCAACTGGCGGCAACTAGCAACACAAGTACGCGAGTAATTTCCTTATTTGCAGCTTCGAAGAGTTAGAGAAAATAATGAAAACGAAAAACTTTGCAAAAGCTTGAAAGCCAAGCTGGTGATTTGCGCATTTGCGCGCACGTAACTCAATGCCACATTCAGGTGGCAAGATAGTCACACTCCCCCGCGCCGTATAGCAATTTTCGAAGTTTGTGTGTGTGGGCGCCAGTTCCGGGAAGGCTGCCTTGTCTGCTACACAAGCGCCTACATTAGAAGATCGTTGAAAAATGCTGCAAACTAGCAAAGTGGCATATACGTGTCTAGATGTGCATATAGCTTGATATACATACTTTTACATAGGTATGTGCGTGATATAAAAATTGCAATTGTAGCAACAGATCTGAGTACAAATCATTGACGGTATGAAGTCAAATTTTGAAATTGGAATATTTTCACTATGACAAACTTAACAGTTTCACCAGGCTCTTGAAGCTCATGATATCACACCCTTCTGATCCCACCAAACTCAGAGCATTGCCTTCATACGGAATCGAGCTGTTTTCTTTTATACAGTCGCTGTTGATGGTTGTACCGGCTTAACCCATGATTTTTTCCGTTTAGGAATCTTAAATAAATCCATTCTTCATCGCCAGTGACAGTTCGATGCAAAACTGATTTTCTTTTTTGTCTTTCACAAGCGTTTTTTCGGGTTTCCATTTGTCTTTCATTCTGTGCTTCCATTTTCCACACTCTTGGATCTTTCCCATAGCTTTCAAACGGTCTGAAATTGTTTGTTGTGCAACATTTAACATGGCTGCCATTTGCCTTTGATTAAAAGTATCATCTTCATCCAATATTGGTTTCAGTTCGGTGTCTTCACTTCTTTGGTGGCCTTTCACGTTCTTCATTTCTCACATCAAAATGATTATCTTTGAACTGTTGAAACCATCTTTTGCATGTTGCTTCCGATAGAATGTGATCACATATACCTCGACAAGCATTCGATGCAATTCCAGCAACAGCCGGTTCTAAGCTACCAGCATTGAACTGGATTTTATCCGGTCAAGGGCTGTTATTTCGGAAATCTAACCTTGTTTAGATCGGTAACAAGCATTCGATGAGCAAAATGCCTACCGCATCATCAGTGGGTCATCACATCAATGGTATGTGCCACTGGCTTCTGGAGGGAACCGACGCATGCGCTGGAACCGCTTTCTCATTACTTCAGGGTGGCGACCATATATCACGACTTGAGACTTTCATATCATTACCGTACAAGGTCTCTATGTAATTCTTTAAGTTCTTACAGTTTTCCTCGTTTTGGAGCGTGACAATTACGTATATTTTTATCTGCATTCTGGAGACTGACCAAAGCGTGCAGTCTGTCGTCGTATTTGAAAAACGTTTGTTTAGCGTCGTCATCGGTTGCATTGCTTCAAGTTGAGTTTTAAGTTTAAGTTGGATCCTCCGTTTTGAAGATACTTTCTGAAGTATCCGTGCCCGGTTAGCATATGTGTGGTATAATAATCCTCCGTGTTTCTTGCTGGACCGCTCTTTTATATTTTTAATTAGCCTAGCGGTCCATATACAGTCAAGTCCTTACTCCCAAGGAGTTTGCCATCTTTCCAAATTATCAGTCTTTATTTCATCTTGGTTCTTTCTTTGTTTCTTCAACATATACATTATCTGCTTTTTAAATGCTAATAAGTCATTGCGCGTTATTCCGCTTGTTATCGATATAGCTTCCCCTGAGCTACCGAAAGTACCCTTAGAGCAGTTAAAGCAACTCTTTACCTCTACCATTTTCCTCAATGAGTCTGCCCATAATTCTGCTCCGTAGAGCAAGACATTCAATATGATCAACATTAAAGCAATTATTTCTTCTGTGTGATTTTTCCGATGTTCGCCATCACCGTGCTTAGCCCTTTTAGACGCCGGGGACGGGGATTGATCCAACGTTTTTTCTAACCCTCGAAACAGCTGTTAAAATACATTTCCGGAATAGCCTTCAATGAGCCTGGCGATTCACATTGAATGTCTTCAATTGACGCAAAACGGTTTCTCCGGTAAAAGAAGAAAACTGTCGACATAACCTTGAATTTTGACCTGCTTTGTCGTGGTTTTTTCGGCTTCTGCTCACCTTCGTCACGATATTCGACCGTAAGCATAGATCCAAGACTCAACGCCACTAATAATATCTTTCATGACATAATGCTAGTCGGAAAACACTGTTTCATAGAAGTTAACGCGACGCTGTTTATCGAAAAAATTGAGTGATTTAGAACCAATCGTGCTTTTACTTTTCGTAGGTCCAAATGATCTTCCAAAATGGTTTTCACTGAAACTTAAGATATTCTAACGATGTTATTAAGATCTCTGACTGTTAATTGTCGATCCTCAAGCACCAATTATTTTATTTTATTGACGTGTTGATCATCAGTTGATGTTGATGGCCGTCCTGGACGTGGTTCGTCGACAACGCGTTCGTGGCCCTCTTTGAATAATTTCTACCAATCAAAAAGACTAGATAAGACCAGGAAAAAAATAATTCGACAAATGGGTTTTCGGGCGAAAAAATTAAAAAGTCTTACTATTTTTTGCCCACATAGTGTGTAACACATAAAAATATAAATTTAAAAATTTATTTGCTAATTATTGGAATCCTTTGGTAGTTTCAGAGCCAACACCTAATATAAGTATATACGAGACCATATTTATTTACTCGTATATGTTTGGTAACCGCTCTCTATATATGGTATGTATGTATATGCGGTAGAACTGTTACTTTTCATTCATTTCATCTGTCTGTCTCTTCGCTTAAACCTACATAGCTATGTACATATATATTTTATTTGGCTATGTAAACGTCTGTTCACATAAAATTGCAAAACTTTCTTTCTGCACTCCATTTATATTTTTCTCGGCCCACCACCCACTGCTTATTGTCTCTTACATAAAATGCAAGTGTCCTTAGTACCCATGCGAGATCCAGCAGCCGCGCTCTATCTATATAAATCAGCCGGCTTCGTGCATTTTTCGACTGCTTGCGACAAAAGCAGCTGCAGAATGCAATCTCCAGCTTTTGTTGTAGCAGCAGTAAATCGCCGACATCCTTCGGCGCCGCCAACAAAGTAAGGAGATATTGTATGTAGAGAGATAAATATATAAATATGTAGATATGTATGTATGTACATATAAACGTATGATTGTGTGTTTGTTAGCGCTTACTCCTTTGCTTTTGCTTTTACTTTTTATTTTATTGCAAACTGTTTTCTCTGCGTTTAATTTTCTTTGTCGGCGCTTGTTGTTGTTACTGCATACCCACTTGCATGCTCCCCTGCCGCACTGCACTTCCCTTCCCCTTCTTCGTTGCTTTTTCCATCCATTGTTGCCATCACTTTGCCTTTTAATTTTGCTCTCGTGCGCTTTCGTCCCTCCTTGCTGCACCTCTCGTCATCGCTCAGTTTTTGTCTTTCGCTACGAAAATTCACTTGGCAGGATGTCTGCCAGCGGGATTTTCATTTTGAACCCGACGAAAAAACTGCTGTAATAAAAACGAGTAATACCAACAACAAAGCATGAAAATGCATTCGTTTCCAACTTGAATGCGCGGCCACGCCCTTTAGTTTTTATTCTATTCCTTGACGTTTTACTGCTTGCGAAATTACTATAATGGCTGTTTTAGTTGTTGTGGTGCCTTTGGTGGATTCGATTTTTTGCTACTTTTCCTTTGCGCACAGTTTTTTGTTTGTTTTCCCTTTCAGATGTCATTAAATGGCAGCCGTTGCAATGATGGCAGTTTTAGGGATTTTCAATTTGAGTGCAGAAAACAAAAATGAAATAAAAAATTTGCAGAAAATCGTTGAATAAAAAGAAAATCATTAGAAAGCCATTAGGTGTTATCTCTTTTTTATATTCCTCAGATTATTGTATTAGTACTTTATCGGCGTATATGTATGTCTGTATGTATGTATGTATCGTACACATTTATAGAGATTAGAGATTAGAAAACAGTTCAATAACTTTGTATATACTTTCTGATTTAGATTTTCTTTGAAAAATACTGAAGACTAAATACATATGTATGAATATATGTACATAAGTAAATATATAAATCTTAACTCAGACTCACATATAAGTATACATTGGGTAGTCAAAAAAGTCCTTTCTATTTCTAATCAAACTTCAACTACCCATTATATACTTGTATATAATGTATAATATGAACTATAAACTAAGTTTCTATAATTATGATGACAATAAAACAAAGCCTAAATTGTTTCTAGGACTAACATATTGGTTTGTGTAAGCGCCTAGGTTAGTCTAGAGCGCTTAAAACGGTCTTACTTCGAAATTTTTTTGGGAAAAAGGAAATTCTTTAAAAAATTTTGTTTTTGAATATAAAATAAAATATTTTATTTTGACTCTTTCTTACAAATTGATGGCTAATTGGTCAATTTTTGAAGTCTCCTTTTCCAAAAAGCTCTCTACTAACGATAACGATTCTATGTAGATACTCCTGATGCCCGAAACAAAATAAAAAACGGGATCTTAACTTGCTAGTAAAGTATTCAAGCGTTTAGGTTTGCATTAATTTTTCGCAAAATGTTGGACTTGTAAAGAAATTTTTAATTTTTTACCAACGAAAAAAATTAAAAATTGTTCCTAAAAAAGTTGTGATAATTACAAAGACTGTACGTACTAGATACTACTGTGCAGCTTTTGAAAGGTGCCAAGTAACATCGTCGCCACATCGTCGTTGTGAAAAACACAGTTTCAAAAAATCTTTAAAAAAATGTTCCTAAAAACATTTTATTCGTGATCTCCTATTAAAAAAGTCTTGCGGTAAAGACTCACGTAACTTACTAGATACTACTGCTGCTATGCTGGTCTCTTTGAATTTCATGATTTTATCACAATTTCGACGACAGGCCTTCCGCAGCGTGGCGCATCTTCGATCACCTCTACACCAGAACGAAAACGTTGAAACCATCGTTGTGCGGTGGAAATGGAAACTGTATCGGGTCCATAAACTGCACAAATTTTATTGGCGGCTTGAGATGCATTTTTGCCTTTATCGTAAGTAAAAATATACCGATGCTTTTTGCGAACAACGACTTAAAATAAACTTAAAAGAGACAATCAAACACGTGCTAGCGCGTGAAATGAAAAAAGGTATTTATTGCGGTAAAACTGAACTACGCGCTTTCAGCGCCAACTAAAATTTTAATAATATTTTAGGGTTCATAAAATGTACTTTAAGCCAAAAAATGTCGTCAATAGACTGGATTAAGATTAAAATTTTTGAGATTAAGAAACACTAAAAACTATAGAAACCTAATAATCTTCAAATTAAAACTATTTTTTGAATATTTTGAAGAAAAATGTCACATGCTGGCAAAACTTAATTCTTAAAATTGGTAAAACTAAAGTTTATCTGGAGATTATTTATATTTATATTATTCCTACATTGGGTCAATGGACTCACAGCGTGGTATCCGAAACGGATTTTTCAATTTCCAAAACAGAAAAATGTCAGGAAAATCAAATCTCATGAATACGGTAGCTGAGCGACGACTCTCGTTGCCTTTTTGGACAAAGAGCAGACCCCATTATGTCAGAAGGTGAGATTGCATTCAGTTCGTTTGGTATAAGTCTAGCAGTGACATGCTTCATAACCAAAATATTAACCAAAATGTATTGAGTCGATCCATAAGAGATGATGAGATACTTTGGTATCTCTCCTATATCCCCACCACGATTTTTAAGCATTAATTTTCGATGACTCGCATGAGACAAGCTTTCGTTGACTTTATGACCGTCACTGAATACTTTGTGCTAATAAAATAATGTTTAAAGAAAAAAAAACAGAAACTTCAAATTTGGTAGGGAATGTTAATTATCATTCAAAAGAACGTTCTTTGGCTTTTAGTTTTTGAAGATTATCTCTTTCAAATCTTCAACTCGGCTACGTCTTGGATGGTCCATTCGCTGAGTCTAATTTTCGATGACTCGTTCGAGCATTTCGATTGGTAACTGGCGAATGATTGATGTTTTGCTCAAAGACCTGAATTGAAACAAAATTGTCCAAATTAATATCGCTCAAAACGTGAAACTATCTGCTCACCGAAGTGTTCTTTCAATCAAATCTATTGATTGATGCGATATGTGGAAGTGCCGGCGTCTTGTTGAAACCAAATGTCCACGAGATCACGAGCTTCAATTTGCGGTTGATGGGGTCACCTATAACTGAAAGATCAAAATCGAATTCTTTTATGGAAATCTCTTTTACTTGGCAAATAGTATTCCGAAATTTAACATGAATCATTCCTTAAGACAAAAATATATGCAATCTCCGAGGAAATTGTTCAGATCGGACCACTACATAGGTCATATTGCTGTCATACAAAGTGACCGATTAAAACAAGTTCTTGTAAGAAAGCTAAAACCTGTGAAGAGCGTTATAGCTTCGGTGTAACCGAAGTTAACATTTTTCTTATTTATTATAATAGAGTAGTATGTTATATGTATATATGAATGTAGGTAATACCTATTAGATATTATTTCCCTCCCCATTTCGCCTGCTTTTCATTTAAGTCACATATTACTGACTTAAACGCGTATCCATTTTCAATTTTCAATTTTCAATTTACACAAATGTTATAATTTGAACGCTACTGAAAAGCAAAAAAAAAATTGAACGGGCGAAAACTGCAAACGGACACACACATCCACATGCAACACGAAGCTAGAAAAGCCGGTAGCTGGCAGCAGACAGCAGGCAGCGCGGCAAGCGAGCAAATAAAATACAAGTTTTGACGGGAGTGTTTAAACTCAATTAGCATAAAATGCAATCCATCATTGGAAATGTCAAAAACTGCTGCGGTTAAGCCGAAGCGGGCGAGTCAATGCGACCCAACAACTTGTGAGGCGCAACGAACTATGTGTATGTATGTGTATTTATGTACTTTTATATGTGTGTGTGCAGTTCGTTATATTAAAAATATAAAATAAATAGCTAACAACAACATCAGTCGGCAATGCAACAGCATTAGCAATATCAGAATATTGAGAGCAGTGAAAGCTAAAAATCGCTTGAAGAAACAACAACAAGTACAACCACATAAAGATACATTTTTTTCTTCAATAAATTAAATAAATATGTTAATCGAATGCCGAGTGTGCCTGTGCGCTGCTAAAGCGGCTATAAAAAGCACTAAATCGTATGCGTTGTAACGACTCGGCCATTATTTGGCGTGTGAACGACGATGCTTGGATCCGAACTATGATTATTTTGTGCGCGAAAGCATGCGAAGGGACAATGAAAATGTGTGGCAATTGACATTAGCCGGATGGTATTTTCTGCCTTACTTAGTAAAAAATAAAATTAAAAAAATATTTAAAAATAAGTCAGGCGGACCTAAGTTCGGGTGGAACTCGATATTTAATATTTTTTCAACTTTCATTGATCAAGGAGGAATTGTGGATGGAATGCGGTCATATTTGATATCTGATTAATTTATGCTGTAGGTCAAAGTACTTCATTTTTTTTTAATTCAAGATATCAGGAGACTAACTCAACAGTAGGGACGAAATTTAATATTTCGAGATTTGTAAAAAAGTACCCAGGAGATGAAAATTTAGGGTTATGGGGGCTAAAAATCAATACCAATGTTTTGATTTTTGACATAATTGAGATATAAGCTATCTTTTAGGTTGGATCAAATTTGGCACAGTGTGCTCAAGTTTACTAAATTGGTTGAGTAGTTTAGGAGTATACCCCGAACATATTTGGAGCTAGACCAAGATTTATATCGACTATATTAATATCTAAATGGTGAACATCTTAACTGGAAGGTCGTGAATCGCTATGTCGGGTATATTGGGGCTAGATAACTGCCTGTATTGATTGGATTAATTTCTGGCATTACTCCAAATATACTCGAGAATATGTTTTCACATAATTTGACTGGTATATTTGACTTAAAATCAGCCAGAGTCACGAAAATAATTATTGGTGTGGGGTAATTCGTGGGCTGATTTGATCCATTTTCATCATCAAACTACACTATATTCAAGATTAGCTGTTCACTTAATTTTTGTGAGATAACTTACTTATAAAGGCAACTGGAAGTTTGAAAATCCTTATATTACTATATAAAGCACTGAATTGATTTTAGCCATATTTAGTACCCAGACATATTATTACCAAGAAAATATTCCTTAAGACCGTTATTTTCGGTAAAAAAAAAGTTAGAGTGAGGCACTGATCTCCTCAAAAACGGTATCTTCTTCTTCTTACTGGCGCAGACACCGCTAACGTGATTAACAATAGCTGGCCAGTCGTTTTTTGTTTTCGCTATTTGGCACCAAAATTGGAAATACCAAGTGCAGATATGTTTTTCTCCACCTAATCTCTCCAATCTCTCTTTCTCTGCTTTCACCGGCGTGTACTGAATTGAAAACCTTCAAAGCTGAAGTATTCTCTTCCATCACAACTTGATCTATCCAGCTCAGCCGTGTTTTTCTGAACTATGTCAATGTCGTCGTATATCTCGTACCGTTGCCAATGCGCAAAGGACCATAAATCTTCCGCAATCTTAGAGCTGGGAAACTTATGACGCATTTTCGACAATATTTCTTTAAATTTTCTTTCAATATTGGTACTGGATTTATACAGTGTAAACTTAAAAAAATATGATAGAGCTTAATATTGTGTTCTTTGTGAAGTAGGCGTGGTTAAATTTATACACCAAGTCGGTGCCACATCCGAACGAACCGTCAGGCAGGTGCCTAAGTTCTACACACACTAAAATGCACTGTTAGAATTTACGAGCTCAAGTCAACTTCGGCTCTTGTCGTTTTTATTTCAGCGAAAAAAAATTTACTCAAATAATTTGCATGATTTCGCTGTGTTGGTCCTTGACCGGTTAAAAATCCGGGTCAGTTCCGGTTACATATACCCGATTGTTGGGAGAAAAATGTTTACAGAAATGGCGCTCTCTGATTATTATTGTCGTTAAGAGATACATGAAAAATAGGCAAAAAAAACCATTTTTAAACTTTAATATATGGATCCAAGGACAAAATTATACGCCAAATTTGGTTGAAATTGGTCGAGGCTTTGCTGAGATATGGCATTTCTCCTAAAAGTGGACGGTGCCACATCCGAACAGATCTTCATACTTTCATACAGAAGCCAGAATTCAATACGTCTCGCCATCTCGATCAGTTTGATATGCATAACTCTATATCTAACTCGGTTGTATTCCCTCTTACAAACAACCGTTAGGCGAACAAAACCATTATACCCTCTGCAACATGTTGCGATAGTATGAAATTGTAAAAATAAAGGTGGCACATAAAGATATGGCAAGTGTTGCAAGGGACTGCAGCGACATTACAGTTATAGTCCACACACAGTCATACATGCGGATGTGCAAATGCATGCTGTTGTCCATCAGCGTAAGCGCACTCACCTCCTTTCGGTCATAAAAATCGAATAGCATTTTATAGAAAATATTCCGCAAATAAAAAAAACTTGGATTCTTTTTCAAAAATTTATGCGCTTCCGCTATAAAAGAGCAAAGCATTTGCGTAGATAACTGCTAACTGCTGGCTGCTGGTCAAAAACATGCAAAGCGTATGTATGGAGAGTAGCTAAGTGTGCGTGTGAATATGTGTGAGCGAGCGGCTTGCAGGATATGCGGCGTGCGTCCTTTTGTGTCTGCAGGTGAATTTATTGCAAATTCTTGCAGCAACAGCAGCATAATGTCTCATAAACTTTTGCCAGCTAGCCGTGTAACAAAAGAGCACACACACACACACATATACACAGCGACTTGCAGTTGTATGCATGCAGCTTGAGCCGTTTTACAACCCACCTGAGTGGCCTCGAAGCCTTAAAATTATCGCTTTCAATCTTGAAAGTCAATAAAAAATGTGAGGAAGGAAGCTGAGCACAGGCACACTCACACACACTAACAAACATACACATACAGCTGCAAACACTTTGGTTAAGTGTTTGTGTGTGCTATGGCAATAATCGTATGTTCTTGCTGACGCTTTACTAGCGTTCATAGATTCTTAACGGATATCATCGCATGGAAAATATGTTTAGGATTTTTGGGATTTTCATATCTAAATTACGCATATCCTGCATATAAAACGCACTTAAGCGCTGCACACGCACATTTTATGCCTCAATTTGCTGTTGAAAAGTTCAAAGTAAATGCAAAAGCACAAAAAAACAACAACGAAAAAAAGACAAGTGGAAAGTGAAAATTTCAATAGCTCTGCGTTGCAGTAACCCCGCGCACGTGTGTACATAGGTACAATGGCTGAGTTGCTGAAATATTATATCACACACACACGCACTCATCCATACATATGTAACATATTCCTTAAGTAGAGGTGTGGTCTTTACTTTTTTTCTATAACAGTTTTATGCCAAAATTTGCTTGCGAAATTCATTGTGCTCAACTTTTAAATGGCATAACATTAGAGTCTTTACCGTTATGTACGAAGATCTGTGTACTTTATAGGCAAAAAAATACATATGGTATATGATTGTAATAACCTATAACGGTTATGCTATATAATCAATTTTTTGCTTTCGAAACTAAACTAGAAAACTATGACTTTTTTTCTATATAAATATGCTTAACAATATTAGGAACCTTAAACTATCCAGTTATTTGCTATGCATATATTTTTCAACTTGTGTTTGCTATAGCCTATGTACAAGGTGCGTTCCAAAGTAAACAGGACTTAAAAAAAAAAACAGAATAAATGGTTTTTTCGGAAAATTAATTTATTTTATTCAAAATAGTTTCCTTCTGCTTCAATACAGCTTTTTGCACGGTCCAAAAGCATGTCGAACGAGTGTTTTAGCTCGTTGACCGGTATGGCCGCCAGTATGCCGGTGCAAGCCTTTTGAATGGCCTCTACGTCTGCATAACGCTTTTCTTTCATAGGCAAATGCATTTTTCCGAAAAGGAAGAAGTCGCACAGTACCATATCAGGTGAATGCGGTTAGTGGTTAATGGTTAAACTGTGATTTTTGGTCAAATAATCGGTCACAAGGTGTCCTTCGGATGTTGGATACTGAGCAATTTTTGGTCGTCAGTCAATTTGTGCGGAACAAACCGTGCACACAACTTTCGCTTTCACTTTTTGCCATTTTTCCGTTAGAGACATTATTCCATCAGTATAAAACATTCTGGTTTTTCGGCGAAAAACTACGACAAGTAATTTTCACAAACTTCTTTTGAAGCCAACTTTACTCCATTAAGGGAGTTCTGCATTGACCGAAACAAATGGTAGTCCGATGGTGCAAGGTCAGGTCTATATGGTGGATGCATCAAAACTTTCTAGCCAAGCTCTCCCAGTTTTTGCCGAGTCATCAAAGATGTGTGTGGTCTAGCGTTGTCCTGATGGAAGGCGAAGCCCTTTCTGTTGATCAGTTCTGGCCGTTTTTTCGAATGCTTGCTTCAAGCTCATCAGTTGTTGACAGTAAAATGTAGAATCAATCGTTCGGCCAGGCTGCAGTAGCTCATAGTGGATGATTCCTTTCTAATCCCGCCAAACACTCAGCTTAACTTTTCGAGGCGTCAATCCTGGCTTTGCGACCATTTGTTGAGCTTCACCACGATTAAGAAATTAATGTCGTATTTGATCCACTTTTCGTCTCCTGTTACCATTCGCTTCAGAAATGATTCGATTTCATTTTGTTTCAGCAAAGAATCGCAGATGTTAATTCGGTCCATTAAATTTTTCACAGACAATTCATATGGTACCCAAACATCGAGCTTCTTTTTGTAGCCAGCCTTTTTGAAATGGTTCAAAACCGTATGATGATGGATGTTAAGTTCCTTGGCGATGTTATGGCTGCTTATGTGACGCTGCTGAACAATCTTTTCCATAATTTTATCGTCCTTTTCAACGATATGTTGACCAGAGCGAGGTTCAAATTGAAATTTCCAGAACGGAAGCGAGCGAATCATTGTTGTGCTACACGAACTGATATAGCATGGTCTCCGTAAGCTTCACAAATTTCATTGGTGGCTTGCGTGGCATTCCTCCCTTTTTTATACCAAAATTTCAAAATATAGCGAATTTCTTCATTATTTTCACTCATTTTTGAACAGCTGTAACTTTTTTTCAACTTATCTGAATTTAATTTAAAATTTTGGTTGAATGAAGCCTAAAATCCCACCTTTCCAACAATTTATGGTATGACACAATGTGATTGGTAGTACTGGAGATACATATACGACTGCAACGACATCTATTGACAAAATACGAAAAGACTTTTTCGACTACCCAATATTAGTGCTTAATATTGATATAAAGGTATAAAGATTTTAGGTTTTTCAATTTTCTATTTTTTTGCTTATTACTAGAAAGAAAACCCCTTATTTCATAACTTCTATTGTCTGCTATATTACAGAAATTGATTTCTATAGAAAGGTGGTATTTTTTTATTAACCTCACCGTTCAGACGATTAATGGTATCATAATAATTTTTCTCTTCTTTTTTGTAGACACTCTTCACTGAAATTCTTCAGGTTTTCAGGTCCTCAGGTTTTCTAATAAATTCTTCCTCGTCATTTTGTTTACGAAAATTATTGGTCTTCAATATTACAGTTAATAATATTAGCGAATTTGGAAATGTCTGGAACTGGTCTTCTTCTTTCTTACTTGAAATACATAAGATTAAGATTAAAAGATTAAGGTGACATTATATAATTTTAGATAGCACTAGTCTCTGGAATTATCATCCTTCGATGAAGCTGTCTTTAAAACGATGGTTCTGAATACTGACTTAGTAGCCACAATTTTTTTAAAGCGATTTCTGCGCAAAAAACTAATGCCAGTTAGTATTAAAACTAGTAACATATAAAATAGCGAGTATTCAAAGTATTATTTAGCCTTAACTGCTTTAAAAATTACATTTACCACACAATTTGATATCAAAACTTTTGTTCCTATTTACCCAAAACCTATTTCTCCAGCTCGAAAACCCATCCCTAATGTGTCAGCGCTTATTAACGTTTTCGACCAATCCTTTTGCTCCGCACAATCATCACGTAATTTAACGCTCTTTCCGAAATTCGACTTAATTATAATATAATCTTGCGGCAATAGAACCAAAGCAAAAGCTGTAATATATACTGTTGTGTTAATGCTAGTTTTTCGCACACACACACTCACACATGTGCAATGATAAATTTACACAGCCAACTTTCAACTTAATTACATACATTTGTTTATCCTTTACCAAGCGTATCCTTTCGTAAGCCAGCCTCACGGATATGCATAAACTTATATAACTGATTATACTTTTGGTGAATACGAGTATATACAGACAAGTATAGTCGTTGATATATAGTTAAGTACACATGTGTTTATATGACTTTTATCGCATTCTGCTACTACACACACACTTCTCTAATATGCGTGACATTATAAATTACACATTTTCTTCATTTAATTTACACAAATAGTTAAAAGTTGTAGTTGACAATTAGGCACAAGGGACTTAATTACTGGTTGCATGAGTTGTGTGTTGAGTATTGAAATCGAGTTTTCGACTTGTGTGTCATTTTAATTGCATTCCTTTGATATGAACACATACATATATGTATATACACATATGTAGATATATGTACATATATGACGAAGAGAATAGGCAAGGATGAATTTGTATTCTTTTGTGCTTTTCGTACTTACATATGACATATATATATATCATTGTAGCTGCTTATATCGGCTCATTATAATTGATACTTACTTTTGGAGTATTTGTTAGAAAATTAATATGCCTAAACTAGTAATTTGTGTAAAAAATCGCCAGTCTAAGGAAGGAGCAAACAATCTGAGAAATGCGGTTTTAAGTGGCATTCTGTCTCCAGATCATATTAAATGATAATAATATATTTTCCAAGCTAATTATTAGAACGCATGTCGATACATGGTGGATGAGTTATTTATGCTAACTATGACTGAATCCTTCAGGCTCCTTTGATAATCATAATAAACTGCTGTGGGCAAAAAATAGTAAGACTTTTTGATTGAAATTTCGCGCGAAAACCAATTAGTGCAAATATTTTTTTCTTGGTTAGTATAACTGGCAGTGACATCTGTGCAAAATGTCACATCAAAATAATCATTAATGTTTAGTATAGGCTAGTCTTTCTGAAGTGCATAAATTGCATTCGACGATTTTTAACGATGAGTGAAATTATTCAGGAAAGAAGTTCCATTTAAATTTTGTGTGTGGAATCGAATTTCTGATGACGAAACGTTCAGAATGTTGGAAAAGGCCTTCGATGATAATTGTTTGTCGCGAGCAAGTTGTTTTTTATTGGTAGAAATTATTCAAAGAGGGTCGAGAACGCGTTGACGACGAACTACTTACTTGAAGGCCATCAACTGATGATCAACCCGTCAATAAAATAAAGGAACCAGTGCTAGAGAATCGACGATTAACAGTCAGAGATTGTACAGTCAGCGTTGAAATATCAGTAGGATCAGTGAAAACTTTTTGAAAGTTGATTTGGACCTAAGAAAAGTGAAAGCACATTTGGTTCCAAAATCACTAAGTTTTTTCAAGAAGCAACGTCGCCTTAAAGTCTGTAAAACAATGCTCACCGACAGCTAGGATGTCATGAAACGAATTATTATTGGCGATACGTCTTGGATCTATGCTTACGACCTGGAAACAGAAGATCAATCGGCCGAATATCGTAATAAAGGTGTGCTGAAGCCGAAAAACTAATTAAACCAGTTCAAAAATCAAGTTTATATTTACAGTTTTCTTCGATTATCGAGGTGTGGTGCACTCCGAATTCCTTCCAACCGGCTAAACTTTCAACAAGGAATACTATTTGAGTGTTACGTAAAAGGGACCGGAATTATGGGCCGACAACTATTGGTTTTCGCACCAAAATAATTCATCGTCGCATACTGCATTGATTCTTTGTGAGTCTTTCGCCAAAGTTTCGACCAGTATCGTGCCGCAACCACCGTATTCACCTGATTTAGCTCCCTGTGACTTCTGGCTATTCAGCAGACTCAAACGACCTCTTCGTAAAAACCATTTTGAGTCAATTGAATCCATTAAACGTGAATCTCCACGCTCATTGAGGGCTAGTCCGGAAATTGTCTTTAACAACTGTTTCGAGGATTAGAAAAAACGTTGAAACAAGTGTATTGGGGCCAAGAGAAAATTAATTTGAGGGAGACGACATAGATTTTGAAAAATAAATTAAGAATTTTAAAATTATGAACCAAGTCTTAATAAGTTTTTCTAATAGAAGTATTGTGTTCTTCGTTCTATTTAGCTTGTCTAGCTACTGTGGGAGAAGAGTTGTAACGCAAAGGGTTGGTCATTGTTGCTACCGATAGCTCATTAAATTTTTATATGCCTTAAAAAAAGAATCCCAAATCTATTCAAAAATGTCAAAAACCTAGAATGAACTGTTGATAAAGGTTATGATTGGTTATATGAAGCAGCAGAAGAGTATGTATGTAAGTAATATCAACGCTAACGTGCGAAAACTAGTTTTCTGGGAAAAGCTGTTAAAAATAATCGTCAGTTTCTCGTTTCTTTGTTCTCCTTTTTTTGACACCTAAGCCCCCTTTCCGTAGACCAGGTCACATATATAGACCATTTTTGAGATTGATACGCCTAACACCGTGTTAGATGAAGTACTATACATAGTACCAATAATAGCGAATTATATTTTTTGACAATTTATCAAGGACCCTGAATTAGCTTAGCGATTTTTCCAATAAAATTAAATTTAAAATTTAAAAATTTTGCTTCTAGTCGGATTCTAAGCCACGACATACCGAGTTGGCATACAACCATTATTTGTTATACATTAACTTATGTGTGATATAGGAGACTGGTATATGTGCCTGTGTTTATAGAACTTTGAAATATATACTTCTTAAAAGTGGAAAACCCAGCAACAAATGACTAATAGGGCATCCATCAAATGACTTGCCATTGTTCCGAACTTCATCAATACTTTCGGCAAACATTTCCTGAATAAACAAAGCAGTAAGCCACAAAACCGGCGCTGAAGTCATTTGCCAACAACTCAAACATAAATACATGCCGCCAGAAATTTGTTTGTTGTTGCAACGGTTGCAGGATTAGACAGATTAGAAGGCGCTCAGCCTCATTGCGGCATGATGACGCACGAAAGCAAATGCAAATGCGCCGCTCAGCTGTCAAAAGCAAAACGAAAATGAGTTTTAAAAAGAATTAGAAGAATGTTTGCGCACACACACACATATATGTGCTAATTTAAAACAGTTATTTGTTGCATAGTGTGTCCTTTCGTCACATTGTCAGGGCGCACGCGCTCAAAAGCAAGCCACAACAATCAACGCTGATCACAGCTCAACCCTCACGCCTGCCAACTGTAATATTACATATGCATATGCTCGCATACATACACACACATATATAGAGTTATCTACACATTGTTTTTGAAAATATTTTACATTCACGCCATTTGTTGCATTTGAATATTATTTTCACACTCGCATATTTTGTGTCATTTGATGGTTTTCCATGCATATTTGTTCTTTGTTTCGCATTTCGCTTTCCTCTCTGTTTGTCACACACTTTCGTTTTATTGTTTGTTATGTAATTAGTCGACTGATCAATCATAATTCATCATTTGCTTGGGCCGAAGTGTCTTTGTTGGCTTTCTCTTTATGTCTTTTTTGTTGCTTATAATGCAAATGTGTCACGCACACATACACTTACATCATTCCATAAGGATACAAAGCATATCGGAAAGGATGTTCGGTAATTTCGAATTGTGTTTAAATTTACTTTGCATACATTGTGGCGCTAGGTTTTAGGCACATCAGTTTAAACTCGTATCAATCTACTGATTTCAAAATATTTTTCAAAGGGTTTGAAATGAGATTTCAGATATGTGTTTCTCAATATGATTTCTGTAGTTAAATAAAAAGTATTCGCATATAAAAAATATTCCGGTCAGCATGAATTTCTCCGGTATATCCCATTTTCTGGTGGTGGTTTGATGTGTTCTTCATCTGTGTGTGATTTCGTTATGTTAAATTATAGCCGCTGAACTCCAAACGCGATATTAAAATTAGATAAGTTGTCGTCTTTTATAATGCCCGATTCCTAAATATGTAAATAATATATAATAAAACTGAAAATTGATTGTTTTTGAATAGATGAAGAGACGAGAACCAATGCACTTTATGTTAATGAGATGATTTTTTCACGATTTTCCAGACTACAATGGCATTGAGTTAGGATACGTCGGCTTGCTGTCACGCAATACATAGACTAACTGATCCTTCCTAATGTCAGATGGCGTTCATTATTAGCATGAGCTAAAGTAATAGTGACCTGGTATCTAATTCTGATACCTCGTCCGGTCTATTGAACTGTGTTGCTCTTAGATATCTAAACGATGTTCGAGATAAGGCCGGACATAAGTACAGGAGGTGTTCCAGCATCTCTCTGTTTCCTAGTTACATGCATGTGTCATCATCAATAATGCACATACGGCTGTAAGTTGTGAACTGGGACTAGGCCAACAACAGTTCTGCAGTTTTTGGAGACCGTAGGAATAGAAAGCTTCCGTGTTCTCATTCCGTTCACTTGCACATGATATTAGCGAGCCTTCATGCTCCTAGGGCTTTCCATCTCACCCTGATCCATCAGTCAGTACTTTCGGAAATTTTGATTATTTTGGGGATCCTGCCCTCTTCTAAGACATTCCGACTCACCCTGATCCATCTGTCAACTGTTTCGGTTCTAGCTATTTCAGCCAAGCGGATGTCAATTTTGGCAACTTCATCAGTAATTTCGTTTCCCGGAACACCCTTTAGGCTTGGAACCCAGTCTATATGCAGCCACTATATTTACTGACTTCCTGCATCTAAAAACATTCTCTGACCCAAAGCGTTGTGAGATTATTGCTATAATTGCCGCTTAGCTATCGGCATATATATTGATGTTCTTTATCAATAGCTGACCACAAAGACTTCTACTTGGAAGATAATGCATTATTCTGGCAGTTTGAAGGGTTGCTTGAGATCAACCCCCGCGCAATAGATCCCAACGCCCATATTTTTTCGGCATTCGAATTTGCAAAAAAGGAGTTGCTTGGAAGCCAAATCAGACGGCGGGTAATCAGAATCGCTATTAATAGTGAAGAAATACCTTACATCACTTAGCACATTCGCTACACACTAAACTCTCTTCACTTCTCTATTTGGCGCCACATGGAAATTCCAAGTGTAACCAGGTCCTTCCCCGCCTGGGCTTTCTAACAGAGTGGAGGTCTTCATCTTCCTCTACATTCCCGGCGAGTACTGCGTCGAATACTCTCAGAGCTGGTGTGTTTTCATCCATTCGGATATTATTCGCAGTTGCCAATGCACAACAGACCATAAATCTTCCGCAGAACCTTTCTCTCGAAAACTGGTAACGGCGACTCACCAGATGTTGTTATCGTTTACTTATAAAATTTGGTCCTTGTTTGTCGAGAGAGGACTTTACTTTTCAATAGCCTCCTCAGTCCGAGATTACACCTGTTAACAAGAGTTATTCTGCGTTGGATTTCGAGGCTGACGTTGTTGTTGGTGTTAATGCTGGTTCCAAGATAGACGAAATACATGTGTCGATCCTCTTTTCACTGGTCTTTTCCAGATTTAGCGCATGGGTCAGTTGTTGATTTTCCAGGCCTTAAGCCACACTGATAAGGTCCAATCAGTTTGTTAACGGTGGGCTTAAATTTTTCTCACAGTACGCTCAATAGAACTTTTTATGCGATGTTGAGGAGGCTTACTCCACGGTAGTTGGTGCAGATTGTGGGGTCTCCATTTTTGTGGATTGGGCAGCGCGCACTTAAATTCCAATCGTCGGGCCTGCTTTCGTCCGACCATATTCTACAAAAAAGCTAATGCTGAAACTGATAAGGAGTTCTTCGCTGCTATATTTGTATAGCTCGGCCGGTAATCCATCAACCGCCGCCTCTACGTTGTTCTTTTGACTTGTAATTGGTATTCGAACTACTTCATGGTCGGGCAAAAGAACGTCTTGTCCATTGTCATCGATTGGGGGATCGGGCTCACCATCTCCTGGTGTTATACTTTCACTGTCTTCCAGCAGGCTGGAGAAGTTTTGACTCCATAATTTCAGTATGCTCTAGGCATTTGTCACTAGATCACTGGTAACTGTAGAATACTGCAAAAAATTATAGATTTCTTGCGACGGAAGGTTTTTTTTCACTTTGAGTATATTTGGGAACAACTTTACCTAATCAGCAAAAGCTAAATTACCTGAATTTCTCAATCAGATCTGCGAAATCGTTAAATCAAAATTTCTTACTCTTATAAGTTCGTATATTTATACTTTGGCAAACTAATTGGCATATTTCTTATTGTAAGTTCATTTTGCAATACATCATGAGAACCAGAGAAAAAAATAACCTTAAAATTTGACCCTTCATACAAAAATACTATATCTGGCATGCCAAAATGAATGTATCGCCTTTTACTTGTTAATAAAAATGCTACCTTTGATTGATCTCCAATCAAAAGGTTTCGAGGCAATTGGCAGAAAGCATTTGCCTTTCTTTCGGCATTCGTTTCTCCATCTGCTCGGTCATGCGCTACACACATAGCTACTATATACAACAATGTATTATACTTTTGGAAAGCGTTTGCACATATCAGATTGGCAGATCGGTTCGCCTGATGGTGCATGTTCGTCAACGCCTTAAAATTATTATTTTCTCTTCGGTTTTTTTATTTTTAAATTTATTTTGGCAGAAAAAAGCGTTTTGCTCTCGAAAATTCTTGTCACGTACGCAACATTTTAATTGAACCATTTTCTTGGCTGGTCGTCATATTAGATGTGAAATTGCCGGTTTGCGCAGACGAATGACGGATTCGGACTGCGCGCGTCGGGGTAGAGCGAATAGTAGGCGGGCACCATGACGAAATATGTACCCTCTCTAACTAATACTTATAATTTGTGGTATGCTTATCTGATCTGCGTCGAGCGTTTATATATTGATTCGTGCGTTTTGAATTCACTTGATATTATTCAATTTGATTAAATTAATTTTATTTTGTTTGATAAAGTTTTATTTTGTTTGTACACAGTTTAATTTCATTGTTGAGACATGTGAACGTTAGAGTCCGCCTTGAAGTAAACAATGTAGAGAACCTTATGAATCCCAGAAAATGGTGGTTAATTTTTCGGTCGTTTGGAGAGTTTTCTAGTAACGTCCACTGTTTCGTATATTACTCGGTTTTCGGTTTCTCAAGTTTTGATAGTTGTTATCTAAAGAAAAGATTCAGCATGCAAGCTATCTATGATTTCACTGCGGTATTTTCTTTATAAAGATAAGGTACGAAACACCAATAGATAAATATTTCTCTTCTTTCATTTTGCTAAAATCCTTTTGAAATTTTGGAAGTAAGCGTACTTATCGGACTTCCGTCAAATTTCAGGAGTCAGAGATCTTACCATGAAAACCATTTTGTAAGATCACTTTGGCCTAAGAAAAGTGAAAGCACGATTGGTTCCAAAATCACTAAATTCTTTCGAAAAACTGGTTCGTGTTAACGTCCGTTAAACAATGCTTTCCGACTACCTGAATGTCATGAAACGTATTACTATTGGCGATGAGTCTTGGATCTATGCGCACGAACTGGAAACAGACGATCATTCGGCCGAATATCGTGACAAAGATGAGCCGAAACCGAAAAACCACTTTTCTTCGAGTATCGAGGTATGGTGCACTCCGAATTCCTTCCGACTGGCCAAACAGTCAACAAGAAAAACTATTTGAGCTCTTCTGGCTATTCAGCAAACTCACTCCGATGGCGCAAGGCCAGGGCTATATGGTGGATTCATCAAAACTTCCCAGCCAAGCTCTCCCAGTTTTTGGCGAGTAATCCAAGTTGAGTGTGGTCTAGCGTTGTCCTGACGGAAGACGTCTACTGTTACCATTCGCTTCAGAAATGGTTCGATTTCATTTCGTTTCAGCAAAGAATCGCAGATGTTAATTCTGTCCATTAAATTTTTCAGAGACAATTCATGTGGTACCCAAAAACCGAGCTTCTTTTTGTAGCCAGCATTTTTGAAATGGTTCAAAACCGTTTGATTATGAATGTTAAGTTCCTTAGCGACGTCAGTGCTGCTTATGATACGGTCCTGGTCGGTCTTTTCCATAATTTTATCGACTGTTTCAACGAAAGGTCGACCAAAGC
Source organism: Bactrocera neohumeralis (assembly GCF_024586455.1). Lineage (NCBI taxonomy): Eukaryota > Metazoa > Arthropoda > Insecta > Diptera > Tephritidae > Bactrocera > Bactrocera neohumeralis. The sequence goes on from NC_065920.1 coordinate 20,761,737, forward strand.
GAGGTGCATCTTTCAAATTGAAATTTCCAGAACGGAAGCCAGCGAACTATTGTTGAGCTACACGAACTGATACAGCATCGTCTCCGTAAACAAATTTCATTGGTGGCTTGATGGCATTCTTCCTTTTTACACAAATATTTCAAAATATAGCGAATTTCTTCATTATTTTCACTCATTTTTGAACAGCTGTAACTTTTTTCAAACTTCTCCGAATTTATTTTTAAATTTTAGTTGAATGAAGCTTAAAATCCCACCTATCCAACAATTTATGGTGTGACACTATGTGATTGGTAGTACTGGAGATATACGACTGCAACGACACCTATTGACAAAATACGAAAAGAATTTTTCGACCCAATATGTCTTCTTCTTTTTATTAAACGCTCGAGGTCTTAGTAGTATATACATATACGTATATTCATCCAAATTATTTGAAAATATCTCGTTTTGTATAGTGTGATTTGCCCTTAAAAATGCCTTAAACTGACCTATGTATGTAGGTCCTGCTCCAGACCTCATATGATGAATACGTTGATACCCGTACAATTAAGGAAATGTGAGAATTTTTCATGTATGCTCTATAACAACCACTATATGGTTTAGTAAATCATCAAAATAACACATCACCAAATCAAAACCAGCATTAGAACAATAACTACAGGTACTCAAGCTACCCACATGACTGTGTTACCATTCCCATCACACACCACAACTCATATCACACATTACCTTTGCGTTGACGCTGTGAATAGACAACCGACAATATTGCACAATGTATTTGTATTGGTCCACAGAGGCGTAAATAACGCTGCACATACGCTGCCTATTTAACGATTGTCCAGCGTGGTATTTAGTAGGGGACATAACAAATCTCACTGCAGCAGGATTATCCAGATGTGCTCGCCACAACAAAGTGCCAGATGGGGCGCGTACAACGCGGACAAATAGGCTCACATGGTACCGTTATAGATAACTGAATAGCTAAATGATTGAACCAGCCGCTTGAACGGTGGTAGGACTTATACAAATGAATGTGTATGAAGCGGTGAGTGAAGGCACATATAGTATGGACATGAGTGTATGTAGGCACATATGCTGCCCATCTATATTTTTGGAGTTGATGTGGCTGGACACGGCGTTGTTGTACATCAAAGTCAATTGGTCAGTGAAGTTGAAAGGTAAAGCCGGTGTTTTTGTTATATGAATGTCTGTGTATGTACACATGTGAGTATGTGCGTAAAGGTAATAGACTTTCAGCAATGGTCAACGGATTCGCTGTACGGTGCTGGCTGTCGAATATGAACTTCATCACGTCTGTGATTTATTTACTGTTAGAAACAAAATTTATAGTATAAGTCGCAATTTTGGGAATTTTTTTGTATTAGTACGCTAATGTACGGTTAATTTTTTGGTTTTAAATCAATAGTGGTGTTCAGGATGATTACTTGGCCTTTTCTATATCATTTAAGATAAAGGATGATCCTAGGTTCCCTACTTTTTTAAAGAAAAATCATAGAAACTTCAAATTTAATCGGGAAAGTTTACTATCATTCGAAAGAACATTCTTTGGCACTTATTTTTTGAAGTTTTTCTCTTTCAAATGTTGACCGCAGCTATGTCTCACATTGTCCATGTTGAGTCCAATTTTCGATGACTCGTTCGAGCATTTCGACAGGTTACTGGCGATAGACACGTGTGATGTTTTGCTGCACGGCCAGAATCGAGCGGGATTTTCTAAATAAACTTTAGACTTTACATAACCCCACAGAAAAAAAACTAACGGTGTGATATCACACGATCTTGGTGGCCAATCGACCTACCCAAAACGTGAAATTTTGTGCTCACCGAAGTGTTCTCTAAATAAATCTATTGATTGATGCGATGTGTGGGAGGTAGCAACGTCTTGTTGAAACCAAATGTCGCCGAGATCACGAGCTTCAATTTCAGATAGAAAATAGTCGGTTATCACTGCGCGATTACGGTTGTTGTTGTTGTTGTTTTAACGGAAATTCAATCCCCGTTGGGATGGTAAATGTCAGTTGTGTTGTCGTCGATGTCATCTAACGATAGGCCCAAGAGACGTGCTGTTTCGACGGGGTCGGACCAAAGGGAGGAGGGTGTTAGATGGGTGGGGTTTATGGGGCATGCAAAGAGGTGGTCAGTATCATGCGGAGACTCGTTGCATGCAGGACATACGTGCGCGATAACGGTCGCCATTGACGGTTACGTTCTCACCGGCATCATTTTTGAAGAAATGTGGACCGATGATTCCATCGGACAACAAACCACACCAAATTTTCTGGATGAATTGACAGCTCCTGAATATCTTCAGATTGTTCTTCGTCTCAAATGTGGCAATTTCGCTTACCGCATCGCTGAACAAAATTTGGCTTGAAAAGTTCGGATCTTCTTGAGACTTTTCAAGAGCCTTTAGAGTGCAGCAATGTCGTTTGGGAAGGTCGAGTGGTTTCAGTTTTAGCACAAGCTGTATTTTGTACACTTTCAATTGAAGATCTCGACGTAAAATGCGGCAAGTCGTTCCATATGTCAGTCCGATTCGCTGCTAACGCCGCCGAATCGACTCTTCACGGTCTTCGTGTACACTCTCAGCTATCTCTACCCACTTCTTCTTTTCAGCGTAGACACCTCTTACTTGGTTACAACCGAGTTTACAACAGCGCGTCGGTCGTCTTTCATTTTCATTGTTTAGCACAAATTGGAGTGGAGGTCTTCCTTTTCCTCTGCTTCCCCCGGTGGGTGAATTTTAATATACCAATCTTCACATGATAATATACCAATGGTCTCTGCGCTTGGAATAGTGATTTTTTGGATAAGCTTCGTTTTTATTACAAAGACAACCCTCCTAAGATGTGATTTGAAGGCCTTAACTGCTTCTTAAACTCTCATAAATTGATCTCGCCGAAGCATATATAGCAAAGTGGTATAATTGTGTTCGAATTTGAAATTAAATTTTGAACCTGCCTCGATTTTAAGGCTGAGTGGACGTGATAAGCGATACAATAAAATGACGCTACTTCCTGCTATAAGTCGTTGTATGTGTCTTTTTATGTAAGTCGTTGGCCTGTTGTTGTTATTGCAGCAGAATTCTGCCGAGTTGAGTCCTTGGCCGGATAAATAATCCAGTTCGTTCCGGTTACCTAGACCCGTCTGTCATGGGAAGGGAAAAACGTTGGCCGTTTAAACATCGCATGAACTATTATCGCTTCAATCTTCGCATCGCTTCTCGCTACCACTCTAACATCAACCTAAGGCATGTTTATTGTTGATCTGATAATAGTAAAATATTTCTGGCAACACAACCGTTCTTGGAAGACTACAAAGAAATTCCGTTTGCACGATTATAAGGTATACCTAACCGGAAAAGATCCCAGTGTTTATGTCGTCTGAAATGAAATGTCGGCAGACTAGCATAATACGACAAAAATCAAATCGGCTTATGAACACACTGCTGTTGGACGTAAGCTCTATAAACTAGTTCCAGAAAATTACTCATAACTAAATAATTTTTCTTACAAATGTTGTTACCATATATCAGCAATTGAGAATCGGGTCTGCAGTCTAAAAACTTGATAATCGATTTTTGGGCAGGACGGTCGAGAGATCGTTGATGAAACATCGCGTTCTGGACGACCTTCGACCTCTTCAACTGATGAATATATTAAAAAAAAATGAAGGAAATGCTGCTTAAAAATCGTCAGACAAGTGTTAGAGAGATGGCTAGAGAGCTCGACATCTCTCGCGAGTCTGTTCGAATGATTTTGGTGGATATTTTGTAAGAAACGTGTTATTGCTTGACTCGTACCGATAAAGCTGAATTTTTTTCAAAAAGAGTACCATAAGCCGGTCTCTTTGGACATGCTTGAAACATTGTTATCATACTTTGCAAAAAGGTCCCTTAAAATGAAAGTTTAAAAATCTAAAATTTCTAAATATTTGGCTATGAGGTTGAAACATTTCGGTAGACACACCTTCCGCGAACCTGACAAAGTCGCTTATATTGATATTAGGTGACTTAATAAATTTGCCGCAAGCTAAAAACGTTCTTCGTTCTATAAGGGTCTGGTGATTATAACGCTTTCCAAGTAGGTTCCTGCTTTAGCTTTGGGCTCGGGTCAGCCTTATAACTTATCGTACCTTACCTCATCTAATTAAATGTAATTTAACCTAACTTAACCTAATATTATCTAATTGAAAACAAATATTCCTTCATTATTCAGCGGAAAAGAATCAATAAATAAAAATTATATATTTTTTTAAATTTTTTAAACACTCAAAGGCCTACGCACCCTTCAGGGTATAGTTTATTGAATTTGTGCCAACTTTTAATTACAAAAATTCATTAAGCCAAAGCACTCGGCGGCACTAGTGTCACCCTTTCTAGAAAAATAGCTCCAAAGGTGCATTTGCTACATATGGGTGTAACTATGTGTGTGTCCTTATTGAAAAAACAGTAGCGATAAACATGACACATATAGATTTTGAAAAGTAAAAATTATTTATAATAAGTGCGCTGGAGTTAACAAAACATGCGCAACACTCCTTCGAAACTTTAATTGAATTGAAATGTCTTTTAGACATGGTAGGAAAATTGTGCGGCAAGCACAATGAACGCTGCCACCAAACAGCAACAACAACAACAACAACAGCATTACTTGTTGCCGATTGCAACAAATAGTAATGGCGATGGCGGCATTACTGCTTGCTACCGACTAGTGCGGCGAGTTTGGAGGCAAACAGCGGATACAAAGCGCGTTGTGGTCGCTGTGGAAAAACTATTTTGCATATTATGCGCGAAACTTTTTCCACACTAATTTAATATCGTAAAATAACGCAAATGCCGAGTGAGCACACAATGCGGCAAATGCGAAGGTAAAGATATACTAGGTGGGTACTATAGGCATTTCTGTTTGTATGTGTGGGTATACATATAAATATAGATGGATTAATTAAATACATATAAATATACGCCTGTATGTGTTGTCGTAGATATTTAGTTTGGGTATGTAGATATGTATGCATATATGTATGTATGTACATATATTAGGGTGGGTCAAAACTAACGATTTTACTTTATAATTTTCCGTTTAAGTTGAGCTTTAACGAGCTTTGACAATGAATAGCTCATCAATAAAAAAAAAAATTAAAAATTAAAAAAAATAAAAAACAAATTTTTTTTTTTTCCAAAATTATTTTATTTATTGTATCTGAAAACAATAATAAAAAATAAATCATATATAAAAAAAATAAATACATATATACAAAAGAAAAACAAATTAAAAAAATAATAATAACAAGTTCGGTGGCTTGGAAATATTCATATTAGGTATACGGGGCTCAGGGAAGTATTTACCCGATTCAGCCCATTTCTGATACATAGAGGTACTGTTGGCAGGAAAATATTCTCGCTGAATTTAAATTGTATTTCCTATACATAGCCCGATATTTTCGGTGAAAAGAGTCAACTATAGATAGTAGGTTAGCTTAGGGAAATCTTGTAGGCCAATTAGTTACGCATAGACCAGTTTTGATACCAATACCAGATGGAGTTCAGTTGCTGGGTCCAAGAGGAGTAGTTATCCTTTAGGATGCCTGCGCTTGACGCGAACAGACTCTGCGGCCTCACTATCGACACTTCCTTCAGTGTATCATATAGTGCGGATCCCTGATGCTTACAGCGTAGTCTTGCCAATGCGAGACAAGAGATGCTCCATTGTTTCCATTGTGCCTTGCTGTAGACATTTCCTGCAGTCTTCTTGATCTGGCATTCTGCGGACGTGTGTCGCCACCAGACAGTGACCAGTTAGTAATGTTCCTACATTCTGTTCTATCGAGTGTCAATAGGAATTTTTTGTACTTCCAATCTACCATTTTGTCCTTGACTTTTGCAGTTTTGCACCCAGGCAGCTTGTTTCATCGGGTTTTGATTTTCTTTTTCATGCTTCTATCTAGATCGTCGTAAAGACAATGCATGGGTTTTTCAATGTTGACCACGTTTTCGAATGTTAGCCGTATACCATTCTTGGCAATCTCGGCCATTATTTCATTGCCCTTGAAGCCTTTGTGGCCTAGCACCCAGTATAAGTAAAGTTGGTTGCTTCTGGCAACACTTTCCTTTTCCCTGCTTTCTAAGACATCTGGTCGATATATGATACGAGGTTACTACTTTGATTGCTGCTTGGCTGTCTACGTAGACGTTGATTTTGGAATTGCCTGCAGGTGCTCCGCGGCTCTCGCAATAGCAAAAACCTCAGTTTGAAATAGTACATCATCAATCGGGGAACTTAAAAGTTGGCCTTATGCCTAATTTTGGTCAGTATATTCCCGCTCCAATTCCATCGTCCATTTCCGAGCCATCCGTATAGATGTTTAGAGTGTTGCGCTTAGCTAGTGTACTTTACACCAGCCATCTTCTCTTTGTTTTCTTTGAACCTTCTGTCCCAGTTGAAAAGTGAGATCTTGTAGTCGGTATTTTACCAACCGTCACTATACAACGAGCTATGCCCGAAGGCTCTATATGTACATTCTCCTGCAGCCAGTAGTAAAATAGGTAAAATTTAATGCATCTGCCGTATTTGATTATTGTTTTATTGCACTTTTAGTAGTTTTGAACAGTACCGTGAGAGCGGTTACCATCCGATTTCATTCATTTTCACACTTTTGGTAGGCAAGCACCTTTTCATTTGTCGAAAATTTCTCTCACGCGATCATTCTTTTGAGATCTGAGAACAGGAAATAGTCGCAGCAGGTCAGATCAGGAGAATACGGTGGATGCGGAAGCAATTGTTTAAAGGATTTGTCCGGAACGAATTTTGATTTTATAGATTAAGTGGTTTAGGAGATATGTATGTATGTTAATATAATAGAGGCCGGGGCCAAAAATAAAAACAATTTTGCCTTAAAATAATCAAACTTCAACCGTTAATAACTTCTAAATGGTTAAGTTTACAAAAAAATCATAGAAGACTATTTTGTAGAGCATTTAATCTCCTACAAAATCTTTGAAACTAGATATTTTTTCAAGAAGCTGGAAGCAAGATATGTGTTTTTCTATATGATAGTAAGAAAAAGCGGAAAACTGCAAGATGGAGGACCTTCCCGTAACAATTAAAGGGCTCACACTTGGAGGTGTCTCATCTTAGAGCTGTCTAAGAACCTATTTTTCACCGTACCTAGCGAAAAAAATTTCCAGTTTTTTGACCCACCTTAATATGTATATATGTATATGCATGACACACACACATATCTTCATGCTCAGCCAACAAAAGGCCGCCAAAAACGGACGTATGCGTACAATGTTGCAAAAAAATATTTTTACACATACATATGTATCTACATACATATATGTATGTATATTTATTGTATGCACACCGAGTCATATTCAAATGAGCTGGCTTCGCAATTATTGCGGGAAATTGCTGAAGGAAAATTAAAATCATAAAAAAACGCGCCTGCAATTCTCACCTAGGCATATATTTAATTCACTTTGTACCTTGCTCTCGCTAATCATTTCAACTAATTTGGCGTTGCCACAGCGCGCGCTTCACTTGCCACTTGCGCGCTAGGCAGGCGCCCCTCCTACTCTCCCGTACCACACAAACTACGCGGCTCTGCGGCCGGTCTACGAACTCCATTGCGGCAAACTGTTGATTTGCATGTTCGACGTTTATTAAGAATAAAATTAAATAATTAAAATATTTCTCGTTGTTTGTTGTTGTTTTTTATTATGCATTTTGTTTTTTTGCATTTGCGCACCAAAAATGCAAATATCTCGCCAAGCAATTAAAATGTATAGCAACTAGCAACTAGCGCTGGCAAGTGGCTTTTTCAAATGCAAAATTTTTATTGAGCCAACTTTTAGTTGTGCGCATTTCGCCTTCAACTCGCGCTGCATACTTGCAACAAGCTTGCAAGCTTACTGAGCGTGTTTGTGCATGTGTGCTGCAACAATTACTATTTTTGCTACTGCCTCTTCTTCTGCTTCATCCTCCTCCCGCTCTTCCTCATCGTCCTCTTCATATGCCGGCTTATAATGCCAGTGCTGTCAGTGCAGCTGGGACCCCTCTCCGGCTATTTGTCGGGGTGACGGCGTGCGCTTGGCTATTTAATGAGGCCGCACAAATTATTGCGAAAAAGCGCCAAGTTTCATGTTGCATTGGCATTAAATTCTTTAAAGTCTTAGTTTTTCTGCATATCTACAAACAATTTTTCTCTATATACTCGTAGTACAAAGCCCACAATGAAAAGTGTATGCAATAATTGTTCAATAATCTCACTTTGGCGTGATTTGTGGCAGTAATGGAGAAGTGGCGGAAAATTTTATTTCGAGATATCGCCAACTTCACACACAAGCTTCACTTCACTTTTTAAGCGTGGAAAATAAATAGACTTCAATCAAAATTTATTGGTAAATTAAACCAGTTAGGGAACCCTTCTTTTATATTCTTTTCCAATTCAAAGTTTGAGTGTTTAACTTTTCACTATTTACTGGATGCCTGATGTCGTCAACTGTACATAGTTTAAAATTATCTTATTAGTTTACTTAATTTTGCAGTCGGTGTCTTCTCTCTGAAATAACCAATAAATATAAGTCTGAACAAAAAAATATCGTATGTTAAGATGACTAACATGGTCAATTATCTAGGTCTCACGCTGGTTTCCACTTTGCGGTAGAAGCAGTATGTCGACCTGACCATGGTCAAAGCGGCTAAAGCACTAATAGTATGCAATCGACTAGTTAGCAAATCCTAGGGCTGCAAGCCAAGGATTGTTAGGTGGTTGTACACCATGTTCGTGCACCGATAATTTCGTATGAGGCAGTACCTTGGGTCTCGAAAGCTTCGCAGATTTCGGTAGGGCTCCAATTATCAAAGCTGCAACGACTTGCATGCATCTGCATGTCCGGTGCCATGCGTAAATGCCCGACGGTAGCACTTGAAGTCATGCTTAAGCTTCAATCCTTCCGCAAGGAAGAAAGCGTAGGCAGATAGGGATATTGGAAACTACTTCAAGGAATTTGCTATGCCATGTTGCTGAGGGGGGGTTATAATCTCAGACGGCTTAAATATGTAATCAACCTCCTCAGGGACAAGGCACTTATATAACATGGGCCTAGCTTCTTGTGCAAATTGCCGGTTATGCGACAGGGAGTCTGAAACTCTAGAATACCTAGAATTAACAACATAGCAGTCTGCAGACGCAGGACAAATGTCCTGGGATACATGTTTTCTATAGGGATCACATCGCCTTACTAGCACTTTATAGAATATTGGAATTTATCAATATGCTGGGGCTAGGTGTTATGTAATAGTCGCTGTTGATGGTTCCACTTTTTTCAAGGTAGTCATGTTATAATTTTTCATTACATGCGCATCCACAAATACTGAAGCCATAACCTTGCCGGCCGACTGTTGCGTTTTCCACGCTTTGGAGCGTGCTCATTGTGTGCAGTCCACTTGGATGGCAATCGATCGGACTTCGGAGTAAAATGATTGAGCTATATTTCATCCCCTGTGACATATAGAAGCAAAAACTCGGGTTTATTACGCTTAAACATCTTCAAACACTGCTTTAATTCAACGACTCGTCATTGTTTTTGTCAAAAGTGAGCTCACGTAGCACCCACTTTGCACAGAGCTTTCGCATACCCAAAGCGAATGATGTGATGTACGCATTCAGTTGATATCTTTAGAATATTTGCTATCTCGAACTGCTTCACTTTACAGTCATTAAACTTATTTTGTGGACTTTTTTAATGTTTCGGTAGCAATATATTTCCGGCGACAATTTTTTTCTTATATAAAAAAACGAAATATTTTATTAAAAAATTGTATTGTTACAAAAATAAAGAAAGAAATTTTGAAATTTTTGGAAACAAAATATTTTAAACTCGGCCATTGCGACGCCATCCGCACCCCCTGTCAAATACGTGTTTTAGATAAAACCTTAACTTAGAATTTGGATGGAGGAAAAAAAACTGAAAATTGTTTTTTGGAACACATTTTTACAAAAAAAAAAATGAAAATTTCGCGATGTTTTTTTTTCAAATAGTTGTAATCGAAAAAAATCTTTCATCCAAGTCTTTAGGAGTTGTATCTCAAAGACCTGTGTAAAATTTCATAAAGATCGGTTGAATAGTTCTCGAGAAATCTTGGCAACCGAGTTTAGTAACATAGTTTCGTGAAAAACTAGTTTAAAGACCGCGCACTTAGCTCGGATCAACTTGAAAGTTTAGGAGTTAAGTTCTAGAGGTCTTGTAGAATTTAATAAGAGAGTAAAAAAAATCGCTTTTTTGAAACCCGTAAAACCATGTAACCACTTAACGGGTTTGTAAAACCTTTCCCATAATACTTGGCTCAACGTACCGGCGCGGATCCGGATTTTTCTTCGACAAAAACCTGTGCCCTAAAATCAGGAATGGCTTACGTATCTACGAGAAGGTTATCATATTCTATATTTGTTGCAAATTATTTCATCATGTCCCGATGTTAAACGATGAAATCGGTGCCCAAAAATATAAATATTTTTACTGCTTTTAATTAAGATGCTCAAATAAACTACTTTCTTATGTTTTGGGGAAACAGACCAAATTACAACAAGTAACTTTAACGTGGTATAGTATCTTTTACCTAAATTACCACCGCAAACTCTTAGATTTACGCGCCGCCAACTCACACAGGCACTCTCATTAATTTCTCCAAAACCCATATACAGTTATACTTTTGCACACATCCCCATATATGGTACATATACTCGTGCTTGTAAACGAACACCTCTCACACGCGTTTGGGTCACCACACAGTCGCCTAGGCAGACCAGCCGTAGACCAAGTCACATGAGGTGAAATAAATAAATTGCTGGCAATTACTCCGTTAACAAGTTTTATTGACTCTTAAATGTTATTTTTTCGTCATGTCTATTAGCGATAAAATAAAAGGGACTCCGTACACGTTTCGAGGCCGCCAAATTTCGGTTGAATGGCTGAGCCAGCGGCGATAAGGGACGTGTGTGTGTGTGGTGTCGTGTCGCTGCGATTTTTGTTTATGGAGTCAATGGCTGTAAGACTCAAACGCACACATACTCGTTACATACAGAAAAGTGACCAGACAATCGCACACAGCAACACATATACATGAGACAGACAGACGGACATTTTGCCCCAAAATGTATGTGGGGACAAGCAAACAGCGCGCGGACAAACGCCTGACACTTCGTCGCGCGTCTATTCGGCTGATATTGTTGCCTTTTCTACTTTGCTTCGGAATTTATGTGTGCGTTTGTAGCCGGGGTGGAGGCGGTGGTAGACGGTGAACGCGCCCTCCACAGCAGATTTATTACATTTTTGTTTTTGTTTTTCTTTTGGATCCACAGTGACCACCACTTTTCCGAGATTTTTATTGTTGCTTACATTTGTTGGTTGCACAAAGGGACAACAACAGAGTACCGTTGGACTGTTTTGTTGGCGGCGTGACAATGTATGTCTTTAGGGCTGGCATAGTGGTTGTACTTACGTATATACATATACATAAGGTGGTTTGGCTTTGATTTAGTTGGAGTGACGGCAAGAACTCAATGAATATTTTTGCACTTCAACTAGGAGTATGAAATCTGAACAGATTGAGCTATGTATCAGTCATTCGATCGGTTAAAAAAGTTGTTTATTGTTTTTGGTTCGGTCCAAGTCATTTTGGTATGAGAATTTGGTAGAACTTTTGTTTGGACATAAAAACAATATTCTTTTAAGTTTTAAATCAGACAGAAGATACATATCCGATTAAAATTCTGAATCCCAAATTTCCTATAAAAAATAATATTACGACACATTAACATATGTCGGTCGAGATTTTTCCACTTCCTTAAAAGAGAATTGACTCCACTTTCACTCTCTAAAGATCTAAAAATCAATTTATAATCTCAAGCCAGAAGACTTGGTTTTAATCAGTAAAAGACCAGTATCATATTAGGTTTTTTTCCTTTGAGAAACATTTTTTACAGGTATAAATCAAAATTTCAAGCAAAAATGTTTAGGGGAAATTTTATTATGAAATATGTACTTTTTAGGATTTAATAAAGGCGGTTCAGTTCTCATTGATATTGAAGTTCGATATTGCATTGTTAATGACTCATATAAGTTATTATGACAACGTTCTTGGTAACTTGGTTAAAGATGTTGATTAAGCATGACTTATGTTTGATATCTGCTCCAACGGCTATCCGCTATCAAAAATAGTTTCCTAATAACAGTCACTTCCCAGGATGATGTATTCATAATTTCATGGAAACATTAGCCGTTCGAAGTTCCCTAAGTTCTTAAAGGGGAGCCTGCTTTAAAAGCTTCAAAAAATCGATTTTTTTTTTTTTGCTTAAATCTCTTTAAAAATAATTTAAGGATATGTTCCAAAAGTTATAGATGGGAATTCGAAATATTTTCGAAGCTAGAATGGACGAAATAGTGACCGAGTGTCAAGCAGATATACTTGTAACTATAAACTCTTTCGCTTTAATCACTTATTTCTTTCCCTCCCATCTATAACTATGGGGACATATCCTTAGATTATTTTTAAAGAGATTTAAGCAAAAAAAAAATCGATTTTTTGAAGCCTCTAAGGCAGGCTCCTCCTTAAGAACCCTTATCTTTGGTGGGTATTTGGGTAGTTGGGTAGGTAGAGTGGCTGGGAGGCTCATTGCAGACCAAACGGACTCTATTTTCCTCACTCTATTGTATTCTCTTTAATGAATCATCAATCCAAAAAGTTTTATCTGTGTAATCTCCGGAATATCGTCAAGAAACCTTTAACCGATAGTTACGATTATTTCCCTATATGAAGCTTTTCATTCGCATAGAAGATGTTTTATTGTCTCCTCTTCTACTAACTCCTGATAGCTGCTACAATAGCCATTACATGATATTCCCAGCTTGCTGGCATGTCTACCAATTAGACAGTGGGCTATAATCATTCCTCTAGAGTTCTTCTGGCATATAGTCATTTATACTACGTTTGCCTTCTGGTAAAGCAAGCCTTCTTGTAAAGCAAGTTAGGTATTAACTCAACCGAATCTTAGCTATGTATATTTGTAGAAGTAGCCAGAGGCATATAAATTCTCTCTTTTCCGTAGTCTAGTTGTAGGGTGGAGCAAAACCTGCTAGTTCGTCTGCTTTACAATATCAATGTGCCCAGGATCCCATTGCAGGTTTATCGTGAAATATGATGTTAGAACCACTGAGGGATCAAGGCATTCCGTCACTATCATTAACGAAACCCTAGTAATTTTAAAGCCTCTTGACAATCTCATAGGATAAAGCATCAAGGATTGCGTATTTTCTTCGGTCAGAAGCTTAGGTGAGTGCAGCTGATTGTTTTGAGATGCTTTTTGAGAAAATTTTCAAAGAAAATTGAAGGCATCAAAAACTTGTAAGGTCCTTTGTTGCTATTATCCGTACTCGCTAAAGAAATACATATGTATGGTATATAAAAATGTAATACTCATAGGAGAAATACAAAGCAGACTTTAGAAATCTTCAAAATCACCTTACTTCCAGAATTCTTTCTAGTTTTCAATGGAATAAACTACAGTAAAAAAACTCTAAAATTAGAGAAAAACTTTTAAAAATAATTGGTGAGATACATATGATATTGATATGAGTCTTAAGGACTGAGTACGCTAATCGTCAAATGACATCATAACACAATAAATAGCAGAAAGAGCTTACTTGAAATTTCCTCTCAATTTACGCTCTTTGCTTAATCGTCTGAACTCTTTTGAGTTTTCTTGTTGAGCAAAGAAGTTAAAAGAGCCAAAATTAACGCTTAAATTACCAACCGGTCCAGAAAGCCCATGTGTTCAACTGATTAATACTGGTAGGTGTCTCCAACAACAGAACCAATGATTCATACTGCTATGAAAAATAAAGGCCAAAATCAACGTTCTTTAAGTAGCTTTTCAGAAATTCCGTTGAAACACTTTTAAAAGACAGAAGAGACTGGACCACAGAGCATTTATATCAGGCTTATAAAAAGAAACTCATACTGTCGATGAGCTAAAGAAACATTACTAAGCGGGTACATACGTTATATGAGTAAGTACGTGAACCCCTACGACCAACGCTTCACCCGAGCACATAATAACTTCGTAAAATGTCAGAGAGAGCAAATATGCACACATTAATTTCATTAATATGCATAAATTCTCATTTAAAAATCTTCACACCACTTTGTCCTTATTTAAACAACTCCCACCGATTCCCGATCAAAAGGAAAAGGCGCGAATGGCATAGCCATGAAATTGGCGTTTGGCGACGAAAGCGCCATTAAATCTGGCATTGGCAGGCGCAGACAACAATCTGCTGTTAAATCGCATCAAACAGAAACATAAATCGATTAAATTTGCTGTCATTTAAAATTTGACACATGAAAAACACCGACGAGTGCAAACGAGAGCATGTGGGTGGGTTAGGGTGGAGGCAAGCAAAGTGTGAGTGGGTATAAAGCGAACGAAAATTGTAACGGGAGTGAGCGATAGCTATTAACAAAGTGACTATTTATGCGATTGTCTAACTGAGAAGCACGCGTTTTGAGGGAGAGTGTGGGAGAGAGTATGTAAGTGGCGATGAGCGCTTCGATTGAGTGTGAACACCCTTTTACATATGACAATGAAAGGCGACAAAAGTTGACGTCGCTTGAGAAGCGGCATACGTGGCCGTTGCTGGTGCTCGGGAGTTGTTGAGATTTTCGTTTGGTTTGGGGACTTATGCAAATGCGTTCACCCGCATCAACTCCAACCCCCAGCACTCCAACACCGCCATAAGCCAACACAACACAGTAACAAAGCGTTGAGGTAACAACAACACACTAAATATTCACCGCAAATATGAACCTGCAATCTCGTTGCTCATCACCGTTGGTTGTGGTTTGGGAAGCGCTGACCTCGGGTTTGGGGGCGCTGCACGCAGTCACGCCGCGGTGATGACACTTTGTGGTGTTTTCGTGGTGATTATTCAACGCATGTTGTCAACATATTGTTTGTCGCCGCTTTTTGTTGTACGCGACTCAGCGACAACAACGTACAACGTAGGTGTGAGCTTGCAGCGGTGGGTGTGAGTGCTTTGGTGTGCTTCATTATTGCCACAAGTCAAAACGTTTTAGATGACATATTATATTTGTGTAAATTTTGCGTTGCTAAGCGTTTTTATATTGCCACATTGTTGTTGTAGCGTTCGGCGTGGCGCGTAATTGCTTTCAGCTCATTTGAAAAGCGAAAAAAGTGTAAAAAATAGTAAAATAAATAAAAATTTGTTGCCTTCTCCGCTCACATTTCTGAGCAACATTTTGGGGTGTAATTTTTATTGCCACAGACATTTGTTGTTTTAGAAAGGCATAATTCCATGTTTTTTTAGGTTATGGTTCGCCGCAAATTTGTCATCCCTTTTGTGCACTGTAATTTAGTCAATACATTTTCAAACTTTTTCGCGCTTGCAATGAATTTTAAGTAGCCATTTGTCTATCGTTTACAAAAATTATGAAAAAAATAATTTATTCATGCTTTCAAGACATTTTCCGTGCCTTGCTTCAGCTTCTTATTTTTGGCATATTTATGTAAATTAATTGGTATTTAAGTGTGTCTAGGGAATCTAGAAGACAGTACTATTTTGTTATATCATAAAATTCGTGCAGTTTATTCTATTTTTAAGTATCCTAAATATATAGAAATATAAATATATATGCGCAGAATATAAGATTGGAGCGAATCATGCACTATGAGTTGCTCCCATAAGGCCTAGCTGTAATTCGGGTCTTAAGAGGGTATTCTGGTCTAGAAGCATGAATTTCAGGTAATTTTTAAAGTGTCGTAAAAAAAAGGCAATTAATATTTTTACTATCCATTTTTTATTAGTTATTTGCTAATTTTAGAAGAGCACAGAAAAAAATTAAAAACTAAAAAAAGTAAAAAATTTCAAAAATTGTGAGCTGACGAAGTGGGGGGTCTCTAAAAATTTCCACGTGACCATACCCATGATTTCAACCCTACTAGTTATCTGAAACCAAAAAAAAAAAAAAAAAGATTGTTAATCTAGAATAATGTCGCAATGGCCGGAACTACGGAAAAGTGGGAAAAAAAATTTTTCACAAAATGGCGACTGGCTGAAAAAAAAAGTTTTTTTGGATAATAAAAATAATAAAAATAAAAATTTGGGGATGGGGCTAGTTCCAACCATTAAAGAAGCCTCTAAAGCCTTTAAAGAAGACTCTACAAAAATTTCAACTAAATCGGTCCAGTAGAACCTGAGAAATCGTGGGTATCATTCCGAAAAAGTCAGTTTTGAGAAAAACGCGTTTAAAGTTAAGAGACAATTCTAGTGAACACGGATGCCACGTCACAAAATCGGCTGTATCTCAGGAAATAAGTAAAATTTTGAAAAAATCCTTCCAACGTCATATGTTTGAAAGTCTAAACTTTCAAGATATGCAAAAAAAAAATAGTTTTTTTTCAGAATCCTAGACAAGAATACCCCCTTAATGTCAACAGTTGGAGCGTTTGAAGGAAGCAATCGCACAGAAGCAGTCAGGTTGAGATCACCTTTGGCCATAAGGAGGGAAATTGTGTTCCATCAGGACCATTCCAAGCCACACACTCACTCGTGAGCTTGACTGGTAGCATCCACATTTTAGTGAGCACTTAGCACCAAGTGATTACTATCTGCTTCGGGTGAAAAATTCGTCTTAAGAGAATATTATTGTGAGAATCAGGTTTCCCAACTTTTGGTCCATAGGAACTTAGGTTTTTAAGATATTGGCATTCTGAAATTACCTTCAAAATGACAATAAGTTATCGAGGACAACAATGCATCTGGTTTATTGCAAAGACAAGAAGTAGTCTAATGGTGTTAAATCACATCTTCTTGGAGGCCATCCAATGTGACAATTTCTTAAAATAAACGAATCTCCAAACTTTTCTGGCAATAATTAGGTGGTTGCACGTACTGTGTGGCACCTAACCCCGTCTTGTTGGAACCGAATGTTGCCAACATCAAGTTTTGTAGATGGCGGCCATAAAAAGTTGGTTATCATCGATCTAAACCGCTCTCCATTAACAGTAACGGCGTCAACAGCTTTATTTCGGAAAAAGTACGGACCGATAATTCCACCAGACAAAAATCCGACATCCGACATTTTTGTTTATTTACCACAGCACTCAGAATAAAGTAAGCCTCATCCATAGAAGATGATTTCCTTAGAAAAGCTTCAAATTGTTCCAAGGCAAAATCAGCAAATTCACGACGTTTATGGTGGTCCTATGGCTTCAGTTCTTGAGTGAGAACAATTTTATACAAATATACCTTAACTTTTCATCTGCTAATTTCTGTGTTCTCTGCCATTTCTTCAAGAAATACTGATTTGTTACATCAACAGAGCTTTCATTTATCTCTATTTCGATTTGGACCTAAGAAGAGACACATTGAGGTAACAAGTCATCAATTTCAGTACTACTCATAAGTTCTAACGGTTGTCAGATCTTTAGTAGCAGGGAATATTTGCACGAAAGTGTAATGAAGCACTTCAAAATGCCTCTATTTAGGAATATAATTTTATTTTATCGTAAATGAAGGTAATGAAACAAGAAATATTCCATGTCGTAATATTCAGAGTTTCAATGTACATGACTTGTTTTCTTCCCTAAGAGAGAAGCAGTAGAAGTAGAAAGTTTAAAGTCGAAGGTTCAGAATCTTGAGAATTTTTAACTACAACACTTCATGTTTACCGTTAAAACAACGCATTTCACTAACTAGAAGTCGTACCTGGAGATGTTAACTGTACTAATAAAGATCGTTTTTCCCTATATTTTATTACTAAAGGTTTCATAAATCTTATCAACATAGAACATTCCGAATTATTTAAAAATGAAAGAAATATGTACCGTTAAGCTTACTATTCAGTTCTTTCAAGTGTAGGGACTCTAGCTGAACTCCACAGGGCTTGGAACACTAGTAACACCGAGTATACCAAAAAAGTACTTTGGGGTAGTGGTGATGTCGTGCTTGCTGCTCCTTCTCAAACACTTACAGAATTTCAGTCATGGCTCACAAATAATTGCTGAAAATCTTTATTTGAGACTTATCATTAACTTCATAAAAATTGAAGACAAATTTACTTCATTCCAGAAGCTTATATTGAAATTAAGGCTTTGCATCCTAAATTATCGCGAAAAATGGTGAAAGTATTTAAGAAGTAATTCTTGAGGTGTTGCAGAGAAAGAGTCTCGAAGAAGATGGATTGAAGGGATCATAGGACGTCAACATAATCCAGAGATATAAAATACATCAGATATAATGACATCAAATTCTCCAACTAAGAAAAAATAACTAGATTTAACTCGGTGTACAAGCTATGAAAGACATGAGGCTATAGAGCTATTCAAGAAGAAGACGAAGAAAGTGTGTTGTTGGAATACTTTCTCCAATATTGGCTCATCAGGACCAAAAACTAAAGTAACGTCTTAAAGTTTTCCAGGGGATTACACAAATATGAAGCATTTGAAAGAACTACCATCAGTTGCTACAGAACATTATAGTTTTGTTCACATAACGGTTGTACGTATCACCTAAAACTAATCGAGATACGAGTAGATATAGGGTTATATATATATAAATGATAAGGGTGATGCGAAAAGTTGAAATCCGGTTGACTGTCTGTCTGGTTAAGGTTTTATACCATGAAGTATTTCCCTGGCTTTAATTCCTGCAAGTTGCTAGAGTATAAAATGTTCGGTTGCACCCGAACTTAGCCTTTCTTACTTGTTTCAAATAATTTTGTTCCTCTTAGCCTTAAAAAAATGCTTACTTCCTTTATTGGCGTAAACACAGCTTACCAGGTTATAGCCGAGTTTACAACGGCGTGCCGGTAGTTCTTCCTTTTCACTCTTTGGCGCCAAATGGAGAATCCAAGTGTAGACAGAGTCTTCTCCACTGGTCTTCCAACGAAGTGGAGGTCTTCCTTTTCTCTGCTTATCCTGGCGAATACTTCGTCGAATACCTTCAGAGATGGAGCTGGAGGGCCTAGCCAGCATAGCCGCTGTCTTTTAATTCGCTGGACTATGTTAATGTCGTAGTAAATCTCGTACAGCTCATAGTTTCATTGACTGCGATATTCGGCGTTGTTAATGCGTAAAGGACCATAAATCATATGTAGAACCTTTCTCTCGTTAACTCGTAACGCCGACTCGTAAGATGTTGTCATCGTGCATGCCTCTGCACCATATAGCAGGACGGGAATAATGCGTGACTTGTAGAATTTGGTTTTATTCGTCGAGAAAGGACTTTACTTCTCAATTGCCTACTCAGTCTGAAGTAGCACCTGTTGGCAAGAGTTATTCTGCGTTGGATTTCCAGGCTGACATTGTTGTTGGTGTTGATGCTGGTTCCAAGCTAGACAAAATTATCTATGATTTCGAAGCTATGACTGTCAACAGTGACGTGAGAGCCTAGTCGCGAGGCGACGACTGTTTGTTTGATGACAGGAGATATTTCGTCTTGCCCTCGTTCACCATCAGACCAATTTGCTTCGCTGCCTTATCTATTCTTATTGTTATGGTCAATTATATCGATGTCATCAGCGTACGCCTATAGTTGTACACTCTTGTAGAAGATTGTACCTTCTGCATTCAGATCTGCAGCTCGAATTATTTTCTCCAGGTGTAGATTGAAGAAGTCGCACGATAGAGAGTCGCTTTGTCTGAGATCTCGTTTGGTATCGAACGGCTCGGAGTGGTCCTTCCCGATCTTGACAGAGCTTTTGGTATTGCTCTACGTCAATTTACACAGCCGTATAAGTTTTGCGGGCATACCAAATTCAGAAAGATTACCCTTCAAAAAATCCCTTCTCGGAAATTGACTATATATACTATTCATTATGAACTTAACCTAACCTCAAACTGATAATAAGATAATTTAACTTTTTAAAAGGAGTTAAATATTTAATTAAATAAAATCATATTAAGCATAAAATTGAATTTATATAAATCAATAATTTAAAGACTAAAGGCTGTAAGTTCTATTAAATCGCATATTCCCCTTAATTCGTGCCTCAACATGGCCGCCGCAGGATTCAGTTAACCGCACCCCACTTACGCGCGCAACGCTCCTTCGTACGTGTAGTGGCAACACCTCAAAATGGCGTTGCGGATAATGAGTACAAACTAATTTGGTTGCCGTTGCTCTAGCTACCGCCGATTGTGGGCTACCGAATGTAGTTGTGAAGGAAATTACATTCATATCTAGAACACATTTCCGACATAAGAAAACCACAACAGCAAAACCGCAACAACAACACAAGCAGCAGCTAGCAGTAATGCCAAGAACAACAATAATAACAAATTTTGAAGACCCTCGAATAGCCACCGCAATGTTGACGTACGCGTGATTGTGGTCGTTAGACGGTTGGCTGGCTGGCTGGTTGGCTGAGTGGTTGCACCGTTGCTCGAACGAACTGGCTGAATGGTTTCGTCGGTTAAATGTGGTTCGCTGCCGCTGGACGACATTATCGCCTGGACAACTTAATTTTCCACAAACATGCAAGAAATGGCGGTGGCTGCACACACCCTCGTCCCCTGTGCCGCGGCATTGCATGCGCTCAGACCGCACTGCAACGCCTTACCAGCCGCCACGGTCCGGCTTACTATTGCCTGCGGGCAGCACTTCCGTTTCTCATACGTCTCCTTTCAATTTACTGTTGCGCTCATTTTTCTAAGCCACAACGCGCCGCACCAATTTTAATCAAAATTCAACTCAAGTCGCTCGCATTGTGGCAACTGCATTTTTATCACGAATTTTCACGAAACCTTCACCTGTGACCGCCGCCACTGCCCAGCGCTCTTAGTTGAGGGCAGGCAATCAACTTGCAATTTCTTGCCGCACTCGAGCGACTAGGCTGCTTGGCTGGCTGCCTGATTGGTGGTGGCCAATGGTTGACTTGTGGTGGCGTTTAAATGCGTTTCTTATGAAAATTAGTCTGGAAATTGCACTCGACTCTAGTGCTAGGCGCACTCACTCACTAGTGCTACAAGACGAAATTATAATTTAAATTAATCAACGCGTCCAAGTGCTGCGTTGCTGGTTGGCATTTGCGATTGGCGCAAAGTGATAAGACTCCCTTGTGACCGACGGATGGAGTCGGCGTAGTAGGCTCAGCAGCGCGGGGTATGGCATGTGAATGCGCTACGGCTTTGTGTGTAGTTCCCACCGGGTCGCCAACCGAGTGGGGGCGCGCAATCAGTCGGCCCTAAATTACAGACGTGACTAGCGGCAAGCGTGCGCTCAGCCGAGCTCGTCTCAGCTATCATCAAACGATTTTTAAGATCTCACTGAAAGCTCTATTTGCGTCGACGCGCCGGCGTGTTCGTAATATCGTATTTGTTACTGTTTTGTTTAATGTGATTTATAATTGCAAATGCAAACACGCAATTTTTTGATATCAACGAGCGGGCTTTTTCAGCATTGCGTTTTGCACGCGTTAATTTTCCATGAAAAATTGGTTTTCGCTTAGATACTTGTAGTGCCAACATTAAGGTGGACTTATGAATATACATACATATAGCATATATATTTGTATGTGTATTGGCATATATATATGTATATGCATATATGAAAAATTAAGCCTAGATTGCGCTCAATTAAATTTAATTGGTCTATTATACAAAGCATTTGTGTGTGTGTTGGTGGTTGTGTGCGTGCAGCAAGTGGCTGATAATAATAACATTATTTCGTGGGTAGTGTTGTTGCAAATATACATACACACGTGCAAACTATAATGTCTACTGATGCCAAATAAAATATTTAAAATTTTAAAATTATGTATTTAAAATATTTATTTACATTCGCAATGAACTAAAATACAGTTCTACAATGGAATTCCTAATTACGTGGAAAGTCTATTTAGTACTTAATATACAAACGAACAAGGAAAACCGTTAACTTTCTTGCACCGAAGCTGGAAAACCCTGCACTAATGAAGAAGATTCCTTACAAGAATTTGATTTTGATCGTTCAGTATGTATGGCAGTTATATGCTTTAGAGGCCCGATCTAGAGAACTTCTGCCAACATTCTAGCGCTACTTTGAGCCATAATCCAGACTAAATTTCGTGACCATTCGTCAAATAAAAAAGTTTTCAATACAAGCACTTGACTCCGATGGTTCAGTTCGTATGACAGCTATATCCTATAGGGGTCCAAAATCGTCGATGCCGACAAATGAGTAGCTACTTGGGGAGAAAACAACGTGTGCAAAATTTCAGGTCGTTGCCTCAAAATCTGAAGGACTAGTTCCCGTACAGGCGGATGGTTTTATGGACAGGCAGTCGGACATGGCTAAATAAACTCAGCTCGTCACGCTGACCATACACAATATATTTTTATAGCTTTTCAGAAGGTTCTCTCTAGTTATTAGGAACATCGTGACAAACTTAATATACTTTGCGCATGGTATAAAAATGAACATTTTGAAAAAAATACTATTTATTTCTCAATAAGTTCTTCATTTAGCTCGATGCACTTCATCCAGCGGTGATCCAGTTTTATTAAACCGTCTGGAAAGTGCGGAAGTCTTCAAAGTAGGTCTCCGCGGTGGCGATATCTTAAAGCACCCCATGATTCTACTAAAATATTTGACTGGCGATTGATTTTTTCAAGTTTAAAAACAAAAAAATCGACGTATGGAGCCCAGTTCGATCGATTTAGTCCAAGTGACTTCGGCGGTGTGAGTTGGTGCATTATCATAGTGGAGAATCGCCTTATCCTTTGCAAAAAGTGGCGATTTTTCTACATTATGTCGTGGAATCGACCCAATAATTCGGCATAGTAAAGTCTTGTGACTGTTCTACTTTGCTCCAGTAGTCAATAACCGTATAGACCTTGTAAATTCCAAAAAACGGTATGTTATGTTTACGAGCTTCTCCTAAGCAGGTTCCCTGAGCGAAGTCTACTGTTCCTTAGCCTCTGATGTGCAATAGTGAACCCATGTTTCGTCAAAAAACTTTGTGATGCAGCGGTCTCTCTAATTGAACAATCACGGTGCCCGTCACACGAAAAGCTTTTCGCGACCACTTATAATATGTAAGGCATCCATGTGGGTTTTGAGAATAATATGGTTTTACTCCTCTCGTTTATTCTATCGGTGGTTTACCATTATGAGACTACGCCTTTGTCACCTTGTCCTTCTTAGAAACCAACGCGCCTGGACGTTGCTCAAAAAACTGAATTTTTGATGGTCATCATTGGCACTATTTATATTTCAAAAAAAAAGAAATCAAATAACCGACTGATACAGTTATAATACTTCTTCTAGACTTATACATATATTAAGTTCTTAGGTCTTATATTGTAATATTTTAGCAATATATGTTTCGCTATCTTGAATTTGGTTATAGTTTTCCATCCGTTCTGAGTTATTTGTTCAAAGTGCGTATTGAGCTCCCTCTTGTTCGTTCCTATCGGGCATGGTATTATCTCTGCTTGAGATTCGTCCAAAGAGGCGCCTGACTTCGCCAACTCGTCTGTGTTTCGTTGCCGAAAATATTCCTGTGACCGGCTCATAACTTATCGACAAGTGGACTTCACAGTGAGGAAGTAATATTTGGCGACGACTAGGCTAGAAATATCACCTGTTTATTTGTGTATATGGCAGCTTCCTGAATCTTTCCGTTGCTATTCAGTCGAGTTCCACAGGTCTTCTCTATGCCTAGCACTTCTATTTGGAATATGTTAGCTGAGTTTAATAGACAGATAGAGATATAATAATAGGTTGTCAAAAAAGTCTTGCGGTATTTTCGCTAGTTGGCGATGAAAGCGCGTAGTTCTAGTTTTATTCGTTGCATCGGGTCATGCTATACCTTTTTGGAAAGCTCATTTCACGCGCTTTCGTGAAATTTTCGATTCTTTTAAGTCGTTCGTGAGTTATAGCGTCGCAAACATGGAGCAAAATAAAGAGAAAATACGGCATATTTTACAGTACTGCTACGATAAAGGCAAAAATGCATCTCAAACCGCCAATAAAATTTGTGCAGTTTATGGACCCGATAGTTTCCATTTCCACCGCACAATGATGGTTTCAACGTTTTCGTTCTGGTGTAGAGGTGGTCGAAGATGCGCCACGCTCCTGAATCACTGAATTGGTCGAAAGAGACCGGCATAGTAGCAGCCGTACCATCGGTCAAGAGCTGGGCATGAGTCATCAAAAATTCATTTCAATTTCAATAAAAAAAAAAAAATTCAATAAAAATACTGCAAGACTTGTTTGACAACCCATTATCTAAAGATTCCTTGGTTATTTTTGATTTGTTGCTGGGTTCATTTAAAATATTATTCTGCTTAGTTATTCGAAGGCTTGGTTTGGTATTCCATTTTCCATACGATTCACGCATTATCGCTGGCTTGTTGGCATAGACCATAGACTTGACGTAGCCCCACAGGAAACAGTCTAACGGCGTCAATTCGCACGACCGAGGCGGCCAAATTGACTGGGCCATTTCGTGAGATAACATGTTCACCAAACTTGGTTTTCAATAAATCGATTGAGACATTCGTTGTGTGTGTAACCACATATTGTTCAAGTGCATATCATCCAATTCGGCCCAAAAATACTCGATCAACATTGATCGGTAGCGATTTCCATTCACAGTAACTTGCCAGTCTTAATCATCATGGCAGAAGTACGGCCCAATGACGCCTCCGGCACATAAACCGCACCAAACCGTAATTTTTTCGGGGTGCAATGGTGACTCATGGAGTACGTGTGTATTGTTGCCTGACCAATAACGCATATTTTGCTTATTGACGAAGCCATTCAGCTAGAAATGAGCCTCATCGCTGAAGATGATTTTTCGATGAAAAACCGCATTATTTTAAGTTGTTGCTCAGCAAAATTCACGAACATACGACGATTCTAGTGTTCAAGCGACTTCAGCTCTTGCGTCAATTTGATCTTGTGAGTATGTAGGTCAAGACATTTTTGCAAAATTCGCCACAACGACGTCACAGAGATGCCCAACGCTTGAGAACGACGTGTGAGAGACCGATTTGGGTCTTCCTCAATTGAAGCGCTAGCTGCAGCAATATTCTCGATACTATGGGCACCTCTTTGTCTCACTGGCATGGAAACATTTTATGCTGTGCTTGTGGCTTCAAATTTTTCCCCTAGACGCTCAATTGTTGATCTGACTGACGATTATCACGACCATAAATTGAACATAGCGCTCTTAAAGTTGAGGCCGCTGACTCCGAATTTCTGTAGTAAATTTTAATTATTTCGACTCGTTGTTGGATCGTATATCTTTCCATTATTAAATGGCACACCTTACTGAAAAAAAATCCAAAAGAGCGGGAAAATATATGGCGTCGTTTGCTGTCACTACCGGTCTACTTTTGTAGCCGTTTTACCTGTTATCTTATTCCTTATCCCTTACAACTATTTTTATGAATAATGACTGGATTTTAACAGGTAGTATGTCGGATTCTCTTAGAATGGAACCGAACAAATGATTCCAAATCTTGCTTAGAGTTTCTCGAATGAGACACTTGGTAGAACGTACTTTCCTTTACCAGAGTATCGATTCAATTCGGTAAGTCCTTTATGATTTTTCGATTTGCACTAAACTTTTCACCCAAATGTCTGCACTGCACCCTCTCTCCAAGCGGATGAGCATTGCATTCATGCTATTATTCATGTGTCGAATACAATTTCTGATTATGACACCTCAATTTCAGTTATCTCCCATTGATATACTGTCATTGCCAACAACAAAAGCCAACAATTGTGTCTGCCACTGCCACAACCAAGTGCTGCCTTTGCATTGTAAGTGTTGCAATTGCAATCGATTTTGCAGTCACTTCTGGAGTCAGGCACATAACAAAGAAGTCAAGTGTTGCAACAACAACAACAAATCGCACACTGCCACAACGAGCAAGGGCAAGCCGAAGCAGAAGCAGAAACAGACGGGCGAATAGCAAAAATAATGCATTTTCTCGCCTTTTCCACTGTCACAAAGGTGACAACAACATAACTCTCGAATGTTGCAAGTGGCAAGTGCAGATGCAAGCCGACAGGTAGGGCACATGAGTGCAGTGAGTCAGCGTTGCCAACTGTTTGACAGATAAGACAGCGCACCATTGGAGATGATTGCAAGCACACACAGCGCCACCTTTCATATGCCGCCAACAACAAATTGCATTACTACAATATTTGGCGGCAGCCGCACGAAATCAAAGCGCGCCGCATGCCGCAACAAAAACAGCAACATTGTGTGGCTGTGAGCCCACACCAGCTCACATTAACTCGCCCTCACTACCGCACTCAATTTCATACACACACAGACACACGTGGACAGTGGACGTTGGGGCATTCGTGCAACATTATGTTGCAGGTGCAGTAGAGAGCATTATTGTTGGCATTATTTGGCGTTGTTGGGTGGGTGTGTTGTTGCCGTTGGTTGGTTGGCTCCCAGCCTGACGGACTCGCTGACAATTCATTCAGCTTGCTACGACGCCGCACGGCTGAGCTGCCAGCTGCCACTTTGAGGGAGTGTGCGAACAATGTGTGAACAAATAATTCCATCAGCAGCAACAAAGGCTCCAGTGAAATGAAGTAATGCAGCAGGAGGTGCAACATGCATTTCGCATGTTCTGACCGACATGTTGTTGGTGTTGTTGTTGTTGCTGCTGTTGCCATTGTGTGTGTTGTGTGCACTTGTCTATTGTGGCGCGTCGCCGGTATCAGCCATTTGTATCAGTTGGCTGTTGATTGCTTACTTGTACGCTTTGTTGTCGCAGTTGTTGTTGTTGCTGCTGCTGTTGCTGTTACTGCAATGCCCAGCACTAGTGTTGACAATTTTAACGGCAGCAACAACAACCAATTGTTGCAGTAGCATCCAATATGCGCTTATCGTTGTGAAAATTTATGAATTGTGCAGCGAATGGCCAACACACAAACATACATACACATATGTATAATTCACATATAGTATAATTCTTTGTATACACGTCACAACAGCAGTGGTATATAAACAGTGTGTTGTATGTTTTTGTTGTTGTATTTTTTGTTTTTATTACGTTTTGCTGCTGTCCCAATTCATTTTCTTTGTACAACTCAATTTTGCCCACTACAGCCACTCCTACTCGCCGCCAATAGCGAAATTACCAAAAACGTTGCATACTTTTGTGCGCTGCCCAGCTCCACTACCACAACCAACTCACATCTACTTTCCATATACACTGCATTCTGTTGCACGAAAATACATTTCACTGCAATTCAACAATGAGTGTCTTACGTTCTGTGCGTGTGTGTGTGTTCGTGCAACATGCTCATGCAACATTGTCCTTTGTTTGCCGGACATCTCATGCAATGCTGTTGTTGAACATTCGTTATCCTTTTGTGCAGTTTGTAATTAGTTGATTTTATCGAAGTTATGAATTTATGTTTTTACTGCATGCTGCAATGTTCTACGCATATTTGTCTACTTGCAACACTCAATAAAATGTGTAATTGTTGCATGGTACGAATGCAATGCGGTGGAGATGTAAATGCTTTTCGAAAATATGTTCCAGAGGTAAAGAGTGTCAATACTTGGATGCGCACGCTTTTGATTTAGTGGCATCTTTCTCATATCTTTAACATCCTAGTGAGCACATGCCACTGAATAGTATTTGCTTTCGGAAATTTTATATGGATTTGGTTGTTGAAAAAGCAAGAATAAAGCTTCTTATATCGGCGAAACCTCTTAAACCACATGAAAGGTTCATACTTCGACTAATTCCTCGAACCAGATCCCTTCCCTGGTAAGACAGTCTAAAGTAGTGGTGAAATGATTACACCACACTTTTTTACTGACAACTTCCACAGTGGGTTTTAGGTGTCATTTTCCCCTTGTAGGAACCTCGACCTCGCAGGAACTTCGAGTGGCTAGGTCATGTCGTCCGGATAGAATAAAGCACTCAAGCTCTGATAGTATTCGACGCAGTACCCGCCGGGGGAAGCACATCGTTGGAAAGACCAGTTGAAGAAGAACCTGGCTACACTTGGAACACGTAAGCGTTGTCTACGCCAATAAAGAAATAGAAGAAGAAGGAACCTTGTATAATGCCCAAATTCTACCTTATAGAGTTTAAGAAACGCTAACGACCGCTTCAGTTTCATGACGGATCAGCTGGATTTGCGACCCCACAACGATTGGATAGCGCTCGCTGATCTTATATGAAACACAGTTCTCTAAGAATGCACCGAAAGAGAACTCTTATCAACTCCCAGTCAATCAGCTAATATTTCAGGTTTTCATCAACCTTACAACGTTGGAAGTTCTGCTTAATTCCGCTATGATTAGGCATCCAACTGAGACCTTACTTTGGTGTAAGTGGCGAAAACCTTGCGGCTATGAAGTAGTTGAGTTCAATCTGACCAGGATATCCAGATATGCGATGGTTTCAATTTGGACTGATGCCCTTTTGCTTAATGAAATGCCCAATCCTAATACCTTCTTTGTAGCCAGTTCGTTAAGAGTTTTGAAATCATTGTTTACCTTTCAAAAAGGAAAAGCCACCTTATCTCCATCAGCCTATGAGTCCTAATCATCTCCGATTATCATCTCACTGGATTTGATAAATTTTTTGATATTTGATTGGAAAATTGAGAGTGATGGAAAGTATTCCAACTCAAACACGCCGTTGGATAAGCATTCGCAAAGAGTATTGACATTCCGTAGTACTCAGTGATGACTCCTTACATGTTACTGAGTTTCTCTTTGAACAGCATCCTCACTATAATGATACTTTTCACAATATATTGGTGATGTTTCAAGACCTAAGATGATCCGCTTTCATCCATTACTTCAATGGAGGAGCCTTGGAAAAAGCTGAATGTCCCTAGTGACCGATTTTGGACGAGCTAATCTGTAATTTATTTCGTTCCCTTTTAGTTATTTAACTGGGTATCATATGATGTTTACTCAATGGAATTTTATTGATAAGCTTTCCACAAGACTTGACGTAAGTCCGTTTTTTCTGAAAAAGTTTTTAATGTGATTTTCTTAAGAATTCTGCTTCTCAATCTAAGTTTACCACGAGGCTTGTAATACGGAGAAAGAAACGTCGTAGACCATGTAAAAATGTATCTGCTGACGTTTTTGGTCCCTTAGTTTTTGAGATATCGATCTGAAATATTGCACACGCTCTTTTCTTTCCAAGAAGCTGCTTATTTGTTGGAACCGTCGATATCGGTTAACTATAGCATATAGCTGCCCTACAAACAGAACGATCAAAATCAGGGGCTTGTATTGAAAACTTTTTCATTTGACGAGATATCTTCATGAAATTTGGCATGAGTTATTGCCTAAAGCAATGAGTTATTCTTCGAAGAAATTGTTCTAATCGGCCCACCATAGCATATAGCTGTCAAACAAACTGAACGATCGAAATCAGGAGCTTGTATGGAAAGCTTTTTTATTTGACGAGGTTTCTTCAAAGATTTGGCATGGGTTATCGCCTGTAACAATGGGTCATTCTCCGAAGAAATTGTTTTGATCGGGTCACTAAAGCATATGGCTGCCATACAAATTCACCTATTGAAATTAAGTTCTTGAAAGGAATCTTTTGTATTTTTGAAGAATTTTATAGCTTCAGTGTGACAGTTTTTCTTGTTTATTAAGAAAATTATCCAAAGTGCATGAAAAGGAAAGCCTAAGTGCTGAAACTGCTGTACTTCTATGCTAATCCTTGAGCCCTACTTCTGCTCTTCTAATTTCTCCACACCATGGCTTTCAAATTAATTATACAAAAATTTCGAAAGAATTACTTTATTATATGAACATAAATCTTACGCTTTGCACCTCTAACAACAATAATGTGGCATTCACACATTCTTCAACACATACTCACACAAACTCATACTTTTACATACTATATGTGAAAGATGACTCAAGTAAAGATAGCGAGGGCTAAAGAGTGCGCACATAAATACAATTTTATTACACTTGTTAACAACGGACGAACATATACTAAGGTGTCGGGGGTGGGCTGCAAGAGTGTGGCGCAGGAGCAAAAGTAAAATTGGAAGCCAAGCGGTGGCGGCGACCTCGCATTAAATGCTTCACTGGCTTGGCGAGTTGACTACAAGAAGCGCATTTATAATTTATATATTTATATACATATATACTATATGGTATGTGTGAGCATGCCTACTGACGCATGTGTTGGTAGCGACGCTGTTAATGGCAGTGACGGTCTAAAAATGCGCATAAGTAATGCCGAAAATGTCGCGAAGCGCTTGCAACACACACACACACGCGCAAATAAATTCGATATTTTTCTAAGAAACTCAAACTTTTCTATGCTTGGATGTGTATACGTCATGTTATACATATATACATGCAAACGGCTGCCGTCTTTGGAGCGTGCAACGTAATTTCGCACAATAAATCAAAGTGTTAAGCACGCCATGTCAACAACCTGCGCCACAAACACACACACACACGCACATATATGCACAAACCCTCGCCCCAATAACTACGAACAATAACAAATTTATATGCATTATAAAATTTCTTGCGCCGCTAGCAACTCACTTACAGCTACTACTTGCCACCGCCAGCCATATGTTGCACATTCTTCAAATGCTATTTTTATTGCTTTGGCTTGCAGTTGTTGTTGTTGTATGTCGCCAAGTAATACTTAAGTATTTGCACCTTTTTTGGCCACGCCGCCAACTCGTTGCTGGCGCATAATTTATTTGCATCAATTTCACATTTTTCGGGTGCACTTTTCGGGCGAAAGGCCAAGGCATTATTCAATGACTTTGTTAGCGATGACTTGGCGCATGCCACAGTCGCCCTTCTTCGGGAGTTTAGCAACTTTTTCGCTATTTTCTGCAATGTTATACTTAAAAAAAGAACATAAGGAAAGTAATAATTTGGATGGCTACCATTTTGAAGCCTCAATTAATATCAAGTCTTAAAAATATGGAGCAAGAGTCTTTGAATAATTCCTGCCAGCTCTTCTCTTTTCAAATCAAAGTATGTGCGGCGCTGCTTATGAACGAGTGTAAATCAACTACAAGTAACTAAAATATAATTTTATGGCAGTCTTTTGTCATGGCTACATTTATTCTACATCAGAGACATTTGTCATTGCCTGCCGTATGGCGATCGTTAATAAAAAAAACGTATAGTGGGAAGTTCGTCGGAACTGACATCAAACCCTATCATCATGGTTCGTTTTATAACTATTTTAATATAACTTATGCTTCACCAGCTTACATTGAGAACTTCTGCTCGAGAAATAAATGCAATATCGCCTCCAAAACAATCCCCACTAGTTATTTTACGCTTATGCCAACGATTTTTCCAATTTTCGAATATTATTTTTGAAGTAAATTCTACCTTATCAGGAAGAGTCGAACAAGAACGCGTTTTGTAGCCAAAATATCCAGCAAAATAATTCGAACGAGAGTTTTCGAGCTTTCTTCACATCTCTCTAACATTTGCCTAATGATTTTCAAGCACCATATCCCTCACCACTTTTCATCAG
Source organism: Bactrocera neohumeralis (assembly GCF_024586455.1). Classification (NCBI taxonomy): domain Eukaryota; kingdom Metazoa; phylum Arthropoda; class Insecta; order Diptera; family Tephritidae; genus Bactrocera; species Bactrocera neohumeralis. The sequence goes on from NC_065920.1 coordinate 20,793,312, forward strand.
TATTTTCATCAGTTGAAGAAGTCGAATGTCGTCCAGAATGAGGTGAGTCTTCAACAATCTCACGACCGTCTTTGTAGACTTTGTACCACTCGAGGGCTTGCGGTTTTGATAAAACTGAATCACTGTTAGGCTTTTCCAGCATTCACAAAGATTCCGTAATTTGATTAGAAATACAAAATTTGAGACAAATTCTTACATATTTCCATATTTTTATATTTAATTCAGGTTTTCATAGTAAAAAAAAAGTTCTCAAAACTATTTTTTCAAAGTCCGTGTTCACTGTCATTTCAAAACTGCTTGACCGATTCATTTCAAACTTTGTACACATTTTTAGTAATTTTTTTTCGTGTTTTCCACCCACAAATGGCGGAATTTTTTAGTAGAAAATAACAGTTTTCACTTTAAATGGCCGCCAACATTTTTAAATGAAAAACAAAAATTATTAAAGAATGATGGGGTGGAGGATTTGATTATATCATAATTTGACTAACTTTTCTTGGTTTTTTATTTTCGGATAATTTCCAGCCGAGTTATGGTGAACACCGCAAAGTGTTTTTTTGTCAAGATGTTCTCGGAGAAGCTCTGTTACCGGCTTATGCTTCAATATTTCTGCATGAAAAAATTACTCTATATTGTCAAAAGTATGCTCAATAATGCACAAAAGGTCCGAATAAAATTACTCAATCCGTATTTAAGAAATAAATTCGCAAAAAAGGTCTTTGTTTTGCGCAGCTTCTTGGGGTGGAAAGGTAGATCGACATTAGTCTATCTATACAGCTATACTTATCAATATTATTATCGTTTTACTTTGTCACAAACATAAATATTATTTTAAGATCTTTTATCACTTGAAGAGTTACATGGGTTTCCTCGGGTAAAAAAAAATCGGTTAAATAGTTCTCGATAAATCTTGCCAACCGACTTCAAGAACACAGTTTCGATAAAAACGCGTTTTAAGACGGCGCACGTAGCCTGTATCACCGAAACTATTACTCGGATCAACTTAAAAATTTTGGACAATATTCTGCAGGTGTTGTAGAATTTAATAGGACAATAAAAAAAATCGATTTTTTGAAACCCGTAAACCTATGTAATATTAATATGCTCTTAAAAGCGATACACAGATATTTCAAATATATACAAATATATAAAATTTCTTTCAGCCGATAAACTGCTAGATATTTATTTGTAAAAAAGTATTGTACAAATAATTTATAAAAATAAAAAAAAAAATTCTATTAATTTTTCTATTTTTTTACAGGTACAAAAAGATGCGAGAACTTCTGATGCTCTATGGCGTATTTTGTTGTGAAAGCACCGTACCATAAACTACAAGTTATGGAATCCAACGATCCTGTACAGTATCCAAAAATACAAAATAATTGTTCTTTTATTTTTATACGTAATATTTTTCTTCTAAATATATTAAAAAATAATAATAAACAATATTAAAGAAATAAAAAAAAAATATTTTATATTTTTTAATAAAATCATAAAAAATGGTTTCAATTTAAAAAAATTATGTCAAGGCGTAAGTAGAAAAAACTGACTATGATCATACCAAATACATATTAAACTCTCGCAACATAGTAAGAGAATATGCATGTTTTGGATGCCTCTTAATATTTGTCTCTTCCTCTTCTCTCTTCATATGTTTGTTATTCAGTTCAACAACTTCGAATTAAAGCAGCGAAGCGCCTTCGTATAACCAGGCGAACATAGAAAGCATTAGGCTATTTGTTGTTTTGTGTTTTCTATTAGGAAAAGGACAAAGAGTTAATTGATAACAACAAAACAGTAGCAAAAAAATGTCTGATTGCTTATTGTTGTTCCGACAGGTAATAGTACGGAAATGAAACATTACGTTTTTATTAGAGAATATTAGTGTAAAGCTCCCAACAACACTGCGTAAAAATAACTGCATGAGCAATGTGTTGTTTGTGCTCTGGCGACACTGCATAACTGCTGATTATGAAGGAAAATGCTGAAAAACGAAACAGGTGTTTTGTTGTTAGAAATAAAAAATACAGCGATCGGCATGTTGGTGCTGTAAATATATTTACATGATGTTACATGATTTAAATTGCTGTTCGCCTGGTAGTTGAGAATCGTTTGTTCGTAGAAAATTTATTATTTTTGCAAAAATTTATTTTTTTTTGCGATCGGCCTTCCAAAAATCGTCAAAAATTTAAATCAGCGTGAATAGCCAGGCGAACAAGAGGACCTAGAAAGTGATTTGTTTGTGAATTCGCTGCCAGTACTTTGTTGTTATACATTCTTCGATCCACATATGATCGCTGACTCCTGCAACAACACAATGAAAAAGGTCTGTATATATCGCATCTATGTTGAAAGGATACGATTTAGTAAATGGAACGCATAATTGTTTGTGTTTGCAAATTGCCTTGATCCAATTGTTATTGTAGAAGTGTGCTCATCACCCGATCGCATTATAGAAATACTGATCATAGGGTGGCCTAACTAATTTTTCTACGCGCCCGGTATCGCAGTGTGGAGTCGTAAGCAAATTTAGAATTTATATTTTTATAATTGCATCATAAAGGGCGGATCCACCCTAATAATAAATAACCACAGGCAGGTTAAAAATTGAAAAATACTGGAATTACATATATTAGGAACACATAAATGGGCTGAAGGATACTTTTCAAGAAATATATATGAATATGAACGATTAGTACTCCAGAAATATACAAACATATATGAAAATGCTGGAAAATGAAACAGGTGTTTGTTGCTAGATTTTCGCAAAACATTCAAAAACACGATCCATATACTAATGCTGTGATACTTTGTTACTTGATTTACTTTGCTGTTCACCTGGTAGTTGAGAATCGTTTGTTCTTGAAAATTTTTGCAAAAATTTATTTTTTTTTGTGACGACCTCCCTCCAAAAAAATAACTAATTTGTACAAAATCAGCGTGAATCACCAAGCGCCCATAAGAATCCAAAAGCTGTTCTGTTTGTCAATTCTCCAGCAGTACTTTGTTGTTATGCATATGATCCTCCTATGAACCCAGGCTGCTGCAACAACACTGTGAAAAACTACCGTAGATTTCGCATGTATGTTGAAAGGATACGATTTAGTAAATGGAACGCGGAATTGTTTGTGTTTGCAAATTGCTAGATCCAATTGTTATTGTAGGAGTGCGCTAATCACCCGATCGCTTATGCAAACAGGTGGTCAACTAATTTTTCTATTCGCCTGGTATGGCAGAGTGGAGTCTTATACAAATTGGGAATAGATTTTATTTGTATTTGGGGTGATGATGACATGACGACGCCCACCCCATAATAAATAGGGCAAATTAAAAATTGAAAAATACTGAAATTATATTAGGAGTGCATAAATGGGCTGAAGGATAATTTTATAAAAATATATGTGAAGATGTAAAATAATTAATCAGCGTAAATCACCAAGCGCCCATAAGAACCCATAAGGTGATTTGTTAGTTTTACTGGCATAATGCCTCTTAATTACCAGACGCTCATAAATGAATGCCTGTGGATCTTAAAAGCTTGACAGTTTGTTCTTTCTTTGGAAAGATCTGGCAACGCCACGCAATCACAAACGATCGCAATGTATATACATATATAAATAGAAACATTGCAAATACACTGCTCCAAAATAACAGTTCTTACATTCCTTTTGGGGAATAGGTGAAAAAATCGAAATTAAAATGCATTCCACTTGGGGAAATGGGTGGACATAACGAAACGATTAATTGTTTGTGTAAGAAATCAAAACAATGCAAATTTTGTTTTTCAGTGGTTCGTAACTTTCTTTACTGGGCGCCTGGTGTGTTGGTGGCAAATTTATGCAAATGTATGTAGATTATTATTTATTATGTTCACCTATTAGGTGAGGGAAAGGATTTTGCTCTTTCATATCACAACAACAAACCAGGTTTTTTGATTGTGGGTGATTATAGTAAGAAGAATCATATTTTTATTATCAGAGACTGTTCCATTGGTGATCTTATTTTTTATTTATGGTCTGAATAATAAATATCGAAAGTTTGTTAAATAATTTGCTCTAATTTTATTCGTATTCAATAAAATGTATTTCATTTTGCAGTATGCAGTGGTTCTGCCCCCTATATCTTTGTAAATATTCGAAGTAAGCCAAAGAAACTTGGGGACTATATTTTTGAATAGTTTTTCAATTGATTAGGCCGAAAAAAGTTTTAATTTTTGACAATTCTAAAGGTATCCTCCCCCTTAATTAAAAAAATAATAAAATTAAAATTATTCGGAATGAAATTAAGAAAAATATTCAATATTGCTACTTATTTATCAAGGGCACCATATGGGAGGAGTGTTGAAAAAATAACGGGAATTTTCGTTTTTTCAAAAAGAAAAAAGGTCTACATTAAGATTGTATACTTCAAATAGTCCTCACTCGATATTATGCAATTATGCCCAGCGCTGTTTTCGTTCGTCGAAACCTTTCTTCAGCTCGATTTTTGGCATAGATTTTCAGCGATGCACTTTTAATGCCAGCTATGTCTAATTTTTGGTAATAAAAAAGAGTCACATGAAATACGAATATGTGGACTGGGGCACCGTTACATTATTGTTTTTGGCCAAAATTTTGCAAATAAATTCTTTGAGCCATTTCGTTTAACAAATCAAAAAAAAATAGCAACAAATCAGAAAAATACTTCAAATCCCTCGACAGCTACTATAGGCAATGTAAACAATGTTAGAGCTGAAATTTTTGTTGTACTTCAGTGGCTTGTATAATAAGTATATTACATAATAAAATTGACTGTTGGACTTTTCAAACCAGCCAAATTTTAATTTAAAAATTAGCCTAATTTCTTAAACACACCTCACATCCACAATTTACAACTTTTTAGTTCGAAAATCGTTTTTGTAAAATTTTACCTGGCGGTCTATTAATAAAGTTGAGACCACTGGCGCCGAATTTCGGTAGTAAATTTTAATAATTTCGACTCGTTGCTGGATCGTCTATCTTTACATCATAGAGCTCACAAGTTTTCAAGGCTGTATCTCCGAAACTATTACTCGGATAAATTTAAAAATTTTGGACAATATTCTAGAAGTGTTGTTAAATTTACTAAGACAATAAAAAATTCTTTCCCATTTCATCATTTCCATACCTGCTAATTGATATGTATTTCCTGTAATCTTTTTTTTTATAAAAAATTCTCTCTTCCCTTAAATAATAATAACAACAACAATGAATATTTGCACTCATTAGTTTCAAGCTCGTAAATTAGTGATAATTAATAAAGTTACATTCGAAAAGCACAGACTTGTTATTTATCTTTTTTTTTTTATGTCTAACCTTAAACATTGAAAGTAACGATTTATTCTTTTAAGAGTATCGATGTTTGAAAAGTCAGACTTAAAATTTTTAAAGTGAAACTTTTTTAGGACTAACTCAAGGATAGTTTTCATATTAACATCCAAATATTTTTACTTTTCTCAATGAGTTTAAGAAATGATGAGTAATAACATAAAATATTAATGATGATAGAAATGATAAAAATAATCACAATGAAAATTATAATACCACATTACATTAATAATAATTCAATATTAATAATAATTAAATGGCAATCATTGGTAATAGAAACGCATTTTGACGCATCAATTTTGCTTTTGCAATGTTAAACCTCTTTTCCCTATAAGCTACAACAGTTTCCTTAATGAAAAGCACTATTCGCCTCTCTTCATTCACAATTTGCCTACTCAATAACAGTCATTGCTTTGATTTACAATAACGTATATACGCACACCAATATTCCTATGTTGGTATGAACATACATACATATGTACATATGTAAGCATTCGCGCATATGACAATTGCTTTTGCTATGGTGCACAACAATTACAATTGACGACGTACGAGATCGCGCACCTGTTACTTTTCGTGTGGATGAGCAAATAACAGAAGGAGAGAGATCAGTTCGTGCCGAAATTTGCTGTGACGTGTGGTGTTTGGCGAACTTTAGTGAAATACAAGCATAATAAAAATATATTAAATTGTGCTAAAGTGTTGTTAAAGTTATTATACGGAGGTGATGTAAAATATTTGCTTAAAATTTGAGGTGAAAAGTGTTAAAATGTCATTAAATAAAAGTTATGTTAATGTGTAAGGAAAAGCGAATTCCTGCAAAAGTGCATGTGTGATATCGATCATGTTTGTGCAAGTTTATTGCAGTACGGTTCGTGCCTGTTTTGTGTTGTTATATGTACTATGTAAGTGCGTGTTGTTTTTGTCAAAGTGCAATAAATCGTTAGTGTAATAAAGAGAAAAGCTCGTGGTTTTAATATTTAAGTGTGTGAAAATGTTTGCTAAAACATAATATGTGTATAGATGTATATATTCAGCGGCGTAAGAAAAGTTGCTTGTGGTTTTAAGTGTGTGAAAATAAGATTTATTGAAAAGTGTAATTTGTGTCAAGAAAGTATAATTTCTGTGGATGTGTTGATCAGTAAAGGTGGAATTTTAACACAATTATTATTTGGGTAAGTAATTATTTGGATATGGAAATTATTATTTGAAATTTACTATACATACATATATGTACATACGTTTTTAACTACTTATTTTTGTTGATGTATTCATGGTCTGGGTCTATAAAAACATACATATGTATGTTAACTAGTGAAGTTTGCCAAGATATGGCGTCACTTTAGTATACATACATACATAAATACATAAGTATGTCACTTTTTTGAAGAAAAGCTCTTCTTTATCTAGCTACATATGTAAATGAATGTGTCAAAAGAGATTTGTACCATATAAACATTTTATGAATTGAAGCCTAGAGTCGTTGCAAGAAGATTTGTGATGTCGAAAACGGTGCTCAACCCTACAAAAGGAAATCGTTTTTGCATAATTATAGCTTCAGATGGCCAATATTTTGAAAAATACTATCGTATGCGCGAATATTGTTATAGGCAAAATATACATATACTATACATACATATGTATGGTACACGTTTTCAAATTTACCAAATATCATTTGGAGTTGTTGCCACCGATATTATTTTCATCGGTTTGCTCATACATATATATGATCTTTAATCTTTAAACTTGACCATTGCGACGCCATTTCCGGTAACCCCTCGAAAAAAAGAGCCCCCGCCTTGGCAGAAGAACTCCTTACAGGATCATCTAAAGTGAAAAACACGTGTTTTAGTTAAAACCTTAACATAGAACTTTGACGAAGGAAAAAAAATACAAAAAAAATTGAAAATTTCTGTGGAAAATTTGCGCCGTTTTTTTGAAATAGTTGTTATAGAAAAAAATTCTTCATCCAAGTCTTTAGGAATTTTATATTAAAGACCTATGTAAAATTTCATGAAAATAGGTTGAGTAGTTCTCTAGAAATTTTGTCAATTGACTTCAAAAACACAGTTTCGAGAAAAACGTTTTTAAAGATGGGCACTTGGCTTAACTAGTCTCGAGCACACAAGTTCTTAAGGCTGTATCTTCGAAACCATTATCGGATCAACTTGAAAATTTAAGACAACATTTTAAAGGTGTTGTAGAATTTACTAAGACAATAAAAAAAATTGTTTTTTTGAAAATCGAAAACCCATTCGTAACCCCTTAATATTTATTTTTGTTAAATAATCCCGAAATATAAAGACAACCTACGTATTTACTATTCTTTGAAATCAACGTTTTTACTTTGTAGAATGTATGTTCTTCTAATAAAATCTTTCTTTGTGTTTTCAATCCAGCCTTTAAGTTACCCACTGAGTTCAACATTTTATGCATTAAGCTATAGCCTTATGAATATATGTATGTAAATGTGTGTTTCGGGTACTTAAACCTCCAAAGCAGATATAAATGGCCATCTCCTGTAATGAATTTTTTTCCTAAAATGGGCTTATATCTCATCTATGTACATACTATAAGTTTTTTTTTCACCCATCGTTATCGGAAGACCAACATATTTTATAGTAAGCCAAGCCTAAACCAAGCCATTCGTAAAAAACTCACTGAGCTTCTTAGTATATTTTGATAAATTACGGTTTTCATTGAGAACTTGTTCGTTGTCGTACTTGAGACCTAACGTATAGATATTACTCCGTGCTACCAAGCTATGATTACCAAGGGGCGTAACGTGTAACCGTAGACTTTTTCGGCAGCATTATGCGCTATAAATTTGCCGATGTGGCAGTTTTGGATCGACGAGTTGTCGAAAGGAAAATTTATTCCGATGAAAAAACATGACCAATCGTAAGCCGGAGGGAAAGTTAATATGTATATAACCCAAAGTGGTAATGCAGCTTTCAATGAAGAAAGATACCGAGATATATGGTATTCAAAGTCAGAAGAAATTTTTAAAAAATATTCGTAAAATGAATGCATTCAACAACTAAAAGTGCCACTGACTAGTTAATAACGACTGGCAGGCTGCGTCAACTAGAGAACCAGCATTGTCTTTCACGTACATTTGCTGGCTCTCTAGTTCTTCGTATTTATTTGCTCAAAATATGAAGTAATTACAACAGCACTACTGCACCGATTGCAGCCACAATTAACCAAGCAGTAATAGTGGTGGTGAAACCGACCCAACCCAAAGCTGTACGTCCTGCCATGCGCTGCCCTAGTACAAACCGCCCCGAGAGTTGAAAGGCAGACACATTTAAATAATATCATTTTGCGATCGCAGTAATTACTTTTCTGGGGTCCGCAAAATAATTAACGCGCATTTGCACCCGCTCGAAGTCGTCGCACGAGTATTTACATACTACATATGTACTGACATGTTTACAGAGCTGTAGAGTTAGTTCCGTGGCAGTATAACTAACCAAAATTCGCCGTAAGCAGTGATGACCAGAAAATGTCCACTTTTATTTACCTTTGTAAATATTTTTTTTATGTGTTTTACTTTTTTCTATTTTTGGAACGCCATATTTGTGCGCGTCCCAGTGGACTCATGGCCGCCTAAGTGAGCTGTCTACTGTAGAACTGGCCACATATACTGAGTCACCCCTTTATTGTTTCACCTCCTCATCGTTGGTCTTCTATCTGTAGCGCCACTCGGTGGTCCTGTCCATTCCGCGTTATTGGCCGGTATTGGGATAGCAGTGCAAAGCATTTGCATATGCAATTCCGTGGCATGCCACATCACACCCTGACGTTCGCTGTGGCATTGCATGTTGCTGCAATGTACAAATTGCACTTGTCGCGTCATTTGCATCTCGGTGGCCCTCGATTCAGTGCGCCAGCCACATTAGTGCTTGCATTTATTTATGTTTGGCTATAGTGAAAGCGGGTCCGTTGTTGAATGTACAAAACTGTACCACGTATTTGTATGCAAATTAGCGCACTGCGAGAAATTTATCATTTGAACTGTTGAAATTTTTTATGATAGTAAAGTAAATTGTCTTGGCTAACTGATCATATAGGTGTTTTTCTCTGCTTAGAGAGGAATAACTTTTCTAAAGGCCTACATAGTAGTCTTCCGTAGAGGCAATAATCTCTTTACTCAATACAAATTTTTTCCAACGAGTAACTTTTTCAAGTTTCGAAACTATAAGATGACATGTCGATTCTTATTTGGCGAATACGGCGTATGGTATATAAATTTGTAGTCTCTTTAGATCGATTTGGCAGTGACGGCTGCGAAGTCGTGAGCCGAAGTTCTTCATTTCGGCATAATAGATGACCGCGACTGTTCCGTCTTCCTCCATATAGTTGATGTGGATCTCAATATATGCCTACAAGATCATCTTCTCTTTTATCGAAACTGGTTCATTCGGTAAAGTCCCCAGTTTCAACTGTTTCTTGGCCTTTCACTTATACCAGTGTATCCATTTTTAGTCGCTGGTCACGAAGCGATGTATGAACTCATTTGGATTGCGCTTAAATAGCTCTTAAATGCCGCTGTTTCACGATTTTTCGGTTGCACTTATTGTGCAGATTAAGCACACATCCCATTGTGTCGATGATTTCCGTATGCACAACATTTCATATAGGTTATGATCTATGTAATTTTTTGGAATGCCTATTCATCTCATCCTGCGGAACTTCCAATCGGCTGTTTAACAATGCGAAATAGTGTACTTTTGTCAGGTTATACTCCCTTGTTAGCACCTTTTGGAGAACCTGGATAGGGCACATCAAAATCTCAATGTGGTCAGACTTAAATCAATCTGTGACAATCGTCATTGAAGAAGATTTCACACCACGAATTGCTTTCCCAAATAAAGTGTCGAATCACCGACCGATAGACATCCTGGTTTTTTCAAGTTTTGATTTTTCCAAGTTTTTATGAGAAGCTTCTTCATGCCTTTTTTGATTTTGTTAATCCAACTTGATTGAGATCTTCCACTTTCTCTTGTTGGCCAATTTCGTTACGTGTTCAAGCCATCTTAGTCGATGCGCTTTGATAAAGTTTTTTTTCGAGTTTTTCGTCGACGAGGAGGAATTCCCGGCACATTTTGACAGCTTACCGTAGTGGTGAGGTTGACGTTCGATGGCTTCTAGCTTTGTAATCGCCTCACTATCCCACCGGCATCACATTCTGTTTCTGTAGGCTTTCATCTAATAAGTTTGAAACAAATAAAATGAGTCTCATAGCCCGGTCTTTGGAGCCAATCACTTGAATACTTTAATTACTTTGTAGATAAACTATTTTGGATTGACTGAGTTCTGAGTAAATGGTCTATTGCTGGACTTGGAAAAGGCCATCAATTGAGAAGATCGAGGTCACTTGACGTACTTACTCGAACTCGGCAGTCGAAAAACTCGGATCAAGTCAAGCGTTTATGGGATTAAGTTAAAATTGACCCCGGCTACGACTAAACAAATATTTCAAGCTTGGCATTCTACGTTGTCGACTGAAATCGGATAGAAACGGGAGACAGAGATGCTGATTTAACTTAGTATCAATTATCTTGAAGCCTGCTTATGTTGTTGTTGTAACGGGTACCTAAACACCGTTAAGATTGTAAGTTTAGATAAGTTTTCGTTGACGTCATCCAACGGTAGGCCTAGGAAATGTGCTATTTCGACGGGTTCGGATCCAAATGAGAAGGGTATCAGATGAGTAGGGTTTGCAGGGCATGCAAAGAGGTGGCTATTATCATGCTGGGACTAATTGTACCCTGGACATATATTTGATATGTCAGGGTCTATTCCTGATTAGGAGTTTAACCTGCTACAGTATCCAGAACGAAGCTGCGCAAGGGTCACTCTCATTATTCGCGGTAACTTGAACCCTTGGTACGACTCCAGGTACGCAATTCACTAAGAGGGAGTCGGTGAAAGTGTTAATGGCTTGACTGTGAATGGCGTTAGCTGAGGAATGACCTCTTGATGCTCCTAGGAGGCGGTTCCACTCCAAACAGTTGACTGCAGGGATGATTTCTGCGAAAGCACCCTAGCAGGAACTACTTGGAGAGGAGTTAAAGCCTGATTCTTTACTATCATTGCCATATCCGATCAATAACTTTTTTTTACACCGTAAATAATTTTGGACGAAATTTCGGTAAAATTTTTCTCAGTGTATGTAGCCATTTTTGTTTGCCATTTTGCATTCGTTCAAACAATCTTCAAATTAAATTCGCCATAACGATTACAACGACGCCATGTACATGTTAGTCACCCGGATCCACGTAGCATATACATTCACATACATAGGGACATCAGCAGCTACGCACTATAACTAGTCGCTGCTCCTAAGCCACCATTTTGCCAAAGCAATAGCAATATTTTGCCAACAGAATCGGAGTAGAACACCGCAAACTACCCGCTACGCACACCAACAACACCAAAATCAACACACAGCCACACACACATATGCATAACTTAATGACTTTGTGTCATTGTTGCAGCGCCAACAAATGAGTGCAACACGCTGCAACATAAAAACATTTTACATAATAAAATTATAAATTGCGCTCGTTCTACGTCGGACAGACGGGCGGACGGACGTCGGGCGGTGTGTGTGTGTCGCCATATTCGCAATGTTGCACTGCTAGACAAATGAACGAAAACGAAACGCAATGCAATGACAGCGGCGTGTACCGTTAGTTGGTGGCGCGTTGCGCTAAATCAGCGACGCCATATTGCCGCAAATGGCTATTTTATGCATTTTCGCGCAATTTTTATATTAAAAAGTGTAAATGTAAATAGAAAATTTTATTATTAGTAATTTTTTGCAAGTGGCTCTTCTACACGGCCCCATTTGAGGTGTGTCTCCTTGTGTTGCAAGCATTATCAGCGCACTTGTTGTTTGCACTTTTAAATGCACATTTGTGCAACATGTTGCATTTTATCGGTGCTAAACTAGTTGCCGTTTTTTCTGCAGCGCTAAGGGGAAGCAATTTAATGCTTGCTAGGAGTTCTTTGTGCTTTTGGTAGTAGTGAGAATATTATTGAACAAAATAGAAAAAAATGATTAAGACAATTTACTACAATTCTCTTTCGTTTCTGTTTTAAATAAATTTTTTTGTATGCAAATATTTTTATAAATTTTCGAAACATAGTTAAAGTATTTTTCTTGTAATTTTGTGACAAAAAAGTACCCGGAAATTGTAAATAAAACCCAAAATATTTAATTATTCATAAATATTTATTTTTTCGCCTTCAAAGTAATCCCCACCAGATGTAATACACTTATGCCAATGATTTTTCGAATCCTCGAAACACTTTTCATAAGCACTTTTAGGATTCATTCTGCGAATTATGTTTTATCTCTTCGATCGACTGAAAACGGGTTCCACGGTGCGGCAAATTTCAGTTTGGGAAACAAGCAAAAATTCAAATCGGTTTTATACCATGGTTGATCGATGGTATTCATCGCAGTCTCAAGCGTACTTTATTTTTAAGAAAATTCAGATTTATCGGGACGAGTTAACGACAGCGCGGCAGTCGTTTCTTCCTTTCGATACCAGACAGGTGCTTCTCCACCTGATTGCTTTCTCTTCCTCTGTTTCCACCGTAAACTTTCAAAGCTGAAGTGTTCTCCATCCAGACAACATGACCTGGCTAACGCAGGCACTGTCTCTTGATTCGTTGAACTATTTTAATGCCATCGCATATCTCGTACAGCTCATCGTTCCTTAGACTGCGGTACTCGCCGTTTCCAATACGCAAAGGACCATAAATCTTCCGCAAAACCTTTCTCTCGAACACTCCTAAGTTAGACTCATCAGATGGGTCATTGTTCATGCTAGCAAACAGCAGGACTGGAATAATGAAGTACTTATAGAATTTGCTCTTTGTGCTGTCGAGAGAGGACTTTACTTTTCAATTACCTACTAGGTCCAAAGCAGTACCTGTTGGGAAGAGTGATGCTGGTTCGAAGATAGGCAAAATTATCCACGAAATCAGCAACAGATTGAAGAAGTCACACGATAGGGAGTCTATTTTTCTGAAACCTCGCTTGATATTGAACGGCTCGGAGAGGCGTTCACGATCATAACGGACCTTTTGGTGTTGTTCAGCGTCAGCTTACACAGCCGAAAATCTAAACTAGTAAAAAAAAATTTTTTTGTCTATTCAAGATTTGTTTTGTTTATTCAAGATTTGTACTTCTAAACTATGAACTGATTGCCAACCGAAGTAGAACAGAAAGGTATTATAATTTTTTCGGTCATAAAAAAGTAATCAATACTCATATTTCATTCTTCTTGAACTTCTATGTTGCTCTCCTTAAAAAAACTCCCAATTTCAGGAAGAAAGTTAGGAACTAGCTTATTATGTAGCAAAAGCATAACATTATTTAGTAGTTCGTTACAGAGGCAATAATGATTTCTTTATTTAGACTATGACCAAACATTCAGTTTTGAACAACACTAGTCGATCAAACTATACTAGGCTCTTAAGTTACTAGAGAATGAGTGTGGTCAGAGAATCTTAGAAAATTATGAATAACGTCTAACATCACCCGGTATGATGATAGTTTAAACTCAACTTCTCTCATTGGTATGTTTCCGAGAAGTATTTTGGGTGTCCTTATCACGTCATTTGAGTGGCACAAAGTGTTGAGTGAAGGTCGTGAAGTCGTCGAAAACTTGCTTCTTGCGAGTTACATCTGTTAATGGCTTAACAACGAAAAATTTATAGAAACAGTGATAGAAAATTAACGTATTGGCATCAGAGGGATAGCTGAAGATGTCAAAATCTCACACCACACATTGTGGTTAATGTTTTAATGTTTTGGGTATGAATTGTGCCAATGGTAAACTTTGTCTTTTGTAAAGACTACATCGAGTAAAGGTGACGAAAGAGATGCTTGACAACGTAGCTGATGACCTTACATATATCGAATGTATCATTCCAACATTCTAGAGAAGCGAGCTCCAAAAATTATTCGAAAGCAAATAACCAAAATTTGCTGAAAGCACTTGAAGGCTTAACAAGTGGGCTGAGCAGTTCGTAGGCTAACATAGAAACTTTTTTTTTTTGTTTTTGTTTTTTTATAAAATTAGATTTTATTATTCCATACAGCTATCTACGAGGGCGATAACGTCACTTAGTTGTCAAACAATTTTTCAATACCATTTTTATAATACATATGACTTAAATAAGCCTCAGTTTATACTATAACCTCTTCATTGTTGCTAATTTTCTTCGCAACGAGCATTATTTTGAGGTATGAGTATAGGAATGATCACTGTGGGCTTGACCTGGAGAATGCGGTGGTTACTTCTGAATTCGACACCCAATTCATGGGGTTTTGCCCTAGCTTTCACTTGTGACACGGCGCATTGTCTTGGCGAAACATCACTCCCTTATTTTACAAATGCGTTCGTTTTCCGGGATTTCGTTCCTGTCTTATAATAATTATTCCATTCGCATCCAAAAATACAGACCACTATTGCCTTTTTCCACGCTTTGGAGTGACTTACTCAAACGACTGTCAATTCGACTCCGGTGTGAAAGGATGAAGCCATGTCTCATCCATTGTCATATGTCGATAAAAAACGACGCCACTTTGCACAGAGCTTTCTCATACCCAAGTATTCATTCAATATATATTCAATACGCTCCGTTGTTATCTTTAGAGTCTCAGCTCTCTCGAAAAACTTCTCTTTACGGTATTTCAAAATTATTTTGGGGATTTTTTGATGTTTTCGTCGGTAACAGCCTCTTTAGGGCGTGAAATACATTTAAGAAAAATTTAGCTGAGTTGAGCGTTCTTTTGCCACTCGCCTATAAAAAGAAACTTTAACTTTAGATTTTAAAGCATATTCCTAAGTTCTCTTCTATAGACTGCGAGCCTTGCTGACTATGAATTATAATATTATCTTAAGATATCGCTTAGGCAATTATGGTGTTCAAAGAATTCTTACATTGTTTGCCACAATATCCACATTCATTAACTACAATAACATGAAAAATGTTTATATAATTTAAAAGTTCAAAAAAAAAAGTTCCGAAAATTTTAATTTTTCCCCCAAATATACATATACACATAAATTATTATACAAATTTCTAATGCGTAAAGAATCGAAATCATTGGCTTATGAAGTGGCATAAGCCATATGTAGGTAGGTATCCATAAGGCATACTTGTACATAAGTAGGTATGTGGAGCAAGAGTAGTGTGTATGTATCCATGCCTTTAAATCGGGATTAAACTATTTTGCTCACATACGCAAGTAATTTGCAATTCTCCGAACATATTTCCATATTTGCAACACTGCTGCGTTGCTGTGATGTTGTGCTGACAGAGATTGCCTTGCGGCCGACAATTGTTGTTGAGCTTAGCAAATCCTGCACAGAAGCCGCGACTTGGCTTGTCTTGTTGCTGCAGCTGCCGCGTTGCAGTTGTTGCTATTTTTCACAATTTACTGTTGCTACATTTTCTTTATTGCACTTGTTGTTGTTACTGTTGTTGTTGTTGGTGGTGGTGTTGCTACTGTGGTAGTTATTTACGCGGCTAACAAAAATTTACTAACTTCCAACTAGAGGAATTTGCCATAGTCTATTACAGTGCTAGTTTGTAATTGCAACAACAAAAATACACTAGGAAAGAAGTGGAAAAAAGAAAATGTCTAATACCGTAGTTTTATACAAGAAAATATCTCCGATTTAGACGTTCAATCAGCACACGTTTTGGGGTGCATTATGATGTTCTTGAGGGAAGACTGTATTTTTAACGCGAAGTTCTGACATTGAATGCGTGTTTCCGCCGGAAATCGAAACGACAACGTTATTGATTGCTAGAGATTTACTGACCTTTTATTTTGGGCGAGCTTAGGCATGTTGTCCTTAAATGACAGAAGTACGCGCTAATGGTTGCTAGAACATCTTCAAAGCCTTGATCTACTCCCAGCACGCCGCCCGCTTTATTTTATTTTAATAGACATTTTTTTCAGAAATTAAATTCATACGAGTTCACCTTGCTATTGCTCTCTGCTTTGTCATTTTCTGTCGGTTTAACAAAGAAACCCTCTCTTTAAGGTATTATGTCGTACAATAGACGATGCAACTCTATAGAGAGAGCACGGTGTCGATGTGTGTGTCCTGGCGCTGTTCTGAAGGAACACTATTCCTCCCCTGTTCAGCCATAGATGGCCGTTTTTGAGCGATTGCTTCCAGCAGTCGGTTCAATTGTTAACAGTACAGATCCGAGTTAAAAATTTAGCCATAGGGAAGCAACAGCTAGTCGATAACCACTTAATAAACATTGGTTACATTGTAAAACCTTTCTGATGATCAATCTTGGCTTGACTACTGCTTCTGCCGACTCAACGCGATGCGATCCCGACCATTCTCCACTGATGTGATTGTAATGATCGCCTTTCATGACCAGTAATGGTCCGCTTAATGTGTTATATTGGTTTACGGGTTTCAAAAAATCGGATTTGTTTTTATTGTTTTACTAAATTTTACAACAACTCCAGAATATTGACCTAAGTTGGCAAGATTTTTCGAGAACTACTCAACTTAACTGCATGAAATTTTGCACAGGTCTTTGAGATACAATTCTTAAGGATTTGGACGATGGATTTTTTTCGATGATAGTTATTTGCAAAAATATATCAAAAAATTTTAATTTTTTTTTTGCAAAAATGTCTGCCAAAAATCCAATTTTTAGTTTTTTTGGCGCGTGCGCATCTTTCTTCCGAGAAGTCACCGGAAATGGCGTCGCAATGATCGAGTTTAAAATATTTTTTTCTAAAAATTTCAGAATTTCTTGGTTAATAGTGTATGTTTGCAACAATCAAAATTTCTATGAAAATAATTCTATTTTTATATTAAAATAATCTGAAAAAGGATGTTTTTTACCCGAGGAAACCCATGTAACGCCTTCAGTAGCGGTTGGATTTTGTTGCGGTTTCCAGAACAAGATTCTGTCCCAAACTGTTAAACTGTAGAGCAGCCATTACTACAACAGAAAGCTTAGTTGTGTCATTTATTTATTTCATTCATCTTTTTCTCCTTTGCACTGCGACTGTGGGTCGGTCCGGACCGATACCACAAAACTTCGATAGTTGCCTCCTTGGTCCTTCAATTGCATGCGCCCTTGCTTCCATTGTTCACCCATGGTTCTCCAACCGGGGAAGCTTTTCGCTTTAGCAACATCTTCTATGCAAGCGACATGACCTAACCAGTGAATTCGTTGAATTTTTATGCGCTTAACTATACCCAAGTCGCAGTAGAGCTCATACAATTCGTGGTTTCATCTTCTTTGATATTTATGGCTCACGCATACGGCTACAAAGAGCTTGTGGGGAAGTGTTCTCTTAATGTTTCAAATGCTTTCTTGTCTCAGTTCGTCATCGTTCATGTTTCTGCCGTATAATAGGACGGAAACGATAAGCGACTTATAGAGCGAAGGATAAAATACGAGAGAGCGAACTGCTTCTCAATTGCCTACCGATCCCAAAGTATCACCTATAGGCAAGAGTAATCTAGGTTTGATCTTCAAGCTTAGACCGTTGGTTATACGTACATATATAGTTCCCAAGCAAATGTATGAAGTAAAACACGAGAGCGAATCACCGTGTCTAGTACCTCGATGTCCACGATTGCGGCCGCAAATTTTGATCTAAAACAAAAATTTTAAAAAGATTATTAATCTGTGGGAAAGTCGCTATCGCGCTGAGAAAGTTTTTTTTTTTTTGAAATTTGACAAAATGACTGAGGTTTGAACAAAAAGTATCGAATTTTGAAACTTTTCGTAGAAAAAATAGAAAATGTTCTCTCCAAATTGGAACTAGATATCTTCGAAACTCCTCCTGTGAGAGTGGAAACCGTTTCGAAAAACACCATTCTGAGAAAAACGGGTTTAAAGATGGGAGAATGCTATGTTCCCACTCTGTTCCCTTTCTACAAGAAACGCTGTAGCGGCTGTAATTATTTGAATTTCGATTTAAAAATTTCAGACAATGTTTATTACAATGAATACTATTCGATAATGCAACAAAAAAAAAATAGATTTTTCGAAAATTTCACACTAAAACGATCCCTTAACTTTCTTTGATAAAAGTGCGTTTGACTTGACACCAGTCCAAAATATACCAGTCGTAATCAGTCTAAGTGTAACGGTCTCTAGACTACTCTTACTGCATAATTTATCCATATTTTGTACCAATTTGAACTTGCAACATATCCAGGTTGAAATTTACACTTCGATTTGTTGGCAGCTGGTATAAAGAGGCTGCCGCGAAGTTCATTTGCTGCTCAATGAAGTCAATCCGCCATAAATGTGGCGGCAGAAAAATACACTAAAAATGAAATGAAATTATATGTGCGATGTGTGAGTGTGTATATAAATATAAAAATATCGTAAATAATATGAAAAACGCAAAAAAAACTGCAACGTTGCCAGCTTCTTTAATGAAAATGCGAAAAATAAAAATTAAAATAAAATCAACGCTTGAGGCGCGGTTCTTGCAGCTTGTGTGTGCAGCAGCAGCTACAACAGCGGCAGATGGCAGCGCGAGATAGCGGCAACAACAGCAAGAACAGCAGCAATTATGGCAGGCAACACAACGACGGCAACATGCCCCATGCCCGGGAATGTGGCGGGAGGCTTTGACGGCAACACAACGCAACGACAGCCAAAGCAATTCATCGGAGGATGACGACGACGGCGATGCGGCGATGGCGACGACAGCAACACATCTAGCGGCAGACAGACACCGAAATTCGTACAATTGCAATGCAGCGAAAGCTGCTGGCGGAAGTGGCGGAGGGAGGCAGCTCTGCAGAGAGGCTGGCTGGCAGGCAGGCAAGCGGACAGACACACATTGCGCATAATTTCGCGTACGTTTGCTGAATTTGTAATTTTAGATTTGATGTTGTAGATGCAGTTGCTGTATTTGTTGTTGCTGTTGTTGTCGTTATTACTGTTGTTGCCGCTGTCGTTTGCCAGCAACTAAAGATGGATGCTGTCAATATTTCGTACGGCATTGGCACGTCGCACTATATACACATACAAGTACATATACAGGGTTTGTTGTGTTGTTGTTGTTGTTATTGCAGCGCTATTGTTGCCTTTCTTAGGAGCTTTCGCAGCTCGCAAATTAAGTTTTGATTGGAAGTTGTAGTCGTACAATGCGATTTGATTCGCTGTGAAAGACATTGTCGCGTAGTCGCTGGAGGGGTGGCACATGGGAGGATCGCATTTGCGGCCAAAGCGGATGAGCACATTGCCTCATATATACATTTATACATATAGATATATGTATGTACATCATTACTTTTGCTTGTTTCTTCGTGCATATGTTTCGTACTCGTTGCTGTTTTTGTTCTTTTTTGCTGTTGTTGCTTGTAGCTGTTGTAGATGATGTATTTGATAACGGCGTGGAAATCATCTGTCTGTCGTTTGTTTTGATTTCTCTGCTTCGTTTTGCACAATTTACGCCATCTTTAAAAATTTCATGCATGAAATTGCTTTTTGATTTGTATGACCACTTTATGACAGACGACGATGCACTTACTTACTTTCTTGAGCATATACATACATACATACATACATATATGTTTATTCCCAAAGAAATTTATGCACTTTGTTTTTGTAGATATGTACATATATATTATGTATGTACACTAGGCATCAAATAAAAGGTGATATACTTCTTTTCACAGGAAATAATTTATTAAAATAAATAATAATTCTCAAAAATATTATATTTACCTAGGTATTTAAATAACAAATTATAAATTGAATTTTTACAGAAAATCAGATGGTATGTGATAAAAAATTCGCTTGTGAAAATTTTATATATATTTGTGTTTTTTTTTGCCGACATTAATATAAATTAAATTTAATAACATATTATTGTACAACTTTTGAAGTATATTAGAAAAAAATGAAATTAAAAGTATTAATAAATACGCCTGTGACTCGTTATTTTGAAACAAAAAAATTGATATGCTTTTTAAATGTGATGTTTTTTCTATAGCAAAAAGTTTTTTTCATTTTTGCAGCATATATAAAAAGCAAAAAAAAATAAAAATTATAAAATTGAAAAAAACTGATTACTTGTTGATTTGTGTGAAGAAGTAATGTTCAAATTTTCAAAAGGTCGGTTCAGTAGATTTTGAGTTCCAATGTTCACGACTTTAACGTTTTCGCAAAATGGGCACTTTTGTCAGAGTGTTCAATTCCGAGGAATAATGTGTCTCAAAATTTGTCTAAGCGATGCCTAAATGCCTCTGAGCTATAAAATAAAAAAAGTTTAAAGATGAAAAGGTCAAGGTTGTTTTTTATTTTCAAATGAAAGTATAATTTTTGAAAAAATACAAAATGTTTGGTTTAAGATCTAGTAACTTATGTCTATTTTCATGACTTCTTCGGAGGATGGTTTTTTATAGGACAATAACAATGAATTATCTTGAATATTTAGAGTGTTTTAATTACATATTGGAAATATAAAAAAAAATTATTTAAAAAAATTAATACTTTATTACTATTATTATACTCGAAGTTGGAACCTCAAATAAATTTGGCCCGAGATTTTGGCTCTTGATGTTATCTGAAATGAAGTATTCTTGATTATTCTTAATCTACGACATGTCATTCTGGTCGGAACTACTGAAGTTATATACAAGGGTAAATAACAAAATGGCGGACTTTGAAAATTTATTTTAGAAAACAAAAGGGTTGTAAAATAAAAAGTTAAAAAAATTATTTACCGGCGTAAACTATAAGTGTAGAACAGCCGGTTAAAATTTGAGCAATCAGTTCAGTAGAAAAAAAAGTTAACCTGGACCGACCAGAAAAACAATTTTTTTCAACAACTCCGAGAGAGAGGATTCCGAGGCGCTCTAGGAAACTCGCGATATCTTCCGAAATATTTCGAATTTCTGTCTGAAATTTTCTCAGTATATTCTCAAGACATTATACTTTCAAATTAAGCAAAAAATAATTTAAATTTTTTGAACCCAAGTGGAATACTACCTTGAAAAAATTTACAAAACTATTCCCATCGTTGTTCTGAATTTAAAAATATTATCCCATTGGCGCTTCATCTCTAAGAAAAATAAGAAAAATTTTTATAGCTGCTTTTTGGTATTTTGGAGTTCACAATTGGACTTAAATCCGGTGGCTGAGCTGACCAGTTCAGTTTTTCGAAATTTCTACAAAAAAGCGAGTAGCCAGGCAAGATGTGTGTTTGGGGTCGTTATGTTGGAATATAAACAAGCCCAAATTCTTTTTTTTCCGCACTTATTTTCAAATTTTCGCTAAGAATGTCAAGCACCCGTCATTCGTCCATCGATTTTTACCAGAATCTACTCCAAATTTTGATAAACAAACCATGAGAGAACCTCCTTACTTCATTGGTGATTGTATGCACTGTAGATTTAAACGATCAGAAGGTTTACGCTCGCTTTCTTACGTTTTTGAGATTTCAATTGATCTGATCAAATTACTTTATCGCAAAATGTGGTTGGCATATTTAGATATTGTTTGGCAAACTCTAGCCTTTTTGTCTATCACAATGGCGATCATATGTCTTTTTGTTGCGACTTAGTTTTAAAAACTAGAGATTCCTTTGCATTGTACTAATGGAAACATCCAAGCCAAAACCTTCGAACAACTCCATCGATGAAATTTCAGGGTTTTCAGCGACTTTTCTTCGCATAAGACACTCAGCGTGTATGGACATTTTGGGCTTTAGACCTGCACCGTTTTGAGTCTTGTATGTATTTCTTTTCTTGAAGTTTTCAAGAATCTTTCGGAAGGTTAAGATCGTAATTGGCATTTTTTCAGGTATTTTTTAATCTTCACTCCTCTTCTACAATTAAGTTCCGAATGTCTTCAGTTTTCTGTATTTTTAACCAAGAACAGAACAAAAAAATATGCGTCATAACAGAAATTCATTTATTAAATGCAAGTTTATTAAATATTTAGTAAAATTCAGTTTTACTTTGAAATAAATCAACCAAAACTAAAATTATGAGACTAAGCACTCTGGATCATGTAATAATTTTTGCGTATAAATAGTAAAACATAATAAGTAAAAGTGTAAAGTTTAATCCGTCCGTCGGTTCCTTTTGGTATGGTGTCCTCATGTGTGTTGTATTCGTGATGTGGAATGTAAGATGTGTTGTGTAATGAAGATGTGGTGTGCAATGGAGATGTGGTGTGTAATGGAGATGTGGTGTATGTGATGTGTGCGGTATGGCAGTGTTATACTGTGAGGGGGGACTAGGGTTCATTTAGACATTTAGAGCTTGCATTGTTGCCTTAAAAATAATTCGTATCAAGGTTCTTGAAGATATCTCGCCAAATAAAAAAAGTGTTTGTATAAAAACATTCAGTTCAGTTTGCATGGCAGCTATACGGACCGATATCGGCAGTTCCGACAAATAAGCCGCTTTTTGAGGAGAAAGCAAACTGTGCAGTATTTCAGATTGAACAGACAGATGAATTGGCTAAATCGTGCGGATAATATATACGAGTATATATAAGGTGCGTTCCAAAGTAAACAGGACTTAAAAAAAAAAACAGAAAAAATGATTTTTTCGACAAAATCAATTAATTTTATTCAAACCAGTCTTCTTCAGCTTCAGATTTACATGGTCTACAGCTTTTTGCACGGTCCAAAAGCATGTCGAACGAGTGTTTTAGCTAGTTGGCCGGTATGGCCGCCAGTATGCCGGTGCAAGCCTCTTGAATGGCCTCTACGTCTGCATAACGCTTTCCTTTCATGGGCAAATGCATTTTTCCGAAAAGGAAAAAGTCTCACGGTACCATATCAGGTGAATACGGGGAGTGGTTAATGGTTAAAATGTGATTTTTGGTCAAATAATCGTCCTTCGAACGTTGGATTCTGAGCAATTTTTGGTCGTCAGTCAATTTGTGCGGAACAAACCGTGCACACACCTTTCGTAAGCCCAAATGTTCGGTCAAAATGTGATAAATCGATATTTTGAAGATGTTCAATTACATTTCCATGAATTTCAATGATGACTTCGGCTGATATTTGATGAACTCACGCACAGTTTCGATGGAATTTCCGGTGATTGCGGATTTTGATTGGCCCACATGTTGATCGTCACTTATATCCTCACGACACCTTTGAAAACGTTGAAAAACCACTCGTGCACTCTGCTACGGGATAGGCAATCATCGCCATAAACTTTTTTCATCAATTGAAACGTTTCGGTAAGAGTTTTACCAATTTTAAAACAAAATTTAATGTTGGCTCTCTGTTCGAAGCTCATTTTCGCACCGATAACACATACATACATACTGACACTTAAAACGCAATAACTTCACTTACAATTAATGAAATGTCATGAAATTCTCACTGAATAATCGATAAAGATAGCAGTCGATATATAGATGACGCTATCAGGGGCGCTAGATTCAAAAGGTCCTGTTTACTTTGGAACACACCTTGTATGTATACTATGGGGTCTCTGACGTTTCCTTCTGGCTGTTTCAAATATCATGCATACTTAATATAATCTGTTCAGGCTATTAATATAAAGCTTAGTTATTTACATGACCTTAGTATTACAGCCAATGAACCGAATTATTGTCCTTTACCAAAAAGTCACGCCCATTACTGACGTTTACACTCGCTTTAGTTTCAGTTTCAGAAAAGTATCTTTAATCTTTAATACCTTCGATAAGGAAAACACACCAGATAATAACCATTTCTAGATGAAAGGCCTTGAGAGACACTTTAGATCGCCCATACTTCAAACATGACAAAATTCACCCTACATGCTTAACTCGCAAGCTTTATCTACCAGAAAAGCACGATATAAAAGAAGGCGCTCAGTTGAGGTCAACAAATAATAGAAATCCAGCCAAGATGACTTTAGGTTTGATTTGCATGACATGATTGATGTAAAAAGAAACAAGCTCACCTGAAATGGTGTCTGAAGTATCCGTTAACATTTTTCTTAAAAAATAGTAGACTGAAATTGTATGTTTTTCCTCTGTATATCACCGATAATACGAATTATACTTATGCAACTCAAATACTTTCTACACAAGTAACTTTTTCATGTTTGGAAACAAAAAAATTCGTACAAAGCATAACAGTTTGTAACTAATTTTTACCTCGACGCAATTTTTTGTCAAATAGGACTGTTTTCCAGTTTTGACATCATGGAAAAGACACCGGAAACGCCTGGGCTCCTGATTCTAAATTGCACAGCAATGTGTAGATGTGCGCTTAAAGCACTTCGATTCGTATATTTGAATAGAGATCTCCTCACTTCAATAGCGCCCAGCAAGTTCTTTGAATGTCCAATGTTCTTTGAATTCATTAGGTCCTCTGTCAGTATATGTGAGAGAGGGGAGTGCACAATATGGTTGAACTTAGGTCGCGGTATAAACTTCAATTGTATTCTAATTATATTCTAATTATATTCGAAATTCTATAATTTTGCATTGAATAATATTAGCTAGTGGAGCCCTGTGGGTCTCGTGAACTCAAAAAACGGAGGCAACAGTGAGAATTTAGCGACCGATGAGGCAGTATTCGACTTCTTTGGAGTACGTTCGTCGGCTTAAATCCACTGTTTCCACTATTTCTTCTATTGTATGTACTAAAGAATCCATGTTTCAATCACGGTCACGAAAATTCCGACGCAAATTTTCCTGCAGCTGAGCAGCTATCTATGGGAATATACTGTTTGAAAGAGAATTTCTCTTTGCCTCAGCTTAACTAATTCAAGTCGATAGAGAATATATGAAACTAATCGAATGTTCAAGTCATCATGTTTATATTAATAATTAAAAGCAATTGATAGTTAAAGTATAAATAATAAATTTATATTTTAACCCAGTTTGCAGCGCACTTAAAAATTATTTTTCGAAAGCAACTGCCTCCAGGATCAATAGTAAAGAAAAACATTTAAAACCCTGTGAGCTTCATAAGTATTCAATACCCTATTCAGTTGCCCATTCTGCCAGCTTCGGAGCGCATCTCATAACATTTTCATGTTTATTTATATTTCCACAAGCACATTTACTTAAAGTTTATTGACCCATAAAATTGAGCGCGATATCCTTCTATATATTTGTATAGGCATTTATGCACGTGCATATTTGTGTGCTTATGTATGTGTGTGCATATGAATATAACAGCTTTTTATGCCTTTTTTGTTGTTATGTTTATGTTGAGGCGTCAAGCTGCCTTTCACAATTTTTTCGCAGCTGGATCTGCGACTATGAATATTTCACAACCAAT
The DNA here is from genome assembly GCF_024586455.1 of Bactrocera neohumeralis. NCBI lineage: Eukaryota > Metazoa > Arthropoda > Insecta > Diptera > Tephritidae > Bactrocera > Bactrocera neohumeralis. The sequence goes on from NC_065920.1 coordinate 20,818,947, forward strand.
AATTAAGAAACATAATGGAGATGCATATTTTTTGTTTTATTTTATTTTTTACGTTTTTTGCTTTATTTCACTTTTCCTACATAAAAAACGCCAATATAAATATAAACCATCTGCGAAAAAAAAAACTGTAGAGCCCATTGAAAAAAACACAATTCCGCAGGCTATATCGGCATGTTTGCTCGCATTTTTTTTCTCACTCAACGCGCCTAAAGGCCACAAAGGATACAACAACGGAAATAAATACACAAACAATAACAACAACATGCTGTACATACATGTGTAAAATAATTTTCATGTCCAACGAGTTGTGAAAAGAGTGCACATGACCACTGAACTGGCACGGCGAATGCCAGCGGACGACAGTGCGTATGAGTGCGTGCGTGCGTGCATGGGTGTGTGTGTTCATATACTGCTCCGGTTATGCGGGTGTTTGTCATACAATGGGTGGCGTGTGAAAAAAAGGATTTTCATTATAATTTGTTTTAACAAATTCATTGAGTGTAAAAAATCAGTTTTATCAGACAATAAATTATTTGTATGAGTAGGCATTTGGGTGGACCGCTTTGTGGCAATAGCGCTGTATTGCTAGATAGGTAGGAAAGTGGTAAAATTTCTGCCTCTAATGAGAACAATTTTGGGTACAAAAGGGCAATAGCCCAAAGCGATTTCCGTAGCGGTCTGCTGAAGACAACCTTTAGCACTTGCTCTTGGTTTGGGTTACTCGTATTAATATGCTGAAGACTACCCATAATCCTGTACTAAGCTACGTTTAAGTGTTTTAAAGCACAATGGTATTAGTTAATACACTTCTAACCGCCTTTTGTATAATTTTGAGGGAGGTTCACTGCATATGTTATTTTAGATATTTTTGGTAAAAGGAGCTCTCTAAGAGTACTGATCAAAATACATAAGAACTCTGTTCTTTATTGAAATTTCTGGGGGCTGTATACATACATACCGTTATTGTAAAGAGAGATCCACGTTACTGAACATCACGACTTCTAAATATGTCATTTAAAAATAAGTAGAGCTATCGGGCGCCAATAGCGACCTTATCATTAGTCAGACCTTATCTTGATATCACATTCAATTGGAGTATTCAAATCATTTGGCGCTCTCAATGAAACTAATTATTTCCGTTCTGCTTTCTGTAAGCATCTGGGGCCCACGGTATGATACACTGGAGGAGGTGCCAATAGTGGGGCCGCACAGTGGCACCGCTCCATACATTTCATGGAAAAAAATAGAAGGAGTGATCGAACAACAATGAAGCTTTGCAGAAACACTTCTCTGGACTAAATTAAGATATTTTGAAAAAATCTTGGAAAACCGCCCACTGCCACACCCACCTCCCATATAACTGCAATTGCCAAAATTTTTATTTTTGGACCTAGGGACTTGAAATTCGGGACACTTCTTAATTGAGTTCTCCTGAGGAAAAAAAAATTAAACTTAAACGCAAAGTGACGTTATTTATACCTTTACCTTGATAAAAATCCAATATAATATGCAATGTTTTAATTGAATATGTAACAGGCGAGAAATTGTGTTAGTTTTTATTTGTAATATTATGCAAGCACCATATCTTTAACAATGGGATCTAGTTCTAAGGAAATTTTGTTCGAATGACGCCTTAAGCTACTTATGTAAGCATCCGAAGTTATAAGAAGTCTGTTAACTAAAATCGATGTTACTAAAAGGGACGGTAATTGGCGGTTGTTTTTTTTTTAATTGAAAGTACAGACTTGGAACTTTCATTTTTTTATAGTAAGAGGGCTAAGCAAGGCAAAGCACATAAAGTTTTTTTCCATCAAAAAATGAAAAGTTGATATTTTTTAGTATAATTTTTGAAAAATTATAAAAATTAGCTTACTTTGCCAATTTCAATAAATTTTTTTTTTTATAAACAAGTAGGTGCTATATTTTCACTAAAAAATAAAAGAAAAGCCATAGCTATAAACTTACACACAAAAAAAATTCTTTATTTGGACAATAATTTTAATCTGATTTTATTGAATAACTTTCCGTCGACTTCTGTTAGTTTTTTTAACCATAAAATTTCAGTTTTATAAAAAACCTTGTTGAATTTTTCTTATCCAAATATTTCTTTACAAAACAAAATCTTTAAAGTTTTGGAATTGGAAAGTGGAAAAATCCTATTTTTTCCGCCGAAATGCCACTGTGGGCCGCAGAGTCTGTTGAAATTCGCGTCAAGCGCAGGCATCTTAAAGGATGCGTACGCCTCTTGGATCAAGCAATTAAACTCCATCTGGTATCGCAAAGGATCAAAACTGGTCTATGCGGGGCTTATTGGAATACCAGATTAACCTAACCTAACCCATGCTCTATGGGCTCTTGAAAAGTTGCAAGAAGATACGACGTCTTTGAGCCAAATTTTGTTCAGCGATGAGGCCCATTTCTAGTCCAATGGGTATGTAACCAAGCGAAATGCCGCATTTGGGACGAAGAGCAACTTGAAGAGATTCAACAGCTGTCATTTCATCAAGAAAAAACAACGGTTTAGTATGGGTTGGGGCGACTGAAGTCCGTCATCTCAGCGACATTTGGTTTCAACAAGATGGCGCCACTTCCCACACATCGCATAGATTTACGTTTTGGGCCGCTTGATTGCCCGCCAAAATCGTGCGATATCACACCGTTAGGCTTTTTCAGTGGGTATATGTAAAGTCTATAGTGTATGTGGACAATCTCACTTCGATTCAGGCCTTTGAGCAAAACAGTACACGTGTCGTTCGCCAGTTACCAGTCGAAATGCTCGAATGAGTCATCGAAAATTGAATGGATGGACCATATACAAGTAATGCGGAGAAAATTTGAAAGAGATAATTCTGAAAAAATAAATGTTTCTTGGAATGATATTAAACATTCTCCAACAAATTGTATAAAATATTGAAATATTTTGTGAGGTACAGATTTCTAAAGTGTAGTCGTTGAATAAGCTCAATCAATTTATTTCAAATATGTATATGTCTGTAGTACATATATTTTTCTCTGAAACAAATGGTCTTGTAACTCGAAAAATGTATAATTTTGTTATACCGAAGTAGACCATCAGTTTTGAGATATCGATCTGAAATTGAGCACACCTCATTTTCTCTCAAAGAAGCTGCTCATTTGACAGAATCGGCGGTAATGGCCGCCTATATCATATATGTATCTGTTATACAAACAGAGCGATCAAACTAAAGTCCTTGTATGGAAATTTTTTTTATTTGAAAAGATATCTTCACTAAATTTGGCAAGGATTATTTTCTAAGGCAACACAACAATATCTGAAGAAAGGTATATAGCTGCCATACAAACTGAACGATCAGAATTAAGTACTTGCATGGAAACTGGCAACCGATGTTAACTATTTTTGCTGTTTTCTCTTCATAAATACTATAAGCCATGTTGTTGAGTGCTGAAATCGCTGATATTAAAATATTTGAGCATTTTTAATTTATTTACAAACCGCTTAATTTATTTTTATTTAATCAGATTCGTGTTAATTATAAATTTTATGCAATCGAAAATTACGATTAACTTTTTTGTGTGTGTGTGAGTGTGTGTTTGCTGACCGCAACAAAAACGTAATATTTTTCACATATGTATATATTTTTATACCTTGAACAGGGTATATTAAGTTTGTCACGAAGTTTGTAACAACCAGAAGGAAGCGTCGGAGACCCTATAAAGTATATACATATGTACATACATATACATATAAATGATCAAAATGTTGAGCTGAGTCGATTTAGCCATGTCCGTCTGTCTGTCCGTCCGTCTGTCTGTATATATACATATGAACTAGTCCCTCAGTTTTTAAGGTATCGTTTTAAAATTTTGTAAACATCATTTTGTCTCCAAGAAGCAGCTCATTTGTCGGAACTGCCGGATATCGGACCACTATAACATATAGCTGCCATACAAACTGAACGATCGGAAGAAAGTTTTTGTATATAAAATTTTTGCATTTGACAAGATATATTCACGAAATTTGGTACAGATTATTTTCTAAAGCAACAATTTAATCTCCGAAAAAATTGTCCAGATCGGATTACTATAGCATATAGCTTCCATATAAACTGAACACATAGTTACTAAAAGAAATGCACCTGTGAAGGGTATATCAGCTTCGGTGCAGCCAAAGTTAACGTTTTTTCATGTTTTTTGTTGTTTTTGTTTTATATATACATTTTTTTACGCTTTGATTGTATTTGCTGCGCACTTGCAACACTTGCCACACCCACCGTCGCTTGCATGCTCTTTCTTTTAATTTAAATTGTTACTAATTTTTTTTGTTCGTTATTTCCATTTTTGCATTGGCGCTTTTTGCACGCACCGCGCTCGGCCATTTCGTGCCGCTCGCGTTATTTTTAATGTAATTAAAAAACAATTGGCGCTCATTTAAAATTCATGGAATGCAGTTTATTTTTGTTTGTTTGCCACAATTTTTTTATTGTTATTATTATTATTATTGCTACGTGCTTTTTGTTGTTTTTGTAATTTTCTTTTACCGCAATTTACGGCTATGTGTGCTGTGATGGCGTCGGCGATTTTTCATTGGCCATTTCAGCATTTTTATTTATTTCATTCGCCTTGCCACGCAGCACCACCACTATCAACACACGCACACATACACACACACACACACGCTGGGTTCTTTTGGCGCTGGCGCATTTTGTAATTCAGCGTTGCGGTTTTCATCAGCATTAATTATTATTTATAGTGTAGTTATTTTTGTTTACGTTGTTATTGTTGTTGCTGCTGTTGCTGTTGCTGTTGCTGTTGATCTTATCGCTGTCAATTTTTATTTTCGCCATTAACTTTCGCACAATAAATGTTTGCATTAAAAATAAAAATTAATTAAAAATTTAAAAAGCATTTTATCATTTCCATTGGCGATTTTCATTCATTTACACAGGAAAAGGCTAATGGCCATTTGCAAAGATCCACCAGACATACATACATATGTATGTCATATGTGTGTATGTGTACATTTGCAGTAATTATGCATGTTTACATATTAATATACATTTATATATACAAATACATACTTATATATAAATGTATATGTACGCTTGTATTCAAACCCTTTAATGTGAGTAAATGCTTTGATTTAAGGTTCAATTAGAGTGGACTTGCTTCTCTAATATATGAGAAAAATATCGCCTTTAGCAGTAGGACTTCTCCTAAAAAAGTCCGGTTCAGAAAAAAGTCTAACGGTGTGATATCACAGGATCTTCGTGACCAATCGACCATCCCAAAACGTGAAATTATCTGCTCAACGAGGTATTCTCTCAATAAATCCATTGATTGATGCGATGTGTAGGAAGTGGCGCCGTCTTGTTGAAGCCAATTGTCGCCGATCAGCATCAAATAGTCGGTTATCATGACGCGTTAACGGTTTTCATTGACGGTTACGTTCTCACCGGTATCATGTTTGAAGAAATATGAACCGATGATTCCACCGGCCAACAAATCACACCAAACCGTTGTTTTTTGTGGATGAACTGGCAGTTCTTGCAACTCTTCTGGTTGCTCTTCGTTCCAAATGCGGTCATTTTACTTGTTTATATACCCATTGAGCCAAAGTTTGGCTCGTAAACGACGGATCTTCTTGGAACTTTTCAAGAGCCGATAGAGCAAAGCGATATACCTTGGAAAAGTTGAGCGGGTTCAGTTCTTGCACAAGCCCTTCCGATAAGTCGTTCCATACATCAATTCAAGTTGCCGCGAATCGACTCTCCACGGTCTAAAATTCAGTCAAATATAAGCTGAAGTGAATGAGTTCGAATATAATCAGAATTTTTTGCACGAATAAATTTCTGGTGAAACACAAATCGGAAGATCGATACTTTATTGGCGTAGACACCGCTTACGCGGTTATAGCCGATTTTTTTTCATTGGAGGCGTTTTTTATGTGACGTGTACCAAACCCAGCGCACAACCTTGGGGAGGGATGGTTCACCTTCTCACTTTAGCTCGCCTTCAAACGGATGTTCTTTGGCTACCCAGAGGATACTTGGTCTAAGACCGGAAGTCGTGAGCAGCTTGAGCCATATGTAAAATAATGGCTTCTGGTCATCTGAAACTTTCCTCACTTGCATGTACTTGTACTCATGGCTCTATTCTCCAACCATCCTCCAACGATCGATACACCGAAGAAAACATGGTCAACACCGTCACTCTTCTCGACTTCTAACGTGTTACCTTTATGTTGGTGCCCAATTGGGTTTTGTTTATCCTATGCTACTTTAATTTTTACGTTTCCCTCTTGAAACCTCTTCATTTGACATAAGTAAATAGATAGGTTGTGAGGTCCAGGTCAGAGCTTGAAATGAAAAAAATAAAATTTTATATTTCAAAAAGATTCGTTCTACTTACTTTGTAACCTTTAGCATCTGTCATATAACCGAACTTGAACGAAAAATGTTGGCAAATGAAGGAAGTTAGATTTGATTAGGTTCTATGGCTGATCCCCAGTGAGAGATTATACTCGGATTAATCAAACCAGTGCTTAGTTCAGCATGTGAAATGTTACGTTAAGCAATACATACACTCTTCAATAGTCAACTTTAATTATTTCATTGTCAATACACTTCATTCGACTAAAATTCATTGCCAATTCCGATTCACTGCGCATTTAATATAAATCATTGAATTTTAATGCGAGTTGACTAAAACTTGACGCGTGAGTGCGCCTTCTTCACAGCTCTTAGTCAGTCAAATCCTTTCAAAAGGGTTAAAATAATAAATGCTTACAATAATAATAACAAAGTTGTAAAACAACAACGTCTGTGCGCGCTCCCAGGCAACAAACAACCGACGAAATATCCAGCTCCTTGTAATGCGCCAAAGTTAAAAAAATATTTTCATTAAAATCGCATTCGCATTCGTATGGAAATCGTAAATTGCCAACAATAACATACCGACTTCCCAATCACTGCTTCAGGAAGCTGCTACAACTTTTGATGATTCACTCACGCCCTTTATCAAATGCTCATAGCTTATAAGTATTTCGCCAGCAGCCAACGAACCATTCAGCCATACATCGGCGGCAGCAACTCACTCACGCTGCGCACTCACTCTCTTCTCTTACTCTACGCTTGCTCGTAAGCAAGTCAACCGACCTGAAGATGCTGCGCGGCATATTTTTCTATGCAAATGTGTTTCCGCATTTCCTTAACCCTTTCATTGGCCGCACTTACCCCACAGCAAGTGGCAATCGTACTTTGTGAATGTGAAATATTTTAATTGTTGAGCTTTCCTAGCAAACCACTCCCGTACTTCCGCTCACGCTTGCGTCCTTGCCGCCCTTTCTCTGTCATTTTGACTCGCACTTCTCCAATTATAACGAAAAGTGTCTTCCTCTTGTTTTGTTGTAGTGGTTTCCATTTACACATTTACAGTTAGTTATTATTTCATTGTTTCCGCCTTTGTTATTGTTGTTGCTCTTATTTGGTTACCAAGCATCGCTACTCCATGCCAAATGGAAAGTTTAACGAAGTGCATAAAGTTTTTATAAAGTTCGTTGGCCAAATTCAAAACTGTAAGTAATTTTTAAGTGGATTTGCTAATGGATCCAATAATTCATTTGAATTTGTTTGCTTTACTCGTACACAGGGTTCCGGTGTGGGGTGCGGCCGGCTTACTTATGGGTTTAGCTTTCTGTGAATACTATTTTCGCATGAAATGAGATTAACGTTTGAAGAAAGGCGGGGGTAAGGCTCATATTTAATGGTATGGTTTCAAGATGTTAATATAAAATTTAGGAGTTTACAAGTTTTGAGTGCTTAGTTCAGTTGATGTATTTATTTGGGTACACTTTTAGGAGGTTTGGTTAGATGAGGATCTCATGGCTGGCGATACTCAAACAACTTATTCACTTCTTCTCTATAAGCGTTAAATCAAACGGTTAGTCTCCACACACTAAACATTCCACTTTTGGACTTAGGTCTATATTTCTCTCCATATCGGCACTTGGTACGAATATGTAGATATTATATAGATCTTGATTGTTTATTAGATTTAAAGTCGATATAAAAACAAAGACCGATAGCAGGTTCCAACAGAACATTCTTAATACTGTCAATACTGCACAAATTATCAATGTGGGTTGGAATTTTCATACAGGACGAACAGAACAGTGAACAGCTAAGGAAAGTGCCTGAGTGGTGCCAAAGTAGTTTAATAGTCATTTTTTAAGAGAAATGTATTTTTAACGAGAAATTATCGGCAATTACTTCACTGTCACAACCGACAGCAAAACGGTTTTCCAATTGACTTGTACACCCGCTCTCTGAGAGCAAATCGGTATAAAGGAACTGTGGGACGGCATTTCAAGCTCCTTAGTACAGCTGCAAGCGAAACCACTGGTTTTCGGAAAGGTCGAAAGAATAGCTGGTATAATGAGGACTGTCGTGCCGCAGTGGAGAGAGAGCGGACAGCATATCTCGCAATGTTGCGATAAACCACGGCACGAGCGGGGAGGGGAAAGACACCGAGCGTTGAAGAGGGAGGCAAGACGAATATGCAGACAAAAAAAGAAATAGGCCGAAATATGTAGTATGAGAGAACTCAGAAGCTGGCCGACAGAAAATTCTACGAAAAGGTGCGACAACTAATGGAAGGTTTCAAATTCAAAAAAAACGGAGCATACTCTTGAAGGACCCAAAGTGCTAATCTAGTGGCTGAAGTTCAGAGCATACTGAAGTTATGGAGGGAACACTTTTCCAGCGTGCTGAACGGCAGTGGAATAGTTATATCTGGAGCTGGTAAACCCGATTACCCAATCGATAACAGGAATAGATGTTCCATCGCCCTACTATAAAGAGACTCGAATAGTAATTACCTACTGGAAAACAGGGGCCGGATGGGGCTGATGGATCACCGGCCGTGCCTTTAGTTCTGCTTTTTCGAGACTGGGTAAAGAGGCAAAGCGGATGAGGCCGGTTGTGAACGAGGACAAAACGAAATATAGTATATCCCATCATCAAACAAACAGTCATCGCACTTTCCACTTGGCTCGCACGTCACTGTTTACAGTCATAATTTTGAAGTCGTAGATAATTTCGTCTATATTGGTATCAGGGGGATGTTGATCCACCAACAACAATATCAACCTTGAAATCCAACTCTGAATCACTCTTGCCAACAACTGCTACTTCGGACTGAGTAGGTAATTGAAAAGTAAAGTCTTCTCTCGACGAACAAAGACCTAACTCTATAAGTCACTCATTACATTAAACAATGACATCATCTGATGAGTCGGCTTCAGGAGTGTTCAAGCGAAGGTTTTGCGGCAGATTTGCACATTGGCAACGGCGAATACTGCTTTCGATGGAACGATGAGCTGTAAAAGATATACGGCGACATTGGCATAGTTCAGTGAATCAAGAGATAGTGATTACGCTGGCTAAGTCGTGTTATTCGAATGTATGAAAACACTCAAGCTCTGTGAGTACTCGACACAGTACCCGCCGGGGAAGCAAAGGAAGAACCATCCGTTGGAAAGATGAGGCTCCAAAGCCCAAATCATACTTGTATATTGGACCAAGAGCTCTGATTATATCCCTAAAGAGATTAATAATATGTTTAAACCTTTTAAGGGTTTGTTCTTTGCTTTTTTTGACAGTGTAATGTTTTTTCGTTTATGGTATAGGATCTCACTGGATCACGTTTATGTAATTTGTGTAGAATGTGCAACCCCTGATCACTAATCCAGAGCAGTATGGAAAATCAAATGATATACATACTTAGTAGTTTCTGCTTCAAGGTTTCACCAGAAACTTAATTCTGGTACAAAGTAGAGCAGGGATATTTGGAGTCCACTGCAACCTACCCTTACACACGGCACTTTGGGGACCAGTACTTATAATTTTTGCGGTTCAATACCCGAATGGTGCTGAGCTGACCTTATGTCAGTTCGTTGTGATGCTGCATTGCAATCAGCAATACTGCAGAGGGTTTGGTCTACCGATACCGAAAATTGCTTGGCATTTCTGGGTGTTTTTCAAGGTACCTATGTGATCCGCTGTGTTTTTGACCACCAGTTTTTAATCCGGTATACAGCAGACGTTATCAAGTTCATTACGGCTATAATATTGTATCCTGATACCCAGACAAGGTCGACCGGTTGCTAAAATGACAGGCTTTTGAGCCTTACTCTGCACCACTGAACCAATAATGATTTACTCTCCTAGTTTTTACATATTTTTCTTTGCTGAACATTTTTATTTTAAACTTTTTAAATAAGGTGACAACGCTGAATGTAACATTTCGTCTTTTCTTCTTTCTAGGTACAATATTTATAAAACCCCATCCATTGTACCGGTAAGTCCATATATTAACTGCATTTTGCTATAAATATACATATATACCAAACACATAATTATTATTTACTTAAGTATGAATATAATGATGAGCGCTCAGCTATCTAATTACCGCAATTATTATAGTAATTACATTAAGTATCATTGCTATTTCTATGCCATTGACCAACAAAACAAACACAATAAATACAAAAGCTAACGGCAAAAAGGCGCCAAAGCACCCTAACTCTGTGGCAACGCCACGACAATAGAGCCAGCAATCTGGTGAATTAATAAAGAAGAACAAGAACAAAGTGAAAAAAACTCGGCATTGCAGACCAAAAACCACAAAGTAGATATTGATTTTCAAATCGATGCTACAAGACAAGTGACTGCCAACAGGCTAATGTTACTTTTTCCTGGGAGGACGACAGCATTTGGAACCGCAGACAGGCGCAAAAAATACACACATACATACATAAATGTGTATGTGTGTGTGCTGGCTTATGTTGAGCGCCATAAGCAACACTTAAGCAGACAAAATCATAACAACAATGCAGCACATGTGGCGACAAAAGCTAACAAGTGCGGCCAGCAGCTACAACACGGCCAAGAAAAAGCCACAGCCAGCACACACACACACGCAGGCATACAAATTAAAAAGCGTCAACGTTCCAATGCGGGCGAAAAACGCGCCAAAGTACATAGCTTTATGTACGCATGTGTGTGTATGTGTACCAACGCACACACACACGCATTCTCTGTTTGTGGCAAAGTGTGTGCCAATGTAATCTGATGCCTCGGCCACTGCCACCAACGTCGGTTGTGCTCTTCGAGAGGGACTTAAATTGAGCAGAAAACCATGGGGCGCCAGCTCGACAGCTAGCCACCAGCCACTAGCTGGCCGGCGAAGTCATTTGCGGCAGCCAGTGTTGCGAACTGTGCGGTTTTTGGTTTTTACCAAACGGACTTCGCTGACCAACAAGTTGGTAGTGCTGTTGTTGTTAGTGCTTTTTGCCCCTGCGCTTGCTCCTGTTGCTGCTACCTGCTTTTCAAAGCTGTTGCTGCTTCTTCTCCACTGTCGCAATTTCTTTCTGCTGCTTCTGCTTCTCATCCTTCTTGTGCTTCTTTCTTCTTTTCTTCCTTTTTGTGCATTGTATTTTGACACTTGCTGTCTTAGAATAAACAACAGTTATTTTGCGACCATAATGAATATGAGTAGCCGAGTGAAGGTCAAATGCATTGATGTTATACATACATATGTACATATACTCAGAAGTACATAAATATATGTATGTATATAAAGAGAGTGCAGAAAGGGGAGCAATACCACACGCAGGAAGAGTCACAAATAAATATGACCAAAAAGCCAGTTACTACAACAGTCCGTAGATTTTGGCGCCAGAAATACAACATGCCATTTCCTGACCACATTTGCTGTTTCTGTTCCTACTTTTCGTAGATCCGAAAAACCGTTATATGTGTGTTATTTAATACCTTTCAAGTAATGAACTCGGAAAAATATTAATGAAGAAGCTAAATTTGTATATACTTATGTATGTATGTATATTAGGGTGTTGTTTTTTTGAACTATTAATTTTTTCAATCCCGTCACGAATTTTCCTTGGAAATACCCTAAAAAAAATCCCTGAAAATTTTAGCGGTTAATATTAACATTAACATTATTTGGCTTTTTTTGCTAGTAAGGCCGTAAAAACGCTGGAATTTTCATAGATTTTTTATTACATACTAGGGATATCTATGAAAATTCTATATGTTTTATGGTATATATTGTATGACAGTTATGATTAGGACAAAATGTCGGCCAAATGGCCGCCACGGCTGCGTTGGCATATATCCACCCATTTACGCTAATTTTCGATGACCCGTCTAGCATATCTACTGATTGGCATAAGCTTTTCATTTAACCTACCTCCAGAGAAAATACTCTAGAAGCGTTAAATCGCATTATCTTGACGCCCATTAAGCTGGGCAGTTTCTCGAAATTAAAGTGTCCGCAAATTTTGCTCGCAATGTGCCGATGTTCGGATGTGCAACATCAGGTGGTGCACCGTCTTGTTGGAAATAGAAATGTGCCGTGATTTTATCAAATTTCGGGAAAATGAAGGCGGGGAGCATCGTATAATAACACTCGTTATTAATGGTAACTTCATTTCCTCCATCATTTCGAAATTAATAATCATACGAGGATTCATCATCTGAGAAGATTTTCGATGAAAATTGTCGTTGGTTTCCATTATTTTTCAGCGCCTGAAAAGCTACGACGCTTCAAATGGTCTGTCGGCTTTGGTGAAATATGGCCGCCACGAGCAGTCATAATCACGCCAACCATTTTGGCAGACGTTATATTCAGTGATCGAAAAGGACTTTTTGTATTTCTAATCAAATTTCAACAAATTTTTTTTATATTTATTTTTGCCATTTTTCAGCTAGAGACATTATTCCATCAGTGTACACAAATTTCATTGGTGGCTTGTGTGGTATTCTTCTCCTTTTTATACAAAAATTTCAAATATAGCGAATTTCTTCATTATTTTCACTCATTTTTGCACAGCTTTAGTAACTTTTTTTTAATTACCCCAAATTACGAAAAAACTTTTTTGGCATATCTCCACTACCCAATTTGATTTGATTCTGTTGAGCATAACTGTTGCAAGACCAAAAAAAATCGAGTACTTAAATCTTATCTTGTTATTGTTGTACCATGTAAATTTCTCGAAATGTGTGCATCAGAATTTTGCTTTAATGGCCGTTGTTCGATGTATTCAGGTGGTGCATCTTGCTGGGAAAAATAAAATTTGCCGTTTTTTCAAATTTCGGGAAAATGAAGACTGCGAACATCGTATTTGGCAGTCGTTATTGATGGTAACTTCATTTCCTCCATCATTTCGAAATTAATAATCATTCATCATCTGAGAAGATTTTCGATGAAAATTGTCGTTGGTTTCCATTATTTTTCAGCGCCTAACCTGAAAAGCTACGACGCTTCAAATGGTCTGTCGGCTTTAGTGAAATATGGCCGCCACGAGCAGTCATAATCACGTCAACCCTATTAACAGACGTTATATTCAGTGGTCGAAAAGGACTTTTTGTATTTCTAATCAAATTTCAACAATTCTTTTTTATATTAGACAGACTAAAGACATTATTCCATCAGTTGCAAAATTTCATTGGTGGCTTACTAAATTGATACTTTTATATAAAAATTTAAAATTAGCGAATTTCTTCATTATAGACTCATTTTTTTACGAATCTCGGCCTTTAGCAACCTGTGCAGCCTTCGAGATACCATCAAGAAACCCTCGACCGATTCTTTGAGCAGGTTAGGGATTGACTTTACCGAGACTCAGCTAAATTTATAACATGAAGGTTACCAGGACAGTTTCGAGATCATTATTTTCAAGAACGCCTTATCTGGTGAGGGTGATTCAAGAAACTCCTGCTATGTGACAAAAACTAGAAAAACGAATCGTAAACTGCTTAATATTTGCTAACATTTTCGCGAAAAAAAGGACTTGTACGTAAAGATTCAGTTTTGGACCGAAAAAATTATGAATAATTTATAATAATATCTTGATTTTTGAGTGGCTTTGTTTTGGGGGCTTTTGGTTTTGGTTTCGGCTTCTTTTTTTTCCTCTATTTCCATGAGTGTTAGCTTTTTTGTATGTCAAACTCATAAGCCTATGTGTCATCGGCAGTTATTTGTAGGTAGGTGGGAGTGCAGCCCTGTTGTCTTTCGGGCTCAATTAGCACTGGCTGTGCCATTTTGATGCACTATTCGTAGACCTTTTATATTTGCTATCACGTTTCACCTTCTCTTTCAAACCATTTTGAGGTTTTGATGAAGCTACTTATACTCGATATGCTTTTTGTAGACATCCATTCAAAGTTTGGTACTTGATGGATTCCAAGTGTTCTGTGTCGGATCTGTGATAAGGCTAGGCGTTCACAGAGAAAGTGGAAAATTGTTTCCTTGTTCCTTGTAGGGCATACCCATTTGGACGCATGTTCTCTAAATGGTCAGTGCCCTGTTATGGTCCCTGTTACTCTGTAGATACTTTTCTTAGATCTATTTACTAAGTCGTCAGTTCTTTTCTTGTCATATGTTGGCCATAATTGTTTAGTTATATTACATTTTGTTATGGTTTTCCATCTGTTATTTGCAACTTGTTGAAATTGTCTATTGATCTCTCTTTTGATCGATCTTAGCTCTGCTTCGGATTCCTTAAGAAAAGCTCCTGCTAGTGTCAACACGTCTCCTTTTTCGTTGCCGAAAATGTTCCTGTGGCCGGGAACCTAGATAAAGTCTAGGTGGAGCTTGTCTTTTATTGAGCTCAGTGCCTTCTTGTAAGTGTGGACTATGCTGGAATTTGTCATGGGCGAAGACAAGGCTAGGAGCGCCGCATGGCTATCTGTAAATATTGCTGCTTTACGTATACTCTCGTGGCTTTCCAAATAGAGCTTCGCAGGCCTTTTCTATACCCAGTACTTCCGCCTGGAAGATGCTAGTCGAGTTCGGTAGATGGATAGAGAGATAAATGTCGGCATGCTCTATGCTCTACATAATTCTGCGATCGGAAATCGCACGATCCAGCATGTCAAAAAAGACCCGTTGACGGTACTCTTTTCGAAAAAAAATCATCTTTATCGGTACGAATCGAGCAAGAACGCGTTTCATACCCAAAGATGTCGAACTCTTTTGCCAACTCTGTAGCACTTTACTTTTTTAATATTTTCATGAGTTGAATAGGTCGAAGGTCGACCAGACATATTTTCAACCGTAAGCCTTTTTCAACATTCGCAAATTCGAAATTTGGTTAGAAATTCAAAATCTGGGACAAATTCTTTGTTCGATATTTTTATCCATTGTAAGAATCGCAACTCACTACTAAGGTGAATCACCGTAAGCTTTTTTCAACATTCGCAAATTCGAAATTTGGTTAGAAATTCAAAATCTGGGACAAATTCTTTGTTCGATATTTTTATCCATTGTAAGAATCGCAACTCACTACTAAGGTGTACCGACTTAGGCAGCAACTGTTAAAAAACTGCTTGACAGATCGTGCTCACACAATATTTGGCACAGCAATTAAGGACAGTTCTACCAACGTAGCAAAAACTTTTTTGAAATATCATTTATACGGGGAATTTAAATTACAATTGCCGCGTACTTCATATATGATGACTTGATGTAGTTTTTGTGGCACGAAATAAGAAAAAGCTACATATGCTTTTCGAAATTTTATTGCAGAGACAAAGAGAAATTCAATTCAAAAAGATTAAAAAAAATCCAAAAAATCCCATTTTTTTGTAGAGTGCGTACAATAGGTTAAGGAGTGGGTTTTTCAAACATTATTATTTAAAAATATTTTTTATTTTTTTATTAAAATTATATTTCCATACTTCTCAAACTTCATGCGACTCAATAAGAGCTAAATAAATGAAAATTTTAAATTTTTACAAACACAGCAACGTCAAAGCTTAAAAGAAGGCAAACATCTTATCTCGTTAAGACAGCGATGTGTTTTTCCACATCAACTTGAGCAAAGAAGAAAAAACCATTGATATATAATTGTCTGTGGCATCAGCAAACTTCATTAAGGCACCGGTAGAAATTCATTTGAAAAACGCAAAGTTTTCCTTTTGAAGCTCAAGCGACTGGTTTTTTGTGGCTAAATAAAAGTAAAAATTAAAAAAAAAAATCATTAAATAAAAAACGTTAATGAACAAAAAATATTTTTGCTGCTTAATTCACTTAATGAATAAAAAGCAATTGCAAGGGAAAGCCACCTGTCACCCGGCGCGTAGCGCAGCGCTGGAAGAATATAAGAAGCAGCAAGACCACCTTTTAAAACTTATTACCGCTAGCAGCTTACGAGCCAACCAACCACTCGTCCATCAATCCACTTGTCCATACAATCAACACACGCCCAACCGTGCATCTGAAGCGCGCTTGCAGCGCCTCATCCATCTATTTGTCATACCGCTGTCCACCCAAGCGTCTATTCAATCATCCATCATCGTGTACGCGAAATTAATTTTTTTCTTCTCACACAGCGCATAAGCACTGCACGCAGTTCATAAAGTAACAGCAAAGCGCTTTCTTGCTAGTTATCCGAAAGTCCTTGGCTGTTTTAATTTAAATTTCTTTCTTTTTTCGGTGTTCTTTCTAATTTTTTCAACGCTTTGTTTTTACGCTTTGATACCTGCTTTTTAGCTCATTTCGCCTATCGTTTGCGTTTCCCACCCTCTTCCTGCGTACACCCTCACTTCATAAAACACATTAGCGCCCACAGCCCACAGTCACAGGTTTCCGGTTTCCTGGCTTGTTGCGTGGCTGTCTGTCGTCCGCCTGAAAATTTGGTCGCTTCGTTTGACTTTGTCCACAATTGATAATTTGATATTCTCGCTCATTTTGACTGCTGTTCGGCGTAATTTTTATGCGCTTTGTAATCGTTTGTTGTTTGTTGCTCCTTTATTTGCATGTCCTTTTATTCCTTTATAACATTAGTTTGGCGTCGCCGCACGCGCTTCTGTCAATATTCATTCTTTAGCTCGTTTTTTTGTGTACCGTTGAGCCGCATTTACGGCGTTGAATTTGTTTTTTCTGTGGCCAAAGCAAATAAATGTCATTATGAATTTGTAATTGTCGCACTGAAAACAGGGAAGAAATTAATTCTATTAGTTTTCCTCATTTCAGTGAGCTTTGCTATGTCGAGTTCGAGAGGTGTGTCGTCCACCTTTAACAATTCTTCTGGTTCCCTTCCTGTTAGTTTCAGGGGCATGCATGAACACCAGTGTCGTCTTGCTGAAATATCTTCGTTCGGCAGTATGAAAGAAGATATACATACATACATAGCTTATTTATCGCAATCTCCTGAACCAGCTTCCTTTTGCTTTTTAGTAAGATTAATACCTGTTTTCATGTCAGCTCCCACTATCCACCCTGATTGCTACCTAACAAGCTGGAATCACTTTTATGTCGATTTGCACTTGTCTCAACATCAATCCCTTCTACCACGCTCTTCCCAATTCTTGATACTCTTCGGCCAAGCAAAAACCAGTAGATTTTGCTTTATAATTTTTAGACTCTTTGTAGCTATCTAAACTTTTCTTTTCCGGTAGCGAAATATCAGGTTCAGAGTTATATCATTTTAACAGATTTAAGAACTAGAGCGTGATTCATTTCAAGGTTCCCTAATTTTTTAAAGAAAAAACACAGAAACTTTAGTGGGGAATGTTTACTATCATTCGAAAGAACATTCTTTGGCATTTGATTTTTGAAGATTATCTCTTTTAAATGTTGATCGCGGCTTTGTCTCATCCATCCATGGTCCATTTTTTGATAACTTGTGTCCAGTTTTTCCAAGATGACTTGTTCAGCATTGATATCACACGATCTTGGTGGCCATTTGACCGGCACGAAATGTGATGTTTCACCGAAGTTTTATCTCCATATACATGAATCGAAACGGCATTCTCCAGCATAAAATAGCTTTCAGACTTTATATTGACGGTTATATTCCCATCATTGATCATTTTGATTCCACTGAACGGTTTTTTCTGATATCACATTGAATCTCTTCGGGTTTCTCTTGGCCCCAAATTCACCAATTTTGTTTTCTTTCATTCTCATTGAGCTAGAAATGGGCCTCAACGCTGAACAAACTTTGGCTCGAAAACGTCTTCTTGGAACAGTTTGCACAAAAAAAGCTAATGAAAAAAGTGTCTCTACTTGGATCACTCGTTATCTATATGGGGTTTTTTATATTCCGGTAAAGAAATATCAGCTCATAATTTTTGAATTGGATCTTAGATTCTTCATATACTTAGCATATTTGACAGCCGTCTCAATTTATATTTAAGATTTATATCCTCTATAACATAGAAATGATTTAAACATCGAGAACTACTATTCTCTTTCACTATGTATTACAGGAATTTGCTCTGGGTTTTAACTCCATAAAGTTCCTCGCACCTAGTCAGACACTTCCTTACCTTTCTTCATATCCAGTTCTCTCAACTTTCGTCTTGTGATTATGCTACATTTGCAAAGCCTTTTGATTTGCTACTACAGAATACTTGGTATGGCAGTAGTAACATTCAGTCTTCTTTTCTAATCTAAGCAGCCTCTTTCTACCAAAGGCATTAAATATATAACCGCGATTTGAGCTCAGTTCAATGTCAGAAGTTTATGATATTATGCGACAGCAGAACCTTAACTGTGACCCAGGAATTACCTATCCCGAATTTGGCTTTGTGAAATGTACAACATTTATGGACTTCGAGCAGTCATATGAAAGCAGTTGTGTAGTTTATTCATTGCAATTTTGTTGAAAATCTCCTTTTCCTTTTTAATAATATATGACCTGACCTGAGAACCCGTCATTTGCTATGTCTGTTAGCTAACAAGGCTCTGCTGCAGATCAGTTTTCAACTAGATTGGCACTTACTTCCACCTCCAGCCATTCTACCAACGTCTTTATAAAAAATGTTGACTCCTTCGATGTTTTTAAGTAGTAGTTCACAAAACCAAGTTTTATACTTTCTAATCCCGTTTTTCTATTCGGACATCTTTATAGTCCGCTAAATAACAATGATCTCTTTTTTAATTCGGAGCTTGTTTCACTGCTGTCTCAATTTAGAAGATTCGAGAACCATGCAAAGATAAATTTGGGGTTGCTTTTGACGACAAAGACTGCAATTGTCTTTCAATATTACAGGAACCTGTTCGATTTTTGAACTTTATGAAAGTCCCAAAGTGAGCCCGTTTTTTATCTATTACCATTTTTAACTCTAAACTTTATTTACCCTCTCTAACAATTCGTCCTGTCCTATAAAAACAATGCTGCTTTCCAATATGCCCATTTGTAATGTGATTATGTAACATTTACAAAGTTCTTCTGCTGCAGTAGTATCTTCCAGCTTTCCTTTCCAGGTTGGTGAAGCTTTCTATTAAATTACGGATTTTTTGTCGGAAATTTTACAATGGTGAGACCAATACTTTCCTTGCTTACTTCAGTGGAATTATCGTGCCAATTTCGATTTTTGATGCACTTTAAAGGTTCCCGGTCGGATGAAAACGTTTTCGAATGTTATGGTATATTATCTTATACCAAATTCTACTAGAGTATAGAATAGCAGACTCCATTTCTAAGATCACGAGTTTTCGACTTCTTATGTGTTTACCTTCCCCCGGTATCACCAGGTCAAGCAAAGATAGAATCTTTACTAGGTCTCCCCGGTATCATAGTCTTCAAGATATGTATAAGCTTTAGTAGTCGACAAAACGATAGGCATGTAAAATCTTGTAAAGCATTCTGCAATGTTTTGCGCGTTAGGTTTTAATATCAGAGTATAGGGGTCGTATAAGTTAATGCCATAAATCCCCATGGACCGAATTTTCATCTGCGAATCGCTCCAGAATCGTACAAAAATCATTATGTATATTTCTGAATCGGATGGTCACTGGTAATGAAAAGTGGATCACTTATGACAGAGTCAAGTGAAAACGGTCTTGTTCGAATCACGGCAAGTCGACGCGAATGGTGACCAAGCCAGGGTTGACGATCAGAAAAGTTTTTTCTGTTTTCGGTGGGATTAGCAGTGAATCATCTACTATGAGTTGCTCCGCTACGACCAAACTCTTAATTCGGGTCTGCGTTGCTAACAATTGGATCGACTGAGGGAGAGATTCGCTAAGAAGCGGCCAGTTCGGTCAATTTGAGTGGTACTGGGTTCCCTCAGGATAACGCTAGGCCAAACATATCGATAGTGACTCGTGAGAAGCTGCCTCAGAGTTTCTTACGTATCAAAATTATAGTCCGGACCTAGCCCTAAGAGACTATTATTTGTTTCTGTCTACGGCAAATAGTTTGCTGGAGAAAAATTCGTCTCAAGAGAATGTTACGAAAATCCACTGCACCAGTTTTTCGCCAATAGAGACGAGAGTCTCTTACTATAACAGCTCTATATTTTTCCGAAAGGTACGCAATATTATTTTCCACCTGCAGTCCAAACTCTCTTCAAGCACAGCAGAGTCTTCTGCTTCACAGTATTCGTTCCAACCTTAAAGCGTCACTGATGCGGAAATAATATTTTTGATAAAAGTAAAACACAAATCGCAGACAAACTACTTGCAACACCCTTAATCCCTGCCAAAATGCCGCCACCTTGCCACCACCACCAGATAAGTAGACAAAAAACACACAAACAACAAATTTACTTGACATACTTTCTGTAATGTAAATAATATTGCATTACAATAACAACAACAATACAAAACTATAGCAAATAAAATACAATGGAAATGGGAAGCAAAAATATTAGTGACAAACAAAAGCGCTGACGTTGACAAGCTATTAATATGTGCAACAACAATAACAACAAACATATTAGGAGACAATAGCAAATCTTCACATGTGGAAAGCATATCCTTACAACATAAACACATATGTACATACATACAGACTTGTGTGCCTATTGTAAAAGAAGACGAGTGAAAGCATGTTGCTTAGAGAGCGGGAAGAAAAGAATGAGAAATCTGCAAAACACTAATCTGATGCCTTTCAACGCAAAACTAAACAAGGATTCGATATGAATCAGGACATGCGAATATATAAAATATATATATGTATGTATGTGTGTGTGTTTGTTGCGTGCGCCTGAGTGCGTGCAGATTGTAGATACAACAGCCGCCTCTGACACAGTGATTACACGCTTCGACGCCATCGCTGCTGATGCATTTCGAGTACCAAATACACGCCGATGTATGTACGTATATCAACTCTCGCAGCAGCGGTGTGTTAATCCAGCTGGTGTGTCGTGTCATCATCGCGCAGAGTGGGCGAATTTTTGCAGACACAAAGCTAGGTTCATTGTTTGCTGAAGGATTCTAATGCCGATAGATGCTTATAAATATATGTACATATATACGAGGGTGGTCCGATAATGATTTAGCCTTCGCACTCCGGAAAGCCACCTCAAGCGTGATAGCACTATCCGGCAAAGTTAAAGCTTTGATTAAAAGATACTGAAAAGAACTTTGTTTGTGCGGCTTGGTGATGGTCGACGAGGCGTGGATCTTCTGGTGCCTACCAGAGACCAAGGAACCGAAGATTGCTTGCGAACCGGGTTTTACCTGAAGAAATTGCTCCGGAGATGGCGAGAAATGTCCTATCGGCTTTCGGGAGATCGAGGAACTGTCGTAACAGTGGACTTTTCCCGACAAAAGTGCTCCGAAGACGGTGAGAAATGTCCTACCGGTTTTCTGGGATTCTTAAGATATGATCTATATTGAAAACGTTCAGAGTCTGGATCCATTAAGTGAAAAATTATGCTCTGCCGCCTTCGTCTTGGTCAAATTCGTCGAATTAGATCCCGAACTTCTGTCTCAACCACCGTATTCTACTTTTAACGCCTCCAGAAAATTTATTTTTCAGTCAGGTCAAAGAAGTTGGAGCATCTCAGAGATAAGTATATCGAGATATAGGAGGATGTTGAAAAATAGTTTGCCATTTTTTCAAAATTTTCGTCCTTCGGAAACAGTGAGTAACTGTTAAGGGAAGAATGAGCTCCGAAGACGGCGAAAACCGAACCTAAGAAACTGTTAGACCTTTGTGTCTACGACATCTAATAGCTTAAAGAATTAACCCGTTTGCGAAAAATTAGTGTCTACCGCCTTCGTTTCGACCAAATTCGTCGAATTGGAGCACGAACTTCTGTTTCAACCACTTCTACTTTGAAAACCTCCAGAAAACGTATTTTTCAGTCAGGTCAAAGATATTGTAGCATCGCAAAGACAAGTGCATCGAGCTAAAATAATACGTTGAGAAAAATGGTTTTTTCTTTCAAAGTCTGTGTTTTTTCTTTTGTAATACCTACAGGACCACCCTCCTATGTACCACATTTATGTATGTAAGTACTTTTTTCTATTGTTGCCACTGATTATGGGCATTTTGCTGTATAATTGGTCGTGTCACATTCCTCAACTTTCTTGCATTCTTTCATACTTTTGGCCTGACACCACTCTCACATTCTTATACTCTTTCTGCTTAACCTAACTTTTGATTTATTTTGTATGTGTGGTTGCCTCGTTGTTGTGCATTGTTATTGCTATTGTTAGGTTGTAAGTAGTGGGAAAATTATTGTCAACAAGTCTTAGTGGCATTAGTGATTATGTTTCTTTACTCTCTCAAAAAAACATAAATCCTCATAAGTAATGTGGGACACTTTGAGACACAACAAAAAATCTTACAACCATTACAAGCAATACTTTTCTCAAATAGAAGTGCAAAAAAATTGCATGAGTTATTGCAAAATAATTGGCTGCCTAAAAGTATTGCGCAATACATTACCGCAATCCATGTGCTGCCATTACTATTTATTTTATCCTTTATTCTTATCAAGGGTTGGCAAATTTTGTGCCTCACTTGATTTTTGAGTTAGAGATACTTGAGTGAAATGATTTAAGTAACTCTGAAAAGGGGTTTGTTGCTGATGGTTTTTATTTGGAGAGGAATATTAGAGGTGATGGTATCGAAAAGGTATATTATTCACTTGGTAAAAATAAATCTCTAACTGTTCAGTCCGCTGTAATGTCGAGAGGTTGATCGTTTGTGAACGATGGTGACTTGTGGTCGAATAATTTCCAGTTGACCACTTATTGTAGCAATCAGAGCCATATATCAGAAATAATGCGTCTTGTATTCTCTTTAAAAGTGTCAATGGTCTCGGGCTTATCTGTGTATACAAGTAACTTCACGGAACCCCCAAAAAAATAGTCCATCGCTGTTAAATCGCATGATCTTGGAGGTCACGTCAAAGACCCACCACGCGGGACAATACCCTTACCAAAAGTTTCTTGCGAGATGGTGATGCACTGATGAAAACCAAAGGCCGTCCACATCAACATCCTGCAATTCAGGCAAGATTACACTTAACTCTATAGCATTTACAATTTACTGCAACATTATGGCCGGTTTTCAAACAATTTCTCTCTGAGGATATGACGGTGTCACAACAATATATTAATATAATGTATATATAATAAACGCTACAATTTTTTTTAATTGTTTGTTTGTATTCAACTAAAAGGGAGCTTCATCTCTGAACAAACATTGTTTTTTCATTGCCGAACTGAATCATTATTTTGGTTATAAATTTGAAGGATTTTCCGGAGTGAGTCTGTTCATTATGAAATGACCAACCAAACTGAGTATGAATCAATTGACAGCTGTGTAAAGGATTGACTCCAAAAAGGGTATTGGCTCATTGAAAACCATTCGTCTGTACCGGTCACATCTCAGTCTGGCGGAAGCTTGACAGCAGAGGAAAAAATGCACTTTAACTTCCTCCATTCTAATTTGTGATTTTTTAGCCTCACCACATGTTTATATATTGGACACCAACCAGTCAGAACACATACAATTAAGGCGAGGTGAATATTGCTAGGGAGATCTCTCAGCGGCACACGTGTTGCTTTACCAGGCTCGCGTGAGGTCCGTAGATCCCGCACTAGATTACAGGAGGACATCGATTCATTCCGAATTTGATTGCTTGCTTCTCTAGCTAGTTGATAGGTTTTGTAATATGCGGCAATTCCGCTGAGACTAGTTGCCCAAACAAGTTGGGTAAATAAGCAGCTTAATGCTATTGATAAAGATGGCCGGTTTCCTTGTCCTTTGATTCATCTTGAATACACTGAGAGTCGCTGTAAGTGAAATCATTAGTTTTACTCTATACAGTTATTCTCATGAAATAAAGGGTCTACCAAAAAGAGCCATGTGATGTTAAAACGAAATAAAATACTCAAACTTGGTCATAATGGTTTCTGTTTTTTTTTTTGCTCGTAGATAACTATACCATTAATGAATCAAACACGCTATTTTTCGATAACCCGGTTCAGCATTTCGCCTGGAATTTCAGCTTTAGTGCGCTGAATGTTGTCGTCGAGCTCCTCGATCATTGTTGATTGACTATTATTAAACATACCCCCAGAAAAAATAATCTAGAGGCGTTAAATGGCATAATCTTGACGACCATTTGGCTAGATCGATACTCGAAATTAACGAGTCGCCAAACTTTTTTCGCAATGTTTAGACGTGGAGCATGAAGACGGTGCTTGATGGAAATAGAGATCGTCCACGTCGATTTCATCAAATTTCAGGAAAAAATTCGGTCAAAATCCTGTAAAAATACTCGCTGTTGATGGGAGCGACATTTCCCACCTCATTTCGAAAGAAATCAGGTCCTATGATGCTACCCTACCAAAATCTGCATCAAATGGTAAATTTTTAGAAATCCAATTGCATTTCCTGGACCTCACGAGTATTTAACTCACCCCAATAAGGACTAATTTCTTTGCTGACGAAGCCATTAGGCTGGAAATAGATCTCAACTGAGATAATTTTTCATTTAGTCTAGCCAGGGGAGAACGCGAGTTTACGTGATAATCTTGCACAATTTCCAAGCGTTTTAGCAAAGTGAA